>NC_134354.1:459655297-459965783 GCF_048569485.1 Anomaloglossus baeobatrachus
ATTTCAGATTGTGAGCCCCAATGGGGACAGTGATGATTTTGTCTGTAACGTGCTGGGGAATAAATAGTGCTATATAAGTGAGTAAAATAAATAAATTAAATCTATGGTCAGACTGGAAGATGGCTATTCATCAGAGAAAACAATTTAACGTGAAGGAGCTGGAGTAGTTTTGCCTTGAGCAAAAATCCCAGGGGCAAGATGTGCAAAGCTCATAGAAACTTATCCAATGAAACTTGCAGCTGTAAGTGCAGCAAAAGAAGGCTCTACAAAGTACTGACTCAACTCAACCCATAAACAAGTCCCCACTCTCAGATCCGTCAACTGTTAATGGAAATATAGAGGGTTTCCACGATACTGGAAGCACAAAGGCTCTGGAAAAGAGCAATCATTCCCCCACAAAAAGAAATCCAGCAAAATCTGACCTTCCAATTCCAAATGCCTCCCTTCCTTCTCATCCCTATAGTGTGCCTAAGCAACAGTTAACGTCCACTTGTTTGGTATTGTTCTAGTGAGGAACCCCTCTTAATTTACAGTGTGTGTGTCTCCAAAATCAAAAGCTGGGCAGAATGTACTTGCACTACAATGTACTGGGCACTACAAGGGCTTATTTGCAATTTTTAATTCTGCAACATTCACTGTTTTTGACCCCATGGGTGTTTTTTCAAAGATAAAATTGTCACTGCTCCCAGGAGGGGTGTAATTTCCAAAATGCAGCCACATTAAAATGTTTACTTCAAAACTTAAATGGAGCTCCTTCTCTCTCGAGCCCTGCAGTGTGGCCAAACAGTTCTGTACAGTCACATTGCCTTGTTCAGTAGAAATTGTACAACACATCATATGGACCTTTTTTACTCACTTTTTCTCCTTGTGAAAATTGGAAATCTGTGGTCAAACCAACATTTCAGTGGTAAAAATGTAATAATTTCTTCTTCTCTGCCCAATAGTGTAAAGTTTTGTGACTCACCTGTTGTGTCAATATGGTCACTGCCCCAATAGATCAATTAATTGCGGGGTCCATTTGGTAAATGGTCACTTGTGGGGGATTTTGCTGTTTTAGAACCTTAGGAGCTCCGCCAATGTGACATAGCAACCGGAAAAATCTGAAGTCCAATATGGTGATCCTTCCATTCTCAGTTTTGGACTGTACCTCAAAAGGAGTTCCCAGTTAAATGGAGGGTACTGGTGCAATCAGGAAAATTAAACCACAAATTGTATTGCCCATGTTTTTCTTATTAGCACTCATAAAATTTAAATCTTGGGGCTAAAACATCATTTTAGTGAAAAAAATGTAAATATTCCTTCTTTATCGCCAAATGACTGCACCCCTAGATGAGTTCTTTGAAATTAAAGGAGGTCACTTGTGAAGGTCTGCTTTTCTGGCATATCAGAGGCTCTGCCAATGCAACATGGCATCCCCAAACTCTTACAACTACATTTGAACTCCAATATGATGCTCCTTCCCTTCCGAGCCCTGCCGTGTGCCAAAATAGTAGTTTTTCACCACATATGAGGTATTGGCATACTCAGAAGAAATTGAACATCAAACTGTATGTTGCATTTTTTCCTGTTACCCTTGGGAAAATTAAAAATTTATGGCAAATGCAACAAGTTTATGGGAAAAATGTATTTTTTCATTTTCAAGTCTCAACGTTATAAAATTTTGTGACCCACCTTGGGGATCAAGGTGCTAACCACACATGTTGATAAAATATGTGAGTGGTGTAGTTTCCAAAATGAGGTCACTTGTAGGGTGTTTCCACTATTTTAGGCACATTAGGGGTTTTCCAAACACAACATGGCATTCTCTAACAATTTGTGTTCTAAAAGTCTAATGGCGCTTCTTTTACGAGCCCTGCTGTGCGCCATAACACTGGTTTTCCACTACATAAAATGTATCTGTAATTATGAAAAAATGTATGACATATTGAAATTTGTTCCATTAACAAAAAGATTGTATTCCAATTTTGAAAATCTCCATTCTTTAAATGAATTTCGAATTTTATTTTTTCTAAAAAATGCTACATTTTTTTTGTAAAGTAAACTTTAGATAAAAAAAATATAGCTCTTCATTACAATGAAAGCTAGCTTAGGTCAGTCCTTCTCTTTCTATTGCAGCATACCAAGTTATGATTTTTCTAACTACCGAGGACTGTGAGGATCATAAAGATTCACAAGATTTTTTTCTCAAAAAGTTTTTTTTATAGCATGTTTACTATAATATGTATCATAAAGCACCAATTGTTGTACCCAAATAAAGAGTGGGGTACTGATGGATTACCACTACAGACCATCACTTGTTACTGGAGTGACCCACTATACTGTAGGTAGTGACTAGTTGCAGCAGTTTGAAGACTAATGTGTATGGCTTATTATCAGCTGCAGATTCTTGGAACTGCACAGACGTACTGTTACTCCCATAGCGAACATTGAAGTATTGAACTGACAAAGCTGATGTTGCAAGGTATTGGAAAGGTGAGCATAACTTTATTTTTCATTTGTTGGGGGACAGTCAGAAAACCCCATAGACGTTAGATAGTTGCTCTTATTAGTTTCCTACAGTTTTGATCAAATGTGGGGGTGTAAGGGAGGCACTTTATAGGTTAATCGTACCTTAGTAACTTTTTAGAACATACGTCATTTTTGTACATTAGAAATAACACTTTTTCTGGTCACCATTCTTTGCATCCTGCAAATGTCGCGGGCGGGGAGGATGCCGTCGCTGCTGCGCTCTCGCTGACGCTCGGGTCCGGCGCTGCTGCGGCTGCTGCTGCTGCTCAGTGGCTCGAGCGGTGGGCCGGATCCAGGGACTCGAGCGGCGCTCCTCGCCCGTGAGTGAAAGGGGTGGTTGGTTTGGAGAATTTAGTCCGTGACGCCACCCACTGGTCGTGGTGAAGATGGGCACCACCGCTGCTGGTGACGGGGATCCCGGGAGCGATGGTAGGGAGCAGCTGTGATGTTGTTTTCCTCCTCCATGGGTAGGGGTCGGTGGTCCCGGGTCCCGATGATGTTGTGACGGAGAGGCAGGGTCGGTGAGGTGCAGGGTTGCAGGGACAGCGTGGCGCGGTGCCGGATGGCATGGGTGTACTCACTCAGCAAGAAAGGTACAAAGTCCTCAGTAAACCAAACGGCTGGATGGACGGGTCCCGCAGCCGGCTGCAGTGTTTCTCCCTGGACAGGTGATGGCGGCTGTCTTTCCCTGCACCTTGATGTTCTCCTTCTGACTACTATGGATTCCCAACAGTAGTCCGCTCCCCGGTGTATGGGTACTGGAGGAGCCCGTTTGCCCGCAGGCGCTGACCCTTAGGTCTCTAGCCTTAGGCGGTAGCTGTATACCCTCACGGTGTGGGCTGTTGCCTTCAATCGGGACTTTTGCTGTTGTGAAACCCCTGGGGTTCCAGTCACATTCGGATCTAACTATTGTCGGCGGCTCCAAGCTTGGTCGGGGTCCGATGGCCCTGCCTGTGTGTGCTGGCTTCACTTCGTTCCCCGGTCGGTACCTGCGGGCCGTCGCCCGACCCCGGTCCTACGGTTCCGTGTTGCTCCACCACTCCTGCAGATGGCCACCACAGTCTGCCAACCTTGCTGTCAGTGCCTGGGCCACAAACCCAGACACCCAAGTGTTTACTTCTCTCACTTCAAACTCCTAAACTTTTCTCTCACTTTTCCCGCCTCCAGGCCTGTGAACTCCTCGTTGGGTGGGGCCAACCACTTGACTCCGCCCCACCTGGTGTGGACATCAGACACTGGAGGGAGGCAACAAGGGTTTTTGTTTGGCTGGTGTCCCTGTCTAATGGGGGTGGGGGTGCTTGTATGTTATCTGTGATGACCAGGCTAGACCAGGGAGCCACACAAATGTTTTTAGTGTTATCCTCTGCAAGCTCTATCTCTTAAAGGAAATTTGTCAGTAGGGTTATCCATGTAGGCTGGCTATATGGGCATGCAGGCCATAGGAACCTGAATAAAATGATACCTCAATATCTCTGGATTTATTCCAGAGAAATCCACATTGTTCTTAATATGTAAATGATCTCAGAAAAGCGTTGTCAAGGTTTTGAGCTCAAGACTGCATTCACTCTATGTGACTGCAGACTTTTGAACCCTTACAGTGCATACACTGCACTTTGTCAGGAATTGGTGCCAGGAGCGGGCATTCATGAGACCGCAAGTATGCGATATGGATAATATGGATACTTGCAGCCACATTCTGACTAGATGCAAGACTATTATGCACATGACCGCATGTATGCAAATCGCATACTTGCAGACACGCGCCCTCTCGCTCTCGGCACCAACACTGGAGAATCCTGACAGCATGCACACTGCGTTCTGTGAAACTGTACAAGTTTGCAGTCACAGAGTGCAAAGCCTGTACAACTCTTTAAAATCCATGGCTTGCAGACAGATCTCTCTTTTGAGACATATAGATCTACAGAAAACTTTGTCAGTCATGACCATTGAGGCAGCATTCTCGAGTCGTGATGTCTGTGTTACCAGGAAGTCGCAAGAGAAGGTATAACAAATAGAGTTGAGCGCGGTTCATGGTTCGTGGTTCTCCAGTTCTAGGCTCGAGTGATTTTGGGGCATGTTCTAGATCGAACTAGAACTCGAGCTTTTTGCAAAAGCTCGATAGTTCTAGAAACGTTCGAGAACGGTTCTAGCAGCCAAAAAACAGCTAAATCATAGCTTGGTTTCTGCTGTAATAGTGTAAGTCACTCTGTGAATCAAACTATTATCACATTTCAGTGTATAGTGTGCGTGAACAGCGCCTTCAGATCACTGCTGTTTCTATAATGGCGATCGCCATTTTTTTTTTTTTTTTTCTTGTCTTCCTTCCCTAAGCGCGCGCGTCTTGTGGGGCGGGCCAGCATGTCAGCCAATCACAGACACACACACAGCTAAGTGGACTTTGAGCCAGAGAAGCAACGGCATGTGTGATAGGATCTGCATGTCACATGTCCCTGCATTATAAAACCGGACATTTTCTTCACGAACGCCATTATCTGCCTTCTGCGTCTTTGGTGTCAGACATCAGTGTCGCAGCTCCGTCCTCCTGAGTCCTATAGCCGATACAGCTGTATGCGCTGCATACACAGCGTTAGACAGCTTAGGGAGAGCACTTTCTAGCAGTCCTTTTAAGGGCTCAAAGCGGCAGGGTCAGAGAGCCATAGGTGACAGGTCCTGCAAACAGCAACAGCGTCTGTGTAGCCCAGGGATTTCCTCCCTGCATTTCACCATTAGGAGGGAATAGAAAGGCAGGCTTCCATTCCTCTACCCAGAGCACCACAATCCTGCCACTGTACCCTCTTGTCCTCTGCACACTCCAACTCATTCTAACTAAGCCATTATACTAGCAAACACTCAGTGTACCTAGTGGCATCCTATCTGTGGCTATTGGACTTTGCTATAGTCCCACTAGTGCAAAGACATTTGCAGAGCACGTCTGCCTGCATTGCACACTCCAACTTTTTTAAACTAAGCAATTTTACTAGCAAACACTCAGTGTACCTAGTGGCATCCTAAAGGTGGCTATTGGACTTTGCTATAGTCCCACTAGTGCAAAGACATTTGCAGAGCACGTCTGCCTGCATTGCACACTACAACTCATTGTTACTAAGCCATTATACTAGCAAACACTCAGTGTACCTAGTGGCATCCTAAAGGTGGCTATTGGACTTTGCTATAGTCCCACTAGTGCAAAGACATTTGCAGAGCACATCTGCCTGCATTGCACACTCCAACTTTTTTAAACTAAGAAATTTTACTAGCAAACACTCAGTGTACCTAGTGGCATCCTAAACGTGGCTATTGGACTTTGCTATAGTCCCACTAGTGCAAAGACATTTGCAGAGCACGTCTGCCTGCATTGCACACTACAACTCATTGTTACTAAGCCATTATACTAGCAAACACTCAGTGTACCTAGTGGCATCCTATACGTGGCTATTGGACTTTGCTATAGTCCCACTAGTGCAAAGACATTTGCAGAGCACATCTGCCTGCATTGCACACTCCAACTTTTTTAAACTAAGCAATTTTACTAGCAAACACTCAGTGTACCTAGTGGCATCCTAAAAGTGGCTATTGGACTTTGCTATAGTCCCACTAGTGCAAAGACATTAGCAGAGCACATCTGCCTGCATTGCACACTCCAACTTTTTTAAACTAAGCAATTTTACTAGCAAACACTCAGTGTACCTAGTGGCATCCTATACGTGGCTATTGGACTTTGCTATAGTCCCACTAGTGCAAAGACATTTGCAGAGCACGTCTGCCTGCATTGCACACTACAACTCATTGTTACTAAGCCATTATACTAGCAAACACTCAGTGTACCTAGTGGCATCCTAAACGTGGCTATTGGACTTTGCTATAGTCCCACTAGTGCAAAGACATTTGCAGAGCACGTCTGCCTGCATTGCACACTACAACTCATTGTTACTAAGCCATTATACTAGCAAACACTCAGTGTACCTAGTGGCATCCTATACGTGGCTATTGTACTTTTGTCAATTCACAGTATTGGAACGTTATTTGCAGCTCGTCTGCCTGCATTGCACACTCTAACTTTTTTAAACTCAGCCATTATACTAGCAAACACACAGTGTACCTAGTTGTATCGTAAACGTGGCTTTTGTACTTTTGTCTATTCACAGTATTGGAACGTTATTTGCAGCACGTCTGCCTGCATTGCACACTCTAACTTTTTTAAACTCAGCCATTATACTAGCAAACACACATTGTACCTAGTTGTATCCTAAACGTGGCTTTTGTACTTTTGTCTATTCACAGTATTGGAACGTTATTTGCAGCACGTCTGCCTGCATTGCACACTCTAACTTTTTTAAACTCAGCCATTATACTAGCAAACACACAGTGTACCTAGTTGTATCCTAAACGTGGCTTTTGTACTTTTGTCTATTCACAGTATTGGAACGTTATTTGCAGCACGTCTGCCTGCATTGCACACTCTAACTTTTTTAAACTCAGCCATTATACTAGCAAACACTCACTGTACCTAGTTGTATCCTAAACGTGGCTATTGTACTTTTGTCAATTCACAGTATTGGAACGTTATTTGCAGCACGTCTGCCTGCATTGCACACTCTAACTTTTTTAAACTCAGCCATTATACTAGCAAACACACAGTGTACCTAGTTGTATCGTAAACGTGGCTTTTGTACTTTTGTCTATTCACAGTATTGGAACGTTATTTGCAGCACGTCTGCCTGCATTGCACACTCTAACTTTTTTAAACTCAGCCATTATACTAGCAAACACTCACTGTACCTAGTTGTATCCTAAACGTGGCTATTGTACTTTTGTCAATTCACAGTATTGGAACGTTATTTGCAGCACGTCTGCCTGCATTGCGCACTCTAACTTTTTTAAACTCAGCTATTATACTAGCAAACACACAGTGTACCTAGTTGTATCGTAAACGTGGCTTTTGTACTTTTGTCTATTCACAGTATTGGAACGTTATTTGCAGCACGTCTGCCTGCATTGCACACTCTAACTTTTTTAAACTCAGCCATTATACTAGCAAACACTCACTGTACCTAGTTGTATCCTAAACGTGGCTATTGTACTTTTGTCAATTCACAGTATTGGAACGTTATTTGCAGCACGTCTGCCTGCATTGCACACTCTAACTTTTTTAAACTCAGCCATTATACTAGCAAACACACAGTGTACCTAGTTGTATCGTAAACGTGGCTTTTGTACTTTTGTCTATTCACAGTATTGGAACGTTATTTGCAGCACGTCTGCCTGCATTGCACACTCTAACTTTTTTAAACTCAGCCATTATACTAGCAAACACTCACTGTACCTAGTTGTATCCTAAACGTGGCTATTGTACTTTTGTCTATTCACACTACTGCAAATCTATGTGCAGCACCTCTGCATGACAACCTCGTGCTCTGTTTTTAATAAGCTATAATGATAGCACAAAATACTGCCATTTTGTGGCATCATAGAACTGGCTGTTGTATTCCATTAGTGCCCCACTGGTGACAAGCTATTTCTAGCACCTCTACATCACACCCTCATGCACATTTTGCTACGCTAATGTTATAGCAAACTCATGGAATTCATTGCTGCATTTCATAATTCGGAGGGATAGAAAGTCAGGCTTCCTTTAGCTTTTCCTTCTGTTCATAGACAGCATCTCCAAGACAAATTTCCCCTCCACGTCTAAGTGTGGAGAGGCAGCAAGTGCGCATGCGTGTGCCGATGTACCCCAGCTGCAGCATAATTACAGTGTTTCGCCTAGTGAGTATGCTCAGCCTGACTGTGCCATTCCTGACGCTAAGTCTTCATTTCGGGATACAGCGCATGCTCCCACACTAAGTGTGAAAAGCCTCTTTGCACAGGTGCTTGCATTCCGTGCCGGGTCTAAGTCCTGTTTTGTGCCTAGACACCATGCTAAAGCTGATAGTCTTTTTTCAGAGACTGTATTTCATGCTACTGAGCATGCTCACGCACTTCCTGCATCAGAGACTAGGTCCGGTAATGAACTCTTTGGCCCTGGCCCTGATGTGGGGGTCCCATATAGACCACAGGGCATCAGGTGTCCTCCCAAATGGCTTGCAGAGGCCCACACCTATGACTTGTCATCGCATTATTGATGGTCAGACGATGACTGGTGAGGTGTTTGGGTCATGGCAGCCATGATGTCATCATTGAAGTTGCGTTTCCAAATAGGACGCTAGTTATGCCACTCATGACGTGTCACTCTACTTTTGTCTATAGGAGGTGCATTGTGGTTCACCATGGTTTGGGGCGGACCCAGGTTATCAAAGGGGCTGGAGCCAACAAGGAGGTGCACAGTCTTCTATTATGCTCCGAAAGAGCACACCTCCATGTGTTGAACCCATTGCGGCTTTAGGCCAGAGGTAGGCAGGGATAGGGTGGTGGATGCAGGCCACCACCACAGTTGGTAACGCAGAACGGTTAAGACCAGCTCCTGTCCTAACAGTCCTGCTTGTGCAGCCCAGTGGCATTAACAGGCCTGCTGCTGCTGATGCGCCTGCTGTCCACAGGTGTGGCCCCTACGCACACGGTCAGCGTACTCAATGGCCCCTGTGTTGTTAACAGGGAGTTCCTGGGCTGGGTGGGCATGTGGACCCTGTGACGCTAACAGGGCTCACAGTCTCCAGATCCGAATGGCGTCTAACTCGGTTCAGGCTACTATTAGTTTCATAGCCACACAGCTCTGTATCCTCCACCAAACCTTCCAGTTGCCAACCTCTCCTTTTCCAACTGGGAGCACGGTGGACACTGACTGCTGATGGGGATGTATACCTTTCTCTTTCTTTTCTTATTAATTTTCGTTATATAGCGGTCACAGATTATATACCACTTTATCCAAATCTGCCAGTCCCACTGTAACAGATGTTGTTTCTTCAGCAAATGTTACAGTTGCTTAACCACCAAATCCACGGACCAAAATTTTTTTCCCCTTTCCAACACACCTGTTCCCCTTTCCAACAGCATCTGTCCTTTTCCAACTCATTTTGGGATATGACCAAAAGTGCAACTGTGCAGGGACACCGTACTCAACGCCATCTCAGCACAGCAGCCATCCCTCGGTCCCTCCGATGTGGACAAGTAAAAGACCATTTCCTCCTATCCATGACAAAGCGTTGAGATTCACTCTGTGCAGCACTGGTGTTTAGTGGAAAAGTAGATCTAAGATTGCGTACCACATTCTGCAGATACTCCTGTATACGTGCGTCTATTTCTATGGCAGGAATTAGTTCGGCAAATTTTGTCTTGTACCGGGGATCTAACAGTGTGGCAACCCAGTATTCTGGATTACTTTGAATTCGTACAATCCGAGGGTCATGTTGTAGGTAGTGCAGCAAGAATCCGCTCATGTGTCTTGTGCATCCAGGAGGACCAAGTCCTTGGTGTGTTGGTGGCAGAGAGGTGAGAATCGTGCATACTTCCTCTGTCCTCTACCCACAACCTCGCACAACCGAAATGTGAGCAAGCTCTCACTCATCTGCTGAGTCTTCCATGCCGATCGCCAGTTCGTCCTCCATTTCTTCATGGGCTCCTGCACTTTCATCAACACTTTTTGCTGATACTATGCGCCCTTGTTAATCCCTCTCCCTCACCATGACTGCCGCATAGGTGCCGCTGACCATCTGGACCTCGTAGATCTTGTTATCCCTTCCGCATATGACTCCTCCTGTACTTCCTCCCCTTACTCTTGTCCCAACACCTGACTCTGAATAATAATTACAGTGTGCTCCATCATGTAGATGACCAGAATTGTCACCCTGAGAATGACATTGCCAGTGCTAAACATCTTCGTCGACATTTCAAAACTGTGTAGCAGGGTGCATAGGTCCTTGATCTGACACCACTCCAGCAGCGTGATCTGCACCACCTCTGGATCAAGTTATCCCAGGCTATATGTCTTACCGTATTTCAGCAGGGCTCTGCGGTGCTGCCACACACGCTGCAACATGTGCAGATTCCAATTCCTGCGTGTCGGAACATCGCATTTCCGGCGTTTAACTGCCAGACCCTAAGACTTCCGGAGTGATGAAAGTTGTTGAGCTGCTGTGTGCGCACGATGGAAGTGAGCACATAGTGAGCGTGCCCGCTGCACAAGTCCATGTAGGCCGTGATGGTGTTTTAAAAATTGCTGGAGAATTCGGTTCAACACGTGAGCCATACAAGGCACGTGTGTCACATTGCCCTGACGATGGCCCACAGCCAGGTTTGCATCATTGCCGCACACGGCTGTTAAGTCACCAACGTAGTCCGCTCCGTCAATTTGTACTCCGGTTGCCAGGTGACAACGTGTTCCTTTCATGAATAGTGCTGATGATGGGAGAGTAGTCGATGCCAGCGGCGCAGGTGGACGCAGGTTATGCTCACCCACTGGGCTGCATTACCTTGACAGATGCAGAATCTCTGGCTGAATGTAGCTGGTGGGTATCTCACAGATGAAATACCATCATTCAGCTACAACCAATGGGAAGACACCACACCCTTTTTTATGCCCATCCTGTCTGCAGACCACTGCCAGACATAGCTATGAACCTCTGGTTAATTTTACCCCCAGTTCAGTTTTATGATTTTGTGTGCTTGTTACCTGACTACTTTTCCTGCTTGCTGTTTATGTACCTTGTTGGCCGATACGCATTTCACCTCTGCTTGTTTTCTGATTAAGTCCTGGCCGTCCCATTCTGTTCCTGTTCCTCAATTAATGTTTTGACCCTGCCTGACTACTATTCTCTGGAATAGCGGTGTGACTCACATTTCCCATACATTTCAAAGTAAAACTTTGACTGCCTGATGGCATTGAGCTCTGCTGCCAGCATAGTAAGGAGGTGTGTGGTAGTCCTTGTGCGCAGTTGCAAGGAAGGGTGGCCTGACCACACAGGGTTTGCGCCAAGGTAGAGGACCCACACGAGGTTGAAGAGGCAGAAGCAGTGTATTAACTTCTACATACAGAACAAGGATTGAAACAACTCGTGGGGACGGCAAGACTTGTACAGCAGACCCTTCTCCATCTCTCACCATAGTTTGCCAGTGCCCAGTCAGTGACATGTAATGACCCTGTCTATGCTTACTGGTCCAAGTATCTGTGTTGAAATGCACCCTGTCGCACACAGATTTTCTCAAGGAAGTGGTGATGATGTTGTGTGCGACATGCTGGTGTAGCGCGGGCATGCTTTTCTTGGAGAAGCAGTGGTGATTGGGCATCTGGTACTGGGGCACAGCGACAGACATAAGGTCTGTAAAATCCTGTGTGTCCACTACGCGTAAAGGCAGCATTTCGGTAGCCAACAGCTTACAGAGGGATAGAGTCAACCACTTAGCTTTGTCATGGGTCGCAGTAAGTGGCCTTTTATTTGACCACATCTGAGGGACAGAGATCTGGCTGCTGTCTGTAGACGGTGTTGAGTAGGGTGTCCCTGGAAAAATGCAGGTTTGTGAGAAAAGTGCAGGCGGAGACATGATGTTGCCTTCATCTTGCCTTCAGATCTGTTCATCTTGTATCATTTTTAAAAAACACAGCAAGCAAGGGTTACTCCAAGCGGAGTCTACCTTTTTTCCCAAAATTGGGCACACAGACACCCCATCAGTGGCAGCACTTGTGCCCTAGTTGCAAACAGGATGTTTTGATTTGCATCAAGCACATTCCAAATCCACAAGCATTTACTCTCCCCAGGATGACACAGGGGTAGTAAATTCCTTCTGGATCCATGACTTGTTCATTTTGATGAACGTCAGTCTGTCCACATTGTCACTGGACAGACGCGTGCGCTTATCTGTCAGCACACACCCAGCAGCACTGAAGACACGTTCAGAGACAACGCTGGCAGCTGGACACGACAAAATCTCCAAGGCGTAACTGGAGAGCTCTGTCAATTTTTCTAGATTTGAAGCCCAAAAGGAGCAAGGCTCCATTTGCAAAGTCATTGCATCGATGTTCATTTGGAGATACTCCTGTATCATCCTCTCCATCCGTTGACTATGTGTCAGACTTGTTGTCTCTGGTGGCCTTGCAAAGGAGGGTCTAAAAAAATTATGAAAAGATTCCATAAAATTGCTGTTACCAGCACCAGATACGGTCCTACTGGTACGGGTAGACTGTTGAAGATGACGAGGCCGTCCCATGTTTGTCAAGTTACAACTGGGAGAATCACTCCCTTCACCTGCACGGTTGTTTGGTGGAAAAGCCGAGCTAAGATCGAGTAACAGCTTATGCTGATACTCCTGCATACGTGCGTCCCTTTCTATGGGTGGAATTATGTCACAAAATTTGGACTTGTCCCGGGGATCTAATAGTGTGGCAAGCCAGTAGTCATCATCACTTCTAATTTTGACAATACGAGGGTCATGTTGGAGGTAGTGCAACAAGAAGGCACTCATGTGTCTTGCGCAGCCATGCGGACCAAGTCCACGCTGTGTTTGTGGCATAGAGGTGCTAACCGTTCTTTCTTCCTCTGTCATCTCCCCCCAACCTCTTTCAACTGAAATTTGACCAAGGTCCCCCTCATCTGCTGAGTCTTCCATGTCCATGGACAGTTCGTCCTCCATATCTTCATGTCCTCCTGCACCTTCCTCAACATGTCGCCTGCTACCATGCGCCCTTGTTGATCCCTGTCCCCCATGGTCCCATGCCTGCCGCGTTGGTGATGATGAACGTCTGGACCTTGGTGATGTTGTTGTGTCTTGCGCATATGAATCCTCCTGTAGTTCCTCCCCTTCCTGTTGTCCCACCCCCTGACTACGAATAGTGTTTAGCGTGTGCTCCAGCATGTAAATGACTGTAATCGTCATGCTGATAATGGCATTGTCAGCGCTAAACATATTCGTCGCCATGTCGAAACTGTGCAGAAGGGTGCATAGGTCCTTGATCTGAGATCACTCCATCAGGGTGATCTGCCCCACTTCTGCATCTCGTTGGCCCAGGCTATACATCATGACGTATTGCACCAGGGCTCGCCGGTGCTGCCACAGTCGCTGTAACATGTGGAGAGTTGAATTCCAGCGTGTCGCCACATCGCATTTCAGGCGATGAACCGGCAGGCCGAAAGACTTCTGGAGCGATGCAAGTCGCTCTGCTGCGGCGCTTGAACGGCGGAAGTGAGCTGACAGTTTTCGTGCCCTGTTCAGAAGGCCATCTAGGCCGGGATAGTGTGTTAAAAATTGCTGGACGACAAGGTTCAACACGTGAGCCATACAAGGTACGTGTGTCACCTTGCCCAGGCGAAGGGCCGCACCCAGGTTTGCAGCATTGTCGCACACGGCCTTACCAGGCTGCAGGTTGAGTGGAGACAACCATTTATTAAACTCGGACCGCAGAGCTGACCACAACTCCTCAGCTGTGTGACTCTTATTCCCAAGACATGTCAAGCTAAAGACCGCCTGATGCCGTTGCGCTCTGCTGCCAGCATAGTAATGAGGGGTGCGTGATTCCTTCTGCGCAGTGAGAACGCTGGTGGCCTGACCAGGCAGGCTTGGGGCGGAGGTGGAGGACACAGATGAGGTGGAGGATGCAGAAGCTGTGGCGGAACTTGGACAGACATAGAATTGACACACAAGTCGTGGGGACGGCAAGACTTGTGCAGCAGACCCTTCACCATCTATCACCATAGTTACCCAGTGCCCAGTCAGCGACATGTAACGTCCCTGTCCATGCTTACTGGTCCAAGTATCGGTGGTGAAATGCACCCGTTCACACACAGAGTTTCTCAAGGAAGCGGTGATGTTGTGTGCGACATGCTGGTGTAGCGCGGGCACACCTTTCTTAGAGAAGTAGTGGCGACTAGGCATCTGGTACTGGGGCACAGCGACAGATATAAGGTCTCTAAAATCCAGTGTGTCCACTAGGCGGAAAGGCAGCATTTCTGTAGCCAACAGCTTACAGAGGGATAGAGTCAACCTCTTCGCTTTGTCATGGGTCGCAGGAAGTGGCCTTTTATTTGACCACATCTGAGGGACAGAGATCTGGCTGCTGTGTGTAGACGGTGTTGAGTAGGGTGTCCCTGGAAAAATGCAGCTTTGTGAGGAAAGTGCAGGCGGAGACATGATGTTGCCTTCATCCAAAGTTGGTGCTATCGATGTCTGAGAGAGCTGTACACACTCACTTGTTTCCCCTTCCAAACCAACTGACGACCTACCAAGCAAACTGCCTGTTGCGGTTACAGTGGTGGAAGTTGTGGGTGGAAAAACAGGTGTGACAGCTGTCCCCACAGTCCTAGAAGATGACGAGCGCGCGGATGCCCTGGAAGGGGCAGGCGGTGGATGGTTGGCTCCACTAGGCCGCATTGCAGCACGGTGAGCTTCCCACCAGGCCATATGATATTTATTCATGTGACGATTCATGGAAGAAGTTGTCAAACTGCTGAGGTTTTGACCTCTACTAAGATAACCATGCCAAATGTTACAGATCACATAATTTGGCCGATCTTTTTTTATGTCAAAAAAGGACCAGGCTAGGCAAGGCTTAGAGGCCATGCGACCTGTTGATCCACCCCGAATAATGCTCAGAGGCAGAGTGGTGGCTGAGGATGCAGTTGTAGACGTGCTACCAGTGCTCCGACTGTGTCCAGGAAGGCGCCAGGTTACTTCGACGTCGGTTGCATCCTCCTCCACCGCCTCTATTGACCTCCTCGAGTGTCTGACTGTGGGTTGACAGTAGGTGGGATCTAGAACTTCATCATCAATTGTTGTGTTTGCACTCCCCTCCCCCTCAGACCGAGTTTCTTCTTGCCCTGACCGAATATTTAAGTTGTCATCCCAATCGGGTATCTGCGTCTCATCTTCATCAGTATGTTCCTCATTGCCTATAACCACAGTTGTTGGAAAGGCAGCATTTTGGTAGCCAACAGTTTGCATATGATGAAAGTCAACCTCCAAGCCATGTCATGCCCTTCTAAAAGCATGTAAAACACAGCGAGGGGACTCCAACCACAGTCTCCCTCGTTGCCACTAACTGGGCCACACACACCCCACTTGACTGGCATCGGTTGAGCCCCCTTTTGAAAAAGAAAAAGATGCTTTGCATGAAGCACTCTCAAAAATACGCGTGCCTTTCCCGTCCCCTGGCTGACCCAGGGGAAGAAAAGTCCTCTGAGAGCCATGACTTGTTCATCTTGGTTCTTTTAGAAACACAGCGAGGGGACTCCAACCACAGTCTCCCTCGTTGCCACTAACTGGGCCACACACACCCCACTTGACTGGCATCGGTTGAGCCCCCTTTTGAAAAAGAAAAAGATGCTTTGCATGAAGCACTCTCAAAAATACGCGTGCCTTTCCCGTCCCCTGGCTGACCCAGGGGAAGAAAAGTCCTCTGAGAGCCATGACTTGTTCATCTTGGTTCTTTTAGAAACACAGCGAGGGGACTCCAACCACAGTCTCCCTCGTTGCCACTAACTGGGCCACACACACCCCACTTGACTGGCATCGGTTGAGCCCCCTTTTGAAAAAGAAAAAGATGCTTTGCATGAAGCACTCTCAAAAATACGCGTGCCTTTCCCGTCCCCTGGCTGACCCAGGGGAAGAAAAGTCCTCTGAGAGCCATGACTTGTTCATCTTGGTTCTTTTAGAAACACAGCGAGGGGACTCCAACCACAGTCTCCCTCGTTGCCACTAACTGGGCCACACACACCCCACTTGACTGGCATCGGTTGAGCCCCCTTTTGAAAAAGAAAAAGATGCTTTGCATGAAGCACTCTCAAAAATACGCGTGCCTTTCCCGTCCCCTGGCTGACCCAGGGGAAGAAAAGTCCTCTGAGAGCCATGTCCACATTGTCAGTGGACAGACACGTGTGCTTATCTGCCAGCAGACCCACAGCAGCACTGAAGACAGGTTCCGAGAGAACGCTGGCTGCAGGACACGACAAGATCCCCAAGACGTACGTGGCGAGCTCAGGCAATTTATCAACATTGGAAGCCTAAAATGAGCAGGGCTCAAGTTGCACAATAATGGAATCGATGTTTCCTTGCATATACTCATATATCTGTGTGTCCTACTCTTTTTCCTTGTCCAGCTCTTTTGTTTTCGCATGAGTATATGTCCTTGTCACTTTCCCATGTGTTGTGAGTTGTTTGTGACCTTTTGGACACCTTTGAGGGTGTTTTCTAGGTGTTTTCTGTGTTTGTGATTGCCTGCCATTGTTTCCTATGCAGTTCGAGTTCGGTTCGTCGAACGTTCGACGAACCGAACTCGAACGGGAGGTCCGTTCGGCGAACCAACCTCGAGCCGAACCGCGACCGGTTCGCTCATCTCTAATAACAAACCCCTTCTCTTATTTACCTTTGTATACTCTCCCTATTCCTCCTAAGACTCTTCCTTCCCACCAATCCCATCCTTCTGCCTTCTACAAATCCAATTCCTGTCCATATTAACCCCATCACTCCTCCCCTTCCCTCTAGTCTTGTTGCCCCTCCACTCTACGGGTCCCCTGGCTTTCTTTACAATTCTCACATTGGTAATGCTCCTTCTCATTTAAAATAAACTCAAGCAGGTTCTCAGGGAGATTTGTCTCAAGCCTATAGATCTCAACAGCTAATTTATATATTCAAAATAACATGGATTTCTCTGGAATAAGACATTGGATCGCAGATATCAAGGTATCACTGTTTAACTTTCAATGATTTGCATGCTCAAATAGATGGCAAAGAATTGTTGATCCTACTGACAGATTCCCTTTAATTTGCAACTGACTTTGCTGGTGGAAAGAGACTTGATGTAGTGATCTCTCCCATACATATTACAGCACACACAGGGAAGGATTCTTGCTCTTCATTCCTAAGCATACTGAGGCAGCAGAATCATGGAGGAAATTCCTAAGTAGTACTAAGCAATGAAGATGTACTGTATATGCAACTCTGTGGTGAGGTAAAAAACTTATATAAAAACTCAGCATGATACGTCTTTGTCTCCCTTTTCCCATTTTATCACTCTACTCCTCACTCCTCTTACCCCTTCCTAAATTATAGAACATAATATGAGTTGCAATTTAATCTATCACTGTGCTGATAGTCCATTTTGTATTGATAAGACAAAGATGAGCTTTTTTTAGGGTGAATGACAAGTTAAAGAGGCGGGGGAGAGGTGTCTCATACGTGGAGAAAGAAGTAGATTTCTTTGAAAGTATATGAAAATTTTTCTTTAATTTGTTCGTACTTTTCATTCATGCAAAGTTTGATGAAAGTACAATTCCTTTTAAGTGTGTAAATGCAAGGTTCCAATCCAGATATTAAAACTGTTTGCTCTAATGTCTCAGCTGTGTTGATTTATTTATAGTGAGCCCAATCTATATCAATATGAGGCAATATAGGATGATAAATTAGTCACAAGTGAGGGGGGTAGAGAAATAATATAGTATTGACAATTAATAAGATGCCTGTATTCAAATAAAAAGGACTTACTAGCAAAAAAAAGTTCTTTAACCCCTTCACGACCTTGGACGGATCTATCCGTCATAGATCGTGTCCCGTTAAGCCCCGCCCCCTGCCGCGGGCAGGCGGCGTGGATCGGCACACATATCAGCTGTTTTCAACAGCTGACATGTGTGCCTACATGTTCCGAGTGGAATCGCATTCCACCCGGAACATTAACCCCTTAGATCTCGCTGCCAAAGTCTGGCAGCGAGATCTACATGCGCGCGGCCATCTTTTTTACTTACCGCCGCCCCCTCCGGACGTCACGTGAGTGATCACGTGACGTTCGGTGGTTGCCATCGTAGCACAGGGTCATGTGATGACGCCTGGTGCTACGAAGTTTCACTTTCATTCTTCCTCGGCACGGAGCAGAGGAAGAAAGAAAGTGACTGAATCTGCTGATTACAGCGGTATAGCTGTGATCAGCAGATAGCGATCAGCAATCGGATTGCTGATCGCTATAGCCCCCTAGGGGGACTAGTAAAATAAAATAAAAAAAGTAAAAAAAAAGTTTTAAAAAATTAAAAAAAAAACAAAAAACCTAAAAGTTCAAATCACCCCCCTTTCCCCCCATTGAAAATTAAAGGGTTAAAAAATAAATAAATATACACATATTTGGTATCGCCGCGTTCAGAAATGCCCGATCTATCAAAATATAAAATCAATTATTCTGATTGGTAAACGGCGTAGTGGCAAAAAAATTCCAAACGCCAAAATTACGTTTTTTGGTCGCCGCAAGTTTTGCGCAAAATGCAATAACAGGCGATCAAAACGTAGCATCTGCGCAAAAATGGTACCATTATAAACGTCAGCTCGAGACGCAAAAAATAAGCCATCACTGAGCCATAGATCCCAAAAAATAAGAACTCTACGTGTTTCGGAAAATGGCGCAAAACGTGCGCCACTTTTATTGGACAAACTTGTGAATTTTTTTTAACCCCTTAGATACAAGTAAACCTATACATGTTTGGTGTCTACAAACTCGCACCGACCTGAGGCATCACACCCACACATCAGTTTTACCATATAGTGAACACCGTGAATAAAATATCCCAAAAACTATTGTACGATCCCACTTTTTTTGCAATTTTTCCGCACTTGGAATTTTTTTGCCGTTTTCCAGTACACTATATGGTAAAACTTATGATTTCATTTAAAAGTACAACTCGTCCCGCAAAAAACAAGCCCTCATATGGCAAGATTGACGGAATAATAAAAAAGTTACGGCTCTTGGAAGAAAAGGAGCAAAAAACAAAAACGCAAAAACGGAAAGTGCCCGGGGGCTGAAGGGGTTAATATTGCAGCCGACGGACTGATTTAAGCATTTTGTCTCTCACTATCTCTTCTGTGTGAGAAATACGATAACAGTACTGACAAGGCAGATGGGATGATAGGTATAAAAAGTGTAATAGAAAATAGCAGGCTTCTAGATATATGCGGGCTTTACACAAGACGAGCTATCGTGCGATGCATCGTCGGGGGTCACGCTTTTCGTGACGCACATCCAGCATCGTTCACGATGTCGTCTCGTGTGACATCTCCAAGCGATGCAGAATCGCTCACAAATCGTGAGTCGTGTACTCGTCGCTAAGTTTTAAAAAATTGTTTATTTAACATGCCACCGGTTGCTCATTGTACCCGGGGTAGCACACATTGCTCCGTGTGACACCCCGGGAATGATGAACACAGCTTATTTGCATTCCGCGGCACCAGCCTGCTATGCGGAAGGAAGGAGGTGGGTGGGATGTTTACGTCCTGCTCATCTCCGCCCCTCCGCTTCTATTGGCCAGGAGCTGTGTGACGTCGCTGTGACGCCAAACGTCCCTCCCCCATCAGGAAGAGGATGTTCGTTGAGGTCGCTCAGCAGGTAAGTACGTGTGACGGCGGTTTAATGACTTTGTGCGACACGGGCAGCGATTTCCCCGTGACGCACAAAAGACGGGGGCGTGTACGATCGCTCGTGCAATCGCACGATAGATCGTAACGTGTAAAGCCCGCAATAGTGTAAGTGTCCAGCCTGCAATTCCTAATCCGTAAAATGCAAGCAATGACAATATTTACAATATTTTCTTATTAATTAGGAACCAGGCAAGATCTGAAGCACAAATTAAGTTTTAAAGCACAAAACATTAAGAACAGAGTTTTACACACCAGTTTTAATGAAGGGGCGTGCAGGAGTCAGATAAACCTAATTCATTAAAAGGCAAATATCACTTAATGAAATAGGCACATCGTACAAGTGCAATACTTCCACTAGAGAAGTATTCCCCGAGAATTGGGTAACATTTCTGGTGACAGTTATGCCACCAAAGTAATGTAACTTTTCATAAATTATATGAGCGTGTATAACCTGACATTCCCTTGCTCTGCCCATTTTTTATTGTTGGGCTGAGCCTGGCATGACAATGCCAACTATCGCAACATTTTTTTACAACTTGTAAGTTGTGCAAACATTTTGAAAGCAATTTAAAGCGTTTTACATCAGAAAACTGGCAAACACACCTTAACTAATCGGAGCCTTAGCTTAAAGATCTTAAAAACTGTAGATAATCTACGACTACTATGACATTTTCATTAGAGGGACATAGTAAATAATAAAATATATCACATTATGTCATTATACCTAGTGTAAGTCCATTAAGGTATTAGGTTATAAAATGGGGGGCTACTACAATAGAAGAGCAAATTTAAAAAAAAGAGATTTAGTGTTCTTCTACATAGAAATATTATTGTGTATAAAAATATTGTTAATCAAGTAAATGTTCTGAATCATTGCTCAGTGTAAAAATATACAGCAACTGAACTAGTGTTAAATATTAACTCTTGTTGCTTGTTTTTGTAATGCCAACATCTACAATGAGGTGAGGTGATGTGGGGGTGACATTATTATTTACAACAATGATCCAGCCATGTCGAAGAAATGAGGCATAGACAAAGGTTGCATGAGCCAGTCAACAGTCAATCTTTGTAATGCTTTTGGATGCAGTAGCGTTTGATGGAGAATTATGTTCTGAGAAATAGTATAGGGGCTATAAATGAATGGACTTTGATTAGGGAAGGTGATAGGCCACCCTAAAAAGATGCTTTAAGGGAGCGTCTGAAGCTTTGTAAGTTGTGGTTCGTCCTAGTTTCTTGGAGTACAGCATTCCAGAGAATTGGTGCAGCTCGGGAGAAGTCTTGGAGCTATGAGTAGAGACTTCAGAATAGTGTGGCTGTTAGTCGAAAAACATTTGTGGAGGGTGAGAGAGATAAGGTTGGGAATGTTGGGAGGTGCCACACTGTGGAGAGCTTTTTGGGTGAAAACAAGCAATCAAAATTGGATCGTATGATGTTGTGACAGCCATTGCAATGTCTAGCACAGAGCAGAAGTGTTTGAGTAATTATTAGCCAGATAGGTGACCCTGGCTGCTGCATTAACCTCTCACTGACATAGGATGTACCCAGTACGTCCAATCTCATGTCGGTATAATCGCCGCCGGCTGCTGCACTGAGCCGATGGTGATCCCTGCACATGTCCGCTGATTTGAACAGCAGGCATGTGGAGCTATCAGGCCTGTTAATCTCTTAGATTGTGCTGTCAAAATGTGACAGCGCAATGTAAATGGCCATGGGGAGCGTGCTTTTCCCCGCTGCCATCGAAGGCCCCATGACGATGGTTGCCTTGGTAGGGCAGGGTCATTTGATGACTCCTGTCGCTATAATGACTCACTTCCTGTTACAGCCTATAGAGTCTGTAAGAGGAGAGCAACATTTCAGCTGTGCAGCTCTGATTAGGAGAAATGATCAAGCGATCAGACTGCTCATCTTTATAGTCTCCTAGGGGGACTAGTAAAATAAAAAAAGGTTAAAAAAAAGTTTAAAAAATAAAAAAAACAAAAAGTCACCCCTCCCATTCACCCCATTGAAAATTAAAGGGTTAAAAAAATAAAAAATATCCACATATTTGGTATCACCACATTCAGAAATGCATGATCTATCAAAATATAAAATCAATTAACGTGTAAACGGCATAGCGTCAAAAAATGTCCAAATGCCAAAATTGTTTTTTGGTTGTTGCAAATTTTGGTTAAAATGAAATAACAGGTGATCAAAATGTAGCAACTGCACAAAAATGGTACTGTTAAAAACATCAGCTCAAGACAAAAAATAAGCCATTACTGAGCCCCAGATCCCAAACAATGAGAACGCTACAGGTTTCGGAAGATGGCACAAAAAGTACCCCACAGTTTTTGAACAAATGTCTGAATTTTTTTAAACCTCTTAGATAAAAGTAAGCCTATATATGTTTGGTGTCAACAAACGCGAAACAACCTGAGACATAACATAGACACATCAGTTTTACCATATAGTGAACACAATGAATAAAATATCCCAAAAATAATCATGCAGTCACACTTATTTTGTAATTTTTCCACACTTGGAATTTTTTTGCCATTTTCCAGTACAGCATATAGTAAAACTCATTCTTTCATTTAAAAGTTCAGCTTGTCCCGCAAAAATAATCCCCCACATGTCAAGATTGAAGGAAAAATAAACAAATTACGGCTCTCGGAAGTAAGGGAGCACCCCCCCTCCCCTCCCGAAAAAAAACGCAAAATTGCCCAGGTGTCAAGAACTTATGGGTGGACTGGAGTGGGAAAAGTGTAGTGAGAGGGAGATCAATTAATCAAGAATTACAGTAATCAAGACAGGAGTGGATCAGGGAAACAGTGAAAGTTTTTGTTGTTTCCATGGTGAGAAAGGGGCGGATTCTAGAGATGTTCTTCAGGGGCAAGTGACAAGCGCAGGAAAGAGATTGTATATAGGAGGTAAAGGAAAAATCAATGTCAAACATAACATCCAAGCAGCGAGCATGATGCCTAGACGTTATTGTGATGCTGCACACAGAAAGAGAGATGTTAGTTTTAGAGAGGTTAGTAGACGGAGGGAGAAGAAAAAGTTTAGTTTTCCAAAGTACATGATCTTCGAAACTGCGGACAGACAGTCCGTGGTTTTCTGTAGTACAGCGGGGGTAAGGTTAAGGGGTGAAGTGTATAGTTGTGTATCATCAGTATAAAGATGGTATTGGAAGCCAAATTTGCTGATGGTTTGTCCAATTGTGGCAGTGTAGAGAGAGAGGAGAAGAGAGTGAAGGATTGAACCTTGAGGGACCCCAACATAAGAGGAAGAGAAGAAGAAGTGGAGCCAGCAAATGAAACACTGAAAGAGAGTTTAGAGAGATAGGAAGAGAACCAGGAGAGGGCGGTCAACTTAACTTGTCCAAACAGTGTCCCCACCTCCTTGACAAGGGACAGGTTATTTGCATAATAGTGCAATGGCCTTTAGATAACTGCTTGGGCAATAAACAGCATTAGAAAGCACAGAAGTGAAATATAGGGATTGCTGTTTGGGGTCATTAACCACCTAACAAGTTAACTTCATAGATATTATTTCTACTCTCTAAATACCAAAATCACCAGATTAATTTATTTTCCTCAATAAAAATATGTTTAGAAGCTAGAGACTTTTGAAAATAAAAAAAAAATTAGAAACTAGTTATATACACCTAAATATAGCGCAGTTATGTAGCATGAGTATGACTTTGCTCGCGCCACACACGAGAAGATAAGCCATCTTAATAATCAGTATGATGTAGATAGAGTACTCATATCACAAGTGGGGCCATATCTGGGGGGAGGGGATCAAGCAGAGCATTTGCCCTGGGTGCAGCTGCCAAGGGGTATTATTAGGCCACCTGATGTGGTGGTCTAATGTGTCTCCCAGCAGCTGCAATTTGTGCCCCTTGCATACTGGGATTTGTCCGTTTTCTAAGATGGCTGTAATGCTGATAACCGGCTAAGAGAAGATGTAGCATATGGACTCCCAGTAATCAATTGTACTTGCGTCCTTTAGGTATGAGTACAATTAAAGCCCTGACTGCTGGCACTTCCAGGTCAGGATAACGTCAGTGGAGTGATAAGCTCATCTGATCAAGCTGCTGACATGACTCACTAGCAACGCATATATACGAGGATTGTTTGCTGGTAGGGTAATCGCTCCAATGGATCTGAAGACACTAAAGATTTATTGTAATGATCTTGATGTTGGATGATGTTTAATACGACCCAAGGATCTCCTTACCATAGTTAAGGGAAAACTGGGAGTTGTACTTTCATGTACTTACCTGAGATTTCAAATTATGTATTATGAAATGATGGTGGTTCTGGTGCTGAATTTATGTACTAATGGTGGTCCTGGCGATGTTTTCATGTACTGATGGTGGTTATGGTGATCTATTTCTGCACTAATGCTGTCATAGCTTGGCTCTAGAGCTTGATATTGTGACCTCTGAGTGTCAGGACAGTTTCCCTCTTTTTTAGACCACAACCTATTTTGTTTCTCCACAAATACTGATAGTTTTTGTTTCCTCGCTTTGTCTCTCTCTCCTGTTTAACTTCCATTCAGGTGTGTCTTGTTTACCCCATCACATCTTGGGAGGTGCCATATATACTCACCATGCACACATCTTTATTGCTGGCTATAATCCTGGATGGATGTTTTTTTGAATTTCCAGCTATTCAGTTATGCATTACTTTACTTAATAATCTCTGTTACGTTTCCCTGTGGTTTGTTTGTGTGTGTCCCTTCCCAGTATTTTTCCCTTTCTGTTTCATTCAGGATTTGGGGGGGTTCCACGTATTCTGTAAATCTGTTGAATTTTTCCCACCTTCCTCTATCTTCCCTTTACAACTGTGTTTACACATTCTTAGCCCCGTGCCTTACCCTCTACCTGTGTGCACTTCATTTATGTTTGATGTTTTCAGTGTTAAACTTTACTTATATTTGAGGGTGCAGTTAAGGTCACTCAGGGTCAGACATTGCATTATTTTAAAGTGTCAACCTCCGTGGTCATGCAGGAACAAATCATGGTCAGATTTAGGGCTTTTTCTAGTCTGACTAAGGACCTGTTGAGTACAGGTATTATACCTCCTCTGGTTTGTTCATCCCTGTTTGATTAGTAGGGCTGAGTTGTAACATTGGTGATGTATTTCTGTACTAATGGTGGTTCTTGTGATGTATTTTTGTACTGCTGGTGGTTCTGGTGATCTATTTGTATGATAATGAGCGTTATGATGCTGTGTTTCTGTACTGATGGGGTTTCTAGTTATGTATTTCTTTACTGCTGGTGGTATAATTTTAAAATTAAGCACTTGAACATGCCCAATCCTAACAGCATGTAATATACTCACTGTCAGGATTCACCTTTGCTTGCTGGTTCCAGCAGTCATCATATGGCCACTAATATGCAATTTTCATATTTACGGTCATGCGACAACTAGCTTTTTTTTTTTTCTCTTTGTTTTGCTGCTTCTCTCAATGAGGCAGGAGCTGTAGGTTTCCACTGAACATTGAATGAATTAGGAAGAACAGTTAGTTGGCACGTGACTGTAAGGGTGCAGTCAGATTGCCATATAACACAAATAATAATCATATCACAATGCTTGGACTGGCCAGCAGATCTCCTGACCCGAGTGTGACAGCTGCATAGAAATACATGCAGTCATGTTTGGGTCAAGAGAGCCGCCGGCCTGTCCGAGCATCATCTATGTTATCTAACCATCTGACTGTGCCCTTAGCTACATAATGTAAAGAGGGTTGTGGCTGACATGTTCCCCCCGAACACATTGATTGCATGATTGTATTGTTCTATGGTGATGTATCTGCATTGTGGCCTATAGTGCTGGCCTTTTGCCATAAGTGTTCACTGTTTTCCTTTTCATATACGGTAGTATATCATGTTGTGCACTCTTCTGTGAGAAAACGGAGTTCTGCTAAGCACCAGATAGAATGAGTAAGAGACAGTTAACTTTGGGTTTAGCCCATTGGGGAAGAGCTAGCCTGCTGGTGGCAAGATATAGAAAATACATTTTTAGGAGACAGAGATCCATTTCAGCCAGAAAGTTTGTGAGACTTGTTAGAATCAAGAAACCAAGAATGTAGGGATCCACTGTTGGCCAGTAGTGGGTGACCTAATGAAGTGAAGGTGCTGCCCAGCTGTGAACAGAGGAAGAGGGAAGCGGCAAGTGACTAAGGTTGAGGTGCAGGATACTCAGCAAAACATATTTGACCCATGGCTCCCTGTGCCAGGAAGATGGAGGTCTAGTTTCCCCTGCTGATAAACTGTTCACAAGTGTTGTGCCATTGCCAAAAATTGCTAAGATTGTGCCTCTGTGTCATACAAAAGAGACCGTGAAGTATGATGCCTGCTGTTCTCTGTACTTCAATTTTATGCCAAGTAAAGAATGCCTTGTTTTTATGAATGTGTTGATTGTCCTTGACCAAATGTCTTATGGTCCTAGTGAGGAGTGAAATAGGACCAGCCTGAAAGTGAAAGTACTCATAGTAACACTGCCAGCATACACACATATCCAAAAAACTTTCAATTTTCTATAGCATGACAGGGTTCTGAATATACACTTGCTAACAGCTACGACCCCATGCCAGGTTACATTTAGCATAGTCATCAGGATGTCATGAAGCGAGTCCCTCACATGTAAATGGTGAAAAACAGGCCCATGTTGGAGATAAGAGAGTGCCTGAATTTGGGCGGACTGATATAGTTCCATTTACATATCTACAATGGGTGAACAGTGATGCTGATGCAATAATGTGTAAAATCTTCACAAAATTAGATGCTGGAAACTGTGACACCCTGGACTAGCCAGGTAGTCACAGTTAGAGCCCCGCACAACACCAATCCCCTAAAAAAAGGTGTCATCAGCCAACCATTAAACCCTAGTCACCTCTCACAGTGCTGGATGGACACACCAGGGGGGCTGAGCCAGGCAGTTGGCACGCCCACCGAGGAGTTCAGAGAGCCTGAGGCAGGAAAACAGTGCAGATTAGTTGCCAGAAGTGAAGGAGAGTGGAAGCAGGCCTGTGCCCAGGTCTGCAGCAGTCTGATAGGTGCAAGGGTTGGACCCCGGGCACCTTTGGCTAGGAGGCATACGGTGGCCTCAGCCTGCAGGAGCCGGGAAGACGGCTCAGTGGAACCGTGGTGGACTGGGACAGGGTAGTGGCCCGCCGGTACCGACTCAGGGAACCGACTCAGAAACCGGAGCACAAAGGGGGATACTCAGACCCTGAAACGAGGTCCAGAAGCCACTGGACTGAGTTTATTAACTGATTGCGGTCTGGACTATAGGTCCTTTCCCACCCAAAGTCCCGACTGAAGACAACAGCCCAACGAGGGGGATAGAAAGCCACCGCACAGGCAGAGAGATCCCACGGGCCAGCGTCTGCGGGCAAAAGGGCTCTCCCGACATCCACAAAGCCGGGGAGCGGACTTCAGATGCTGAAGCGCAGGTAGCCCACAAATACACAACACGGTGCAAGAGAAAGGCAGAGACCACCAACTGGGTGGGGGACCAGACGCATCCGGCTGTGGGCAATGAACACCATCAACTTGGTTTACCAGAGACCTGTGTGCATTACTAACCGTGAGTACAACAGTGCCCTCCGGCCGCGCACCTCCCTGCACCGCCCAACAAAACACCAACGGGTCCCGGGGCCACCACCCCTGACCACGGAGGGGTTAACATCTTGCTGCGTAACATCTCCCCCTGGGTGCCCAGTAGCCGCAGCGGTGGTGCTCACCTTCACTACAACCCGTGGGTGGCGTCATGAACTCAAACATGGCTCCAGCCATACACCTACATCCCCTAAAAGCACCAGCCCCCCCTTTCAGATCGAAGTGGACCACGGGGCCGCCGGGTCCGGAGACACTCAAGCCACCAGCCGGCGAGTCCGGATCCGAGCGTTTCGGTTGCCGCCGAGCACGGTGCAGTACACATCGACTCTTCTGGCATCACGAACAGGATACTTACCCATTCACTTACCTAGTGAAGTGTGCCATGAAGTGAAGTCAGCGGTGACACGTTGTAAAGTTTTCAGAATCCGCCATCTTGCCGCCATCTTTTGGCATGAAGATTCCCGCCAGAGTCTTCTTCCCCGCAGAAAGGGCGAGAAAGCTGAAGCACTGCCCCCCTGGGAACACAGCCGGAAAGTGAGCCAGAAGTTGCAAAATGAGACTTCCAGCAAAAAGAAAAGAAAGAAGTGCCGGCAAAAGACCAAGGGGGGGCGGGTGAAGATTCTACGACATGTGACCGAGCAGATAAAGGGCAGGGACTCCAGGACCCTGCCACCCTTCTGGTTCCTGGACCCCGAGATAGCGACATGGCTGACCCGTCCAGCAAGCCCGGAGCACCGGAGCCCGCGCCCGGAACAGCGGCGTGGGTGGAAGCCCGGATGACGCGGATGTGCCGCCGTTTCCAGGCCCAGGTGTGCTTCTTGATGGAGCGGTGAGTGGCTGAGATGGAGGAAGTAGCTGCGGCCGTGAGAGTACGTGAAGTGGTGGCAATCTTAGAGGAGCGGGTAAGCAACCCACGCCCCTATGTCCCCGAGGCACCGGCCGATGCAGCCGTGGGGCTCGGTCTGCCCCTGCCCTCTATGTTCCTCCCACGCTGCCCATACCAGTTGCCGCTGCTCCCCCGCTTGGTCCGCTGCCACCGACACTGGCAGCAGCGGAGCCTGATCCACCAACCCCTTAGGACCCGCCTGCAGAAGCCGCCGGCGAACAGCCTGTCGCCGCACCGACACCGGCCCCGAGGAAGATTCCCTTCTGGAGGATGCCCACTCCTGGTGTGAACCCGTCAGTCCCAGAAGTGACCGCACCCCAGGTGATCCAGGACCCGGCAGTCCGCCCGGCCAAGATGGAGGTGGCCGCTGACCGGAAGCAAGCCCAGCAGGTAAAGCTGGCCGCGCCCAAGTTCCAAGCCTCGGCTGAGGCATTGCGGGGATGCCGCTGCGAAGCAGCTGTGCTGGTCACGCCACAGGGGAGTCCCCCAGTGCAGAGGGTGCCGGTCGTAGCCGGCACAGGGGAGCTCCGGCTGGGCCCGATCCCCGCGCAGATGGAACCAGAGCAGGGGGACGCTCCGTATTGGGAGCGGCAGCAGCGCCAGCTGGGCCGGGAGATCACACCCCGAGAAAAGAGGAAGGCGGAGGTGCTGTCCCGTACCATCAAAGAAAAGGACAACCTCCGCAATGCTACTTACCGGGTATGGGGCCCGACACATGAAGGCCAGGTCCGGCACTTTGACCCCCGACATGGATGGTGGTTAATCTTCGAGCCGGGCCTGGATGGGGAGATATTCGTGTCCCGGAGGGACGTCAATCCCCACCTCCCGACGGGTCACCCGGACCGGGACCTGGAGCCAGGTGAGCTTGTCACTTACACCCGGCATTGCGGGGAGAGGGGATGGTTCACCCTCGATGTGAAGAGGAGGGTGAGCCGCAGTGCTCGGAGGCACACCCAGTCCCCTCCCCCACCATACAGTCCTGAACAAGACGAAGAATGTTAAAAGGTAGCGGTTCCTGGCTACCATACTGTCCGTCCCCGTTGGGAGCAAGTTAAAAGATCCCCATTTTAAAGTTTAGCCCGTTTCAAATACACATGGCCGAGAACTTGCAGGCCACCCAAAAACTATTGGGCTTGTAAATAATCCCGGACCACCCTTTCAGGTCCTACAGTCTCTGGAGAGGCTGGTTGGAGGAAGGGCCTGCGGCAGAGGAGGCCGAGGTCCCGTCACCATAGAAACCGGTGACTACCCTCCGGGTCAGGGATCCCCTGGACGTGGTGCCTCTGAGAGACTGCCGGGTAAGGAACTTATTTCCCAGCCCGTGTGAGCAATACCCGGACCTGAACCTGTTTCCTGGACTGGGGAAAAGGGGTGCTGACCTAGTTCTTAGAGGCAGCATCAGGGCTAGGTTTGCTGGTGGGCAAATGAAAGGACCCGGTCCCGTCCCGTTCCCGGTTAATAAAAATGTTTTATTTTGGTAACGTTTAAGGAAACTGCCTCATGCAAAGGATGAGAAACAAGCTTTCGTGAACTGTAAATATGTTAGTATACTTGTATATATGTTTTTATTATCTTTTTCAGAAAAAATAAACGGTGGTGGTCGGAGAGTCCGCAGACAATCTGTAGTAGAGTTGAGCGCGGTTCGCGGTTCTCCAGTTCGTGGTTCGATTGATTTTGGTAGGTGTTCTAGATAGAACTAGAACTCGAGCTTTTTGCTAAAAGTTCGGCAGCTCGAGTTAAGTTCGAGAACTGTTCTATCACTATAAATGTGGCTTTTCACAGTAAGGCTATGTACACATGTTGCTATCTGCATGTGTCCTGCGTCCCCACCACAATCCCTCGCCCTTTCCTACTCACCGATCACTGGCGTCTCGCTCCCCGGCTGTCACAAATCTGCGGCGTCCCCAAGCTGAGTGACAGCTGTCTCACTGCAACCAATCACAGCCGCCGGTGGGTGGGTCTATATCGTGCATTAAAATAAATAAATTAAAAAAAAATGCGGTTTCCCCCATATTTGATACCAGCCAGGATAAAGCCGCACGGCTGGAGGCTGGTATCATCAGGATGGAGAGCGCCACGGTATGGGGAGCCCACCACCCTAACAATATCACCCTGCAGCCGTCCAGAATTGCTGCATCCATTAGGTGCGACAGTCCTGCGGGACTCTACCCAGCTCATCCCGCATTGCCCTGGTGCAGTGGCAATTGGGGTAATAATGAGTTTAATCATGGCAGGCGTCTCCCTGAGATACCTTCCATGATTAAACTGTAAGTGAAAGTAAAGAAACACACACCGCAAAAAATCCTTTATTTGGAATAAAAGACAAAAAAACAACCCTGGTTCACCCCTTTATTAATCCCAAAAATACACTTCCAGGTCTGAAGTAATCCACATGACAAGGTCAGCTCTGCTCTCTCGGGATGTAGTGGCTCCGTAGCAATGAAGTGAAGTGCAGTTAGCAGAGACTTCAGTCAGCACAGCAGGCTTCAAGATTAGAAAATCTGCCTACCTCTTTTGTAAGAAGCAAAAGACTAGTGGATAAAGCGCCCACCTAAGAAGCATAACGTCGGGAGTTCGAGTCCCATTAAAGAAATTTTTTTTTATTTTTAATTTTAAATTGTATTTATAATATTTTTATAAATATAATTTAATTATGCACTGAGGAGAGGAGCTGGACATCAGCTGTGAGCTCTCTCTCTATCTCTCTCCTTTCTCTCTCTCCTTTCTCTCTCTCCTTTCCCTCTCTCGTTTCCCTCTCTCCTTTCTCTCTCTCCTTTCTTTCTCTTCTTTCTCTATTTTCTCTTCTTTCTCTTCTCTCTCTTCTTTCTATCTTTCTCTCTCTCTCTTCCTTCTCTCTTTCTCTTCTTTCTCTCTCTTCTTTCTTTCTGTCTCTCCTTTCTTTCTCTCTCTCCTATCTCTCTCTCCTTCCTCTCTTTCTCTCTCTCCTTTCTTTCTCTCCTTTCCCTCTCTCCTTTCTTTCTCTTCTTTTTCTACTTACACTTCTTTCTCTTCTTTCTCCTCTTTTTCTTCTCTCTCTCTTTCTCTTTTTTTCTCCTCTTTTGCTTCTTTCTCTCTCTTCTTTCTCTTTCTCTCTCTCTCTATCTTATTTCTCTCTCTCTCTCTTTCTCAGACCTGGCGATGATCAGCTGATGCGGTCACCTGACGGAATCAGCTGACACTATAAGTGGAGCGGTGAGGCCGGCTTTTTACCACCGTTTAAAATCTGTTCATACAATCAGCTGCTGTGCCATGTCGATTCAGGCCCTTGAACCTGACACATCATCTGATCGCTTTGCCTTCCAGCAAACCGATCAGATGATATTGGATCCGGATTGGACGGCGCGGGACTCTTGACCCAGGATTACTGCGGAGGGGGGTTCTTTATTTCAATAAAGATGGAGTCACTAATTGTGTTGTGTTTTATTTATAATAAAAATATTTTTCTGTGTGTTGTGGTTCTTTTTATCAGTACTAGAAATTCATGGTGGCCATGTCTAATATTGGCGTGCCACCATGAATTTCGGGCTTGTGGCCAGTTGATAATATACAGCTGGCCCTAACCCCATTATTACCCAGCAAGCTACCGTCACCAGGGCTGTTGGTAGAGTTGGATACAGCGCCAGATAATGGCGCTTCTATGAATGCGCCATTTTCTGGGGCGACTGCAAATTGCAATTCGCAGCAGAGGCGCCCAGAAACCTCGGGCTAACCTGTGCTGCGGATTCCAATCACCAGCTGCCTAGTTGTACCTGGCTGGACACAAAAATATGGCGAAGCCTTACTCATTTGTTTTTTTATTATTTTATGAAATAAGTTAAATAATTAAAAAAAACGGGCTTCCCTATATTTTTTGTTCCCAGCCGGGTACAAATAGGCAGCCTGGGGTTAGGGGCAGCCCGTTGCTGCCTGCTGTACCTAGCTAGCATACAAAAAAAATGGCAAAGCCCAAAGAATTTTTTTGGGGGGGGCAAAAAGTCCTGCATACAGTCCTGGATGGAGTATGCTGAGCCTTGTAGTTCTGCAGCTACTGTCTGCAGCAGGCAGGTACGGCTGCCCCCAACCCCCAGCTGCCTATTTGTACCCGACTGGGAACTAAACATATAGGGAAACCCGTTTTTAATTATTTCACTTAATTTATGAAATAATTAAAAAACAAATGAAGTGGGCTTCACCATATTTTTGTGTCCAGCCAGGTACAACTAGGCAGCTGGGGATTGGAATCCATAGCACAGGTTAGCCCCAGGTTTCTGGGCGTCTCTGCTGCACATTGCAATCCGCAGCCGCCCCAGAAAATGGCGCATTCATAGAAGCGCCATCATCTGGCGCTGTATCCAAATCTTCCAACAGCCCTGGTGACGGTGGCTTGCTGGGTAATAAGGGTTAATACTGGCTTTGTTTTACTAGCTAGTATTAAGCCAGAGATTCTTATTGTCAGGCAAGTTTGACCCGGCCATTAAGAATCTCCAATAAAAGGTTAAAAAAAGACACCACACAGAGAAAAATTACTTTAATAGAAATAAATACACAGACACATTAGAGACTCCATGTTTATTACTCCCTCGCATCCCTCCACGATCCGGCTCTTCTGTCTTCTTTCTCCTTCAACACATGCAGCTCTGCTCCATCAGCAACGCTGCATAGGAAGAAGGTGGTGCTATTCCCCGTGAAGTGTTCTCAATCCGGGAGTGACCAGAAGCTGCTGCTTGTGAGCGGTGACGTCACCACTGACAGGCGCGTTGCTATAGCAACGGTGATCTCTGTTATCGACCGGCTGTGGCAGCCGGTTTATAACGGAACGGGGAAGCAGACCAGGAACCCGACCGCGTGCCAGAGCATGTCTCTGGTACACGGCGATACACAAACGATCACCGCGTACTGGAGAGATGCACTCGCAGGTCCTACATGACGCGTCATAGTCATGTGACTAGTCTGTAGCCAATGAAATAACAGACACGTGACTGGTCACATGGCTATTTTGACGTCACGATAGGTCCTGCATCACTGCTGGCAGTGCTGGTTACCGGGAGGATTCAGCGATCATCAGATGGCATAGCGGCAGGAGACAGAGTGCAGGATGGATCGCGGGGACCGGTAAGCATTATGGCAATGTTTATTAACTGTATGTGTACATTTATAATGTGTTTTTATGTGTTTGTGATTGCCTCCCATTGTTTCCTATGGGTTCGAGTGGTTCGCCGAACCAAACTCGAACGAGATCTCGGTTTGGCGAACCAAGCTCGAGCCACCGGTTCGCTTCGCTCTTCTCTAGTCTGTAGTTAACCAAGGTGGAGTGTGACGCCCTGGACTAGCTAGGTAGTCACAGTTAGAGCCCCGCACAACACCAGTCCCCTAAAAAGGTGTCATTAACCAACCATTAAACCCTAGTCAACTCTCTTGCTGGATGGACACACCAGGGGGGCAGAGCCAGGTGGTTGGCACGCCCACCGAGGAGTTTAGAGAGCCTGAGGCAGGAAAATAGTGCAGATTAGTTGACAGGAGTGAAGGTGAGTGGAAGCAGGCCTTTGCCTAGGTCTGCAGCAGCCTGATAGGTGCCAGGGTTGGACCCCGGGCACCTTTGGCTAGGAGGCATATGGTGGCCTCAGCCTGCAGGAGCCGGGAAGACGGCTCGGTGGAACCGTGGTGAACCGGGACAGGGTAGTGGCCCGCCGATACCGACCTGGAGAACCGACTCGGAAACCGGAGCACAAAGGGGGATATGTTGTGATTGTTAGTTATGTTTTGGCTGCTGGGAGGCTCCCTCTGGTGGCCAGGAATGGTTTGGACAGAGACCAGGTGTGTTGTGCAGTGGGTGTTTCCTTTGCTAACTCTCTGCTTATTTAAGTCCTGGTCTGATTGCAGGCTGTTGCCGGATGCCAGTTGTTCTTTGTATCTCCAGCCTGCTTAATCCTGCTCTACACCACATCTTCTCCAGATAAGTGCTTGCTCTTTATTTATTGTCTGGTTCTTTTGCTTATCTGGGTTTGTCATTTGTTGTGGTTGGTTTCAGTTTATTTCCTTCCAGGGATTTTCCCCCTCAGTGGATTGTTGAGGAACTCTCTGCAGTTCTGTGTGGAATATAGCTCCTTTGGGTCCATGTGTTTGTGGCTTGTTGAATTTGTTATAATTCTTGTTTTCTGTTCATTGGTATGACAAGTGCACCTGGTATAGGACGGAGTTCAGATCGAGCGATCTGAGGGCCTTTTTGTACTATCAGAAAGTTGGTATTTTGCAGGGTTTTTCTCTGGCCACTATCAGTCCCTTTCCTGTCCTTTCCTATTTTAGTCAGCAGGGGCCTCACCTTTTGCTAATCCTGTCATCTACCTGTGTATTGTGTTTTTCCTATATCACCGCAGTCTTTGAATGTGGGGGGCTTGCTATTCTTGTCTATTTTCTGAGGCAGAGAGTTATTCATCTTTCCTACCTTTAGGATAGTTAGTTCTCCGGCTGGGTTCGCGGTGCACAGGATGTTAGTTCACCCCTCGGCTACTTCTAGTTGTGATGGTTAGTAATGGGATGGCGGCCAGATTAGTTGCCAATGCTCTTGTCACCTTTTGCCAATGATTTGTGGTGGTCTTCCATGGTTCCGGATCATAACTGGGATACTTAGACCGTGAAGCGAGGTCCAGAAGCCACTGGACTGAGTTAATTAACTGATTGCGGTCTGGACTATAGGTCCTTTCCCACCCAAAGTCCCGACTGAAGACAACAGCCCAATGAGGGGGATAGAAAGCCACCGCACAGGCAGAGAGATCCCACGGGCCAGCGTCTGCGGGCAAAAGGGCTCTCCCGACATCCACAAAGCCGGGGAGCGGACTTCCGATGCTGAAGCGCAGGTAGCCCACAAATACACAACACGGTGCAGGAGAAAGGCAGAGACCACCAACCGGGTGGGGGACCAGACGCAGCCGGCTGAGGGCAACGAACACCATCAATTTGGTTTACCAGAGACTCGTGTGCGTTACTAACCGTGAGTACAACAGTGCCCTCCGGCCGCGCACCTCCCTGCACCGCCCAACAAAACCCCAACGGGTCTCGGGGCCACCACCCCTGCCCACGGAGGGGTTAACATCTTGCTGCATACAACCTTCCCCCGGGTGACCAGTAATCGCAGCTGTGGTGTCCACCTTCACCACAACCCGTGGGTGGCATCACAAACAAACACGGCTCCGGCCGTACACCTATGTCACCTAAAAGCACCAGCCCCCCTTTTCAGATCAACGTGGACCACGGGGCCCCCGGTCCGAAGACGCTTGGGCCACCACCAGACGAGTCCGGATCCGAGTGGCTCAGTTGCAGCCGAGCACGGGGCAGTACAAAAGTAGCATGGATCTAAAGATGCCAAAAACTCACTGTTTGAAAGGAAGGAAGACTGCGCATTGTGGGAGTGTCCGGTGCTGGGGAACTCGAAAATATGCCCAGTCAACTAGCCTGCTGCAACACCCTGGGGTATGCTACCCTAGTGGTCTGCAGGATCCTAAGGCTTTCTGGAACGCCCTCTGCTGACAAGCCACACCTCACACACAGGTAGGGGCACATGCCTTGAGAACTGGGCGCAGCCTGTAGAGGGTTAATAGTGGGCAGATGTGAGACCCAATCCCTTAGCTGTTAGCGTGGGGAAGGGGCGTGGCTAGTGGAAAGCAACAGGGGTTGCTAGGCAGAGGAAAAACAACAGTTGAAGGAGTGTCAGTTGAATGGAGTCAGTGAGTGAGAGGGGTGTGAGGATTGTGTAAGGAGACCCCAAAGGGCGACTTGGAGGTAGTAGCCAGAGGGTAGACAGGAGATCCCAGGTACTACACACGATGGGGAACTGGACCCCAGAGTAGACAACAGCTCCAGGCGGTCTGCTGATCCAGCGGTGTGTGGTGACTTCCAGGGTACCTCATCACCCATAGGCTCAGGGACACAGCCTCATATATAGGACCCGGGTGAGAGCACCGAGAAGTAGCCTACCCCACAAGGGACAGCAAGGCCTGTCATACTGGGCCCAGAAGAACAAAGGAGTGGAGCACCGCAGGTCACCAACAGCTTCAGGCAAGGTGACCATCAGCTCTGCAGGTGCACGTAGGGCTCAACTGGGTCTCAAGTCAGCACCGGGACAAAGGAAAGTTGGTTGACCAGCCGTACTAAACTGCACTTGCAACATCCAGTGAGTAAATACCAGTTAATCTGCAAGAACTGTGTCGTGTCTATTACTGGCGCACCTTAGGCGCAGCACACCTACATGGGACTTAAGCCCCTACTGGCGGAGGGCACGAACACACTTGCTGCTATACCATCTGTCCCTAAAACCACAGCAGTGGCGGGACATCTTAATACCGCAACCCGCCAGTGGCATCACAAGTGACATTCAAAATAACCCTGTTACCAAGCGCCCTCAGGTCACGGACCCGGGCACGGCCACCTGTGATAGTGATCCCCATTATTCACCACCCGGAACCAAGTATCCCAAGGACCTGGGGTGTGGCAGAGCTCTACACTGTAGTCTCAGAACAGGGGATGTGTTAAAGCAATAATTCTGCTCAAAATTGGAGATGTATTCCAGAGAGGGCAATTCAAAATAAACTGTGGCCCATAGGGTAAGAGATGTCAAATGTGGGTGGTATGTGTTATGATACGAAGTTCAACAACTACCATAAGCAGTTTACCTGAGCCGTAGGGCCCTAATGCTGACTGCAGCCCTGAATCTAACACCAACTAGAAGCAGCCGGGCGGCACGCTTAACGCTCCCTATGTACCTCAAACCCAGCCGGAGAACTACATAAACCTAAAGGCAGAAAGTAGAAAAGCTAACTTGCCTCAGAGCAGATTTTCCCCAAGAGATAGGAGGACCACCATATATAATAACGGTTAGCAAGACGAAAGGACGCACACAGTCAGAGCTAGATTGAGCAAAGTGAGGCCAAATGCTAATTTCTAGGATACAAAAAAGACAGGATAGGGAACTCTGCAGTCCGAATAAAAATCCTAATAACCTACACGGAGTATGCAAAAAGGGGTGAGTAACCTAGTAATTATATGTACGTACTCCGTGCAATGCTCAGGTAACACTGCAGAAAAATGACTAACAAAAAACCCTGCAACTAAGATCTCTAACATGGATTACCAGGGACAAAATTCCCCCTTTCTGAAGGTACAAACACTTCTAAGTAAAACACAAATACCTTCAGAAATAATTTGCAAGCGCAAGAATCACAAAGCATACAAAATGTATGAAACAAAACTTATGGACTTATCTTAGTGGAGGGCAGGAGAGCAGAACCACTCTGGCCTGAAGCTGTCAGACGACTGGCAACAGCATGAGGTCCAAACACACCTATATCCAAATCAAGCCAGCACTGAAAATCAGCTGTGCAACTCTCCAGACACAGACCTCAATGCATCAACACCAGTGACCACCGGAGGAAGCCCAAGATCGGAACCCATCCAGACAGCATTCACAACAGGTATGCTCGAAAGTGGAGTTGATGAGAGTGACTGGAGATGCTTCAGCAGACTGCCCCAAAAGAGGAGGCGCCAAACTAGAAGGAAGTGTGTGATGAGTCTTTATGGGGAGATAAGGTATGCACACCAGTGACTATGTAAGGGGAATACATGAAATAGCAGAAACTGCTGTGTGAATACTGACTTGAAAAATCCAATAGCTATAGCCTGGGTCTCAGCTTCCCATACACGGTAAGTTTTTTAACTGCATGAGAGGACACACACAAGCTAGGGACCCCAACGTAGAGAAATACTTTGGCGTAGTGTTGGGGCTCTATTGCATTGATCAATTCAGTAGCTAAATTTCTCTTGATTCATATGTTCATGGCAGTAATGCAGATTCTATTTTTCACATTTTCACTCTTACATATAGCTATTGGATTTTTCAAGTCAGTATTCACACAGCAGTTTCTGCTATTTCATGTATTCCCCTTACATAGTCACTGGTGTGCATACCTTATCTCCCCATAGTGATGTTTTTTAGGTTTTTGCACCCAGTTCAGACTTAGAATGGTGTTCCAAACGTTATTCCTTATTTGTTAGTAGTTTTTCGTTTGTGAACCCTCCCCAACCACACCTATTGCCAATCCATATCATACGCATAAATAGCCTGGGTCTCAGCTTCCCATACACGGTAAGTTTTTTAACTGCATGAGAGGACACACACAAGCTAGGGACCCCAACGTAGAGAAATACTTTGGCGTAGTGTTGGGGCTCTATTGCATTGATCAATTCAGTAGCTAAATTTCTCTTGATTCATATGTTCATGGCAGTAATGCAGATTCTATTTTTCACATTTTCACTCTTACATATAGCTATTGGATTTTTCAAGTCAGTATTCACACAGCAGTTTCTGCTATTTCATGTATTCCCCTTACATAGTCACTGGTGTGCATACCTTATCTCCCCATAGTGATGTTTTTTAGGTTTTTGCACCCAGTTCAGACTTAGAATGGTGTTCCAAACGTTATTCCTTATTTGTTAGTAGTTTTTCGTTTGTGAACCCTCCCCAACCACACCTATTGCCAATCCATATCATACGCATAAATAGCCTGGGTCTCAGCTTCCCATACACGGTAAGTTTTTTAACTGCATGAGAGGACACACACAAGCTAGGGACCCCAACGTAGAGAAATACTTTGGCGTAGTGTTGGGGCTCTATTGCATTGATCAATTCAGTAGCTAAATTTCTCTTTATTCATATATTCATGGCAGTAATGCAGATTCTATTTTTCACATTTTCACTCTTACATATAGCTATTGGATTTTTCAAGTCAGTATTCACACAGCAGTTTCTGCTATTTCATGTATTCCCCTTACTTAGTCACTGGTGTGCATACCTTATCTCCCCATAGTGATGTTTTTTAGGTTTTTGCACCCAGTTCAGACTTAGAATGGTGTTCCAAACGTTATTCCTTATTTGTGATTAGTCTTTGTCTACAGCCATTTTCACTGCGACTCATGTCTGAAATGCATCAAATGAAGCCTGTACGAGAGTCGCTGCAGCAAATGTCCCATGAGGCCACTGATCCTGAGGTAATGATTATGCCAAAGAGCAAGGCTTCAGGAGAGAAGATTCTTCACTTTGTGAGCCCTGGGACAGTGGCCTGAACCTATAGCAGCTGAGAAGATGCGACAGGACAAGTCGGGTGCCCTAAGCGGACTGTGAGTTAAAGGTAAGAAGGACCTTTGTTAAAGGGACGTATGGCTGAAAGTCCTGGTTTTATCTAGGGACTTTCTCTGTACACCTGAATTATATTTATATAACTTTGTATTTTGTACTTTACCTCTTGCTGTATTGAATGCTAATAATAAAACCTTTTCTATTTTTTGCAGTGAGGTGCCATGTGATTTGTTTACCAGAGTCGTGCTGATGGTTCTGACTAATTCGACCCCTTAGTTCTCCTGGCGTAGTGATGAAGCTCATGTTGTGATGGGCTGACCTTAAGGGGTCCATGAACTTGGGCACTTTGTTCCAGCATCCCAACCTAGTGGTACAGAGATTATGATTTTCCAAAGAAGAAGCAGAGAAAACATCTGTCTTATGGATAAACAAAGAGTTAATGTTTTTTTTTATGGTGATGTCTTTCAGAGTTCCAGATGGTTAGAGATGACCATCATTATAGAGGAGAGGAAAGTAAGGAAGTGGTTCAGATGACATGTTCTCCCCTGAAGACATTGATCACATGATTGTATTGTAGTATTGTGATGTATCTGCTATGTGGCCTGTAGTGCTGGCTGCCGACAGCAAGAATTCACTGTTTTCCTTTTTATATATTGTATAGTGTTGTGTACTGTGCTGTGAGGAAGCTGAGTTCTGCCCAACAACAGACAGTAAGAATAAGATACTCTTAACTTTGGGACTAGCCCATAGCGGAGGAGCTAGCCTGCAGAAAAAGGGACGATATTCCTGATCACAGGCAGTGTGTACTGAAGATCAGGAGAGAGTTCCTGGTGGAGGAGTGTAAAGTAGATCGGGAAATACAGAAGCGGCAACATCAAGAAAATAAACTTTTAAGAGACGGAGATCCATTTGACCAGCAAGTTGGATTGAGACTCGTAAGAAGAAAGAAACGAAGAATGTAGTGAGTCCACTGTTGGCCAGTAGTGGGCAACCTGGCAAAGTGAGGGTGCTGCCATGCTGTGAACACAGGAAGAGGTAATCGGTTCTAAGAGCCATCACTGACTGTTTCTGGGGTGCAGAATACTCAGTGAAATCTGTGGGTCTCTGTGCCGGAGAGATGGAGGTCTATCTAATTTGCCCTACTGGCAAACTGTTCGCAAGTATTGTGCCGTCTCCAGAAACTGCTAAGATTGTGCCTCTGTATCATACAGGAAAAACTGTGAAGTGTGCTGCCTGCTGTTTTTTGTTTTTAAGTGTGATGCTAAAGAAAGAATGGGTCGTTTTTATGAACATGTTGCTTGTCCTTGACCAGATGTGCCATGGACCTGGTGAGGAGTGGAACAGGACTGGCCTGAAGGTTAAGGGACTCATAGTAACACCACCAGCAGACACACATTCGGGTGCCAAATATACATTTTTCCATGGTTACCACCCCGTGCCACGTTACAACAGAAACACATGATGTCATGCTCTGGGCAAGAGATCCACTGGCATTGTGATGCTATCATCGTCCATGTTATACAACCATATGACTGGGCCCTTAATGTGCATATGAGCAGTCACAAGACAACTTCTCTAAGTGCTTGAGTTGAGTGGGATCCAAACTAATTTCTTGCCCCAGGTGATGGAAATTTTAGATCTACATCTGTCAAATAACATCTTTGGCTCCAAATATATTCTTTGCAAATTTCCTGTATGTAAACTTTTCAGATCACACAATATAATAAATGTAATATATAAAAAAATTAAAAAATCAATCTACTCACCCTTCACTCACCTCTACGATCCCTCAGCTATTCCCCGCCACATGGCGGTTCTCGTTATATCTTTTGATCCCACTCTGCTCTCAATTAAATCTATGGTTCTCTTGTGCTGTGTCAGACATCAAAGTGTTAAGGTCACCAGGAGGGGGTCTACATTGCTTCGCAAGACGTAAATGGCATCTTGACATGCTCCATGACCTCCCATGCACCTGAGCAGAACCATAACAGGTGTCATGACTTCTGTAAGTTTAGCACAGTGCAAAAGGCCCCGAGGTTCCATTGCAAATGGTGGGGTATCAGATGAAGACCAAACAGATGGCAGTGAGTAGCCAAGGGACCAAGACGGTGAGCTATGATGGGAGTGTAACATTTCTTTATTTTTTTTACTTTGATGGCCAATTATGTGTCAGAAAATGGCCTCTGCCATTCTACAAAGAACCCGCATTTAGCCATATGCAGATTTTTGTGAAATTTAATTCCACTCAAATCTTTGTTTTGATTTTTAATAAATATGAGTCTATAAAACATTAACATTCACTATATCATCAATCTGCACTAGTTTTTTGCAAAATCATTTAAAATTACTTTTATTTATATTATTGAAAGGACGAACAAAGAAAAAAATGAAAACATATGAAGTATATATAGAAAACATCTGGTACTATAATCAATAAACTAAAGTGAAGCATCTCAGCTAACATTTACACAGGAGATCTAAATTCTCCAGATGTAAAGAAAATAAAAACTGTATTTACCTGTATTTATTATTATATATACAGTATATCTGCGGCTTTTAGATACTGTAGGAATATAAATGATGTGAAAAAAAAGAGGAACATGGGAAGGTAAACAAACAAGAATGCGTCTGATAGAAATATATATTGACTCCATAGGAGCAAGGTGTAAGAAATGTATTCTTAGGAAGGTATGTTTATAAACTAATGCTTCAGGAGAGGGAAAGAGAATATAAAACAGACCTCCCCGCTGAGATTCATTTTGAACAGGCACTCTTGCTTTACAGCCCATCAAATATCCGGAGTCACACAGAAGATTTTTCCAAATGTGTGCAGCAGGATTGCTCTATCATTATAGAAATGTCACCCTCCACCCACCACATTCTGATTAAAAGGAGGAAGCAAAACCAGTTTAGCGTGCTGTGTTTAGTAGAGGCTGGCATAGGGTGTGATCCACTGTAAAGCTCACCTGCTGAGTTTGACATTCTCCAGTAGGTGGGCAGAATAATGTTTTCAATACTCAGCAAGCTCTACATAACACTCTGCTCCTTCTTGAAACATTATGAGTCACTTTTTTTGCAATTTCATAAATGATCTGCACCAATTGTTCTGAAGCGCTGAAAAACTCTCCAGCAGGTTCTTACAATAGCTTCATTCTAATGATTCTCTTTAGATAATTACTAGCAAAGTTCATTTTTTACTATACTATGATATAAAAAAAAAATCAAAAACACAATTTCACGTCTATAGTCTTTTGCGATATATATTTTTTCCTTTACTCTTCTTTCTGGGTTTTCTTTCTTTTCTTTTTCCTTCCTCTTCTCTTTACTATTCGCCTATATTACACTTTTCTTGTATAAAGGCTGCTTTACACACAACGAGATCGTTAGCGATTTGACACGCCCAGATCGTTGTTACGATTTGCCGAGATCGCTCATAGGTCGTTTTGTACACGTACACATCTCACAAACTATGCTACATTGTTCAGTGATATATTGTTTGACCAAGGCGGTCGTGTGGATGTTGTTCGTCGTTGGCAGGGTGTCAAACGTAGCAATATGTCTCCTGAGTTCCAAACGACGAACAATATTTTGAAACTTAACGATGTGTCAACGATCAACGATTTTCACCCTATTTGCGATCGTTCGGAGTCGCACGTAGGTGTCACATGAAACAACGTCGCTAACGATGACGGAAGTGCGTCACGAAAACCGTGATCCTGACGACATCTCGTCAGATAAATCGTAGCGTGTAAAGCGGCCTTAAGACTGGAGTAATATTAGTGTTTGGCATCCAATGCGAGAGCAGTGGATGCGACATGCTAATGACCCCCAACTCAGGCTCTGCTGCGAACGTGAGCCAAGTGTCATGCAACTGTGGTCCGATCTTGCGATCGGGTCACAGCTGCAAAGCTGAGGGCGGGCACTGCATAGGACCCACAACACAAATCCATTTAATTTTTACGTGTGCGGTACGTATTTGCAGGTACCGGAGACACGTACACACGGAGACCCAAGTTATTCAATGGAAGATGGCACACGTACAGTTAGGTCCAGAAATATATGGACAGTGACACAAGTTTTGTTATTTTAGCTGTTTACAAAAACATGTTCAGAAATACAATTATATATATAATATGGGCTGAAAGTCCACACTCCCAGCTGCAATATGAGAGTTTTCACATCCAAATCGGAGAAAGGGTTTAGGAATCATAGCTCTGTAATGCATAGCCTCCTCTTTTTCAAGGGACCAAAAGTAATTGGACAAGGGACTCTAAGGGCTGCAATTAACTCTGAAGGCGTCTCCCTCGTTAACCTGTAATCAATGAAGTACTTCAAAGGTCTGGGGTTGATTACAGGTGTGTGGTTTTGCATTTGGAAGCTGTTGCTGTGACCAGACAACATGCGGTCTAAGGAACTCTCAATTGAGGTGAAGCAGAACATCCTGAGGCTGAAAAAAAAGAAAAAATCCATCAGAGAGATAGCAGACATGCTTGGAGTAGCAAAATCAACAGTCGGGTACATTCTGAGAAAAAAGGAATTGACTGGTGAGCTTGGGAACTCAAAAAGGCCTGGGCGTCCACGGATGACAACAGTGGTGGATGATCGCCACATACTTTCTTTGGTGAAGAAGAACCCATTCACAACATCAACTGAAGTCCAGAACACTCTCAGTGAAGTAGGTGTATCTGTCTCTAAGTCAACAGTAAAGAGAAGACTCCATGACAGTAAATACAAAGGGTTCACATCTAGATGCAAACCATTCATCAATTCCAAAAATAGACAGGCCAGAGTTAAATTTGCTGAAAAACACCTCATGAAGCCAGCTCAGTTCTGGAAAAGTATTCTATGGACAGATGAGACAAAGATCAACCTGTACCAGAATGATGGGAAGAAAAAAGTTTGGAGAAGAAAGGGAATGGCACATGATCCAAGGCACACCACATCCTCTGTAAAACATGGTGGAGGCAACGTGATGGCATGGGCATGCATGGCTTTCAATGGCACTGGGTCACTTGTGTTTATTGATGACATAAAAGCAGACAAGAGTAGCCGGATGAATTCTGAAGTGTACAGGGATATACTTTCAGCCCAGATTCAGCCAAATGCCACAAAGTTGATCGGACGGCGCTTCATAGTACAGATGGACAATGACCCCAAGCATACAGCCAAAGCTACCCAGGAGTTCATGAGTGCAAAAAAGTGGAACATTCTGCAATGGCCAAGTCAATCACCAGATCTTAACCCAATTGAGCATGCATTTCACTTGCTCAAATCCAGACTTAAGACGGAAAGACCCACAAACAAGCAAGACCTGAAGGCTGCGGCTGTAAAGGCCTGGCAAAGCATTAAGAAGGAGGACACCACCCAGCGTTTGGTGATGTCCATGGGTTCCAGACTTAAGGCAGTGATTGCCTCCAAAGCATTCGCAACAAAATATTGAAAATAAAATTATTTTGTTTGGGTTTGGTTTATTTGTCCAATTACTTTTGACCTCCTAAAATGTGGAGTGTTTGTAAAGAAATGTGTACAATTCCTACAATTTCTATCAGATATTTTTGTTCAAACCTTCAAATTAAACGTTACAATCTGCACTTGAATTCTGTTGTAGAGGTTTCATTTCAAATCCAATGTGGTGGCATGCAGAGCCCAATTCGCGAAAATTGTGTCACTGTCCAAATATTTCTGGACCTAACTGTACGTAAAATCACATGGAACGTGTGTCCGTGTCGTAAGTACGTGTGTGCGGTTTTCTACACGGACGACATGTTCGTTTTTGGCCGGCAACACGCAGGCACGGACCCGCTTTAGTCTATGGGTCCGTGCCTGCACGAACCGCACATGGAGTATGTCCGTGTTCAGAACGTATCGTCCGTGTCCGTATTTCATCACAAAATTTGAAACACTTGTTACCAATCTATCAGGTCAATTGATGGTCATTAATTCTGGCGCCAAACATACATTTCCTGTCTCATTTGCACGCCAGACAGCAGCTGGGCACCTGTCCTCTCACTGCAGGGGAACGTTGAGCACAGAGAACAACACAGGTACTGAGCATGGCGCCCAGAATCGATACAGAGAGGCTGCTTGGAGAAGTGGAGAGGCATCCAGAGCTGTGGGACACACGTGTTGATTAGTGATGAGCGAGTACTAAAAAGCTCGGGTGCTCGAAGCTCGGGCCGAGCCTCCCAAGATACTCGTGTACTCGGCCCGAGCAACGAGCCCAATGTTATCCTATGGGAGACCCGAGTATTTTTGTGAAATGACCTCCCGGCAGCATGGAGAAACCCTAAAAATGTCACAAAAGTCTCAGAAGAGTGCTCAAATGACATGGCAACAGCATGGGGAAGACCCCTTGAAGCATTTATCACTCAAAAGTCACAGCTGTGAACAATTTTGTCCGCGTTTTACGCCATTTTTACGGACTCACCAGAAAACCTTCCAAAATGACCCCAAAATGATTTTTCATGGCGGAAATGTTAAGGGCACATACCCAATAGTGAGATAGATCTGGTGTATGTTACTTTTTGAGATCAATACATGAAAGATTTTACGTGAAAACATTGTGTGGCACTCCGATGTCCCTGAGAAGAGACGTACATGAAGGCCTCTTGAGTCTAATGTGCCCATTTTGAGGAAGTGAGTCTTTGTAGTATTTTCCTTTGCCAGGGCAGTCCTAAATTGTGAGGTTCACCAATGCCCCTGCATACAGACGTGCATGAGGGCCTCAAAACATTAAGTGTCCATTGTCAGGAAGTGGGTGTATTATAGTATAGCCCTTAGGCAGGGCAGCCAAAAATTGGGAGGCTCCACATTGTCCCTGGGTAGAGACGTGCATGATGGCCTTTAAACCTGAAGTGCCCATTGTAAGGAAGTGGGTCTATTTCAGTATAGCCCTTTGCCAGGGCAGCCAAAAATTGGGAGGCTCCACATTGTCCCTGGGTAGAGACGTGCATGAGGGCCTCAAAACATTAAGTGTCCATTTTAAGGAAGTGGGTGTATTTCAGTATAGCCCTTAGGCAGGGCAGCCAAAAATTGGGAGGCTCCACATTGTCCCTGGATAGAGACGTGCATGATGGCCTTTAAACCTGAAGTGCCCATTGTAAGGAAGTGGGTCTATTTCAGTATAGCCCTTTGCCAGGGCAGCCAAAAATTGGGAGGCTCCACATTGTCCCTGGGTAGAGACGTGCATGAGGGCCTCAAAACATTGTTCCCATTGCAAAGGAGCGGGTCTCCTGTCGTTGTAATGTCCATTCTGCAAAGAATGGGCGAAAAAATTTACCACTGGGGGTATACCTGAAACAAAGACCTAACTATTGTAACGGTCATCATGATGGCGCATGAGGAGAAGGAGGAGCAGTCCAGCGATTATCCAAAGTCGAGAAGTGTACCCATGGGTGAGTGGAGGTACATGGCAAACTTTAAATTCCGCTCTCATTTGCTGGTGGTGTGGTGAAGTCTGGCCCAATCCAACCCTTGTTCATCTTTATCAGAGTCAGCCTGTCAGCATTTTCAGTTGACAGGCGGGTGCGTTTATCTGTAATGATTCCACCTGCGGCACTAAAAACACGCTCTGACAAAACGCTAGCAGCAGGGCAGGCCAGGACTTCCAAGGCGTAGAGAGCCAATTCATGCCACGTGTCCAGCTTGGATACCCAATAATTGTAAGGCACAGAGGAATGTCGGAGTACAGTTGTTCGATCTGCAAGGTACTCCTTCAGCATCTGGGCAAACTTAGGATTTCTTGTGGCACTACCCCGCACCTCAGGGGCTGTGGTACGTGAGGGGCTGAGAAAACTGTCCCACATCTTAAAGACTGTTCCCCTACCTCTGGCGGATTGGACTTGTGCCTCTCTCGGCTGTACGCCTCGGTTGTCCACTGATTCCTGACCTATGCCGCTAGCGTTTTGTGAGGGGAATGCTTTGCCTACTTCCGTGAGTATGGCCTTCCGAAACTGCTGCATTTTGGTTGACCTCTCATCCACGGGAATAAGAGACAAAAAGTTCTCCTTGTAGCGTGGGTCTAACAGTGTTACCAACCAGTAATGATTGTCGGCCAAGATGTTCTTAACGCGAGGGTCACGAGACAGGCAGCTTACCATAAAGTCAGCCATGTGCGCCAGACTCTTAACAGCCAGGACTTCAGTAGCCTGACCAACAAGATGACTGAACATGCTGTCCTCCTCCTCCTCCTCCTCCTCCTCCTCCTCATCTACCCTGTCCTCTGGCCAGCCACGCTGAATCGAGGATATGACTGGTGTGCATGTCATATCCTCAATTTGGCCGGAGAGTTGCTCCATGTCTTCATCCTCCTCCTCGTCATAGTCCTCCACTGCACGTTGTGATGAGACGAGGCTGGGCTGTGTGTTATCACCCACACCCACTACTGTTTCTTGCTGCAACTCATCGCGCTCCGCCTGCAATGCATCATGTTTGTTTTTCAAAAGGGACCGTTTTAGAAGGCAGAGTAGCGGTATGGTGACGCTAATAATGGCGTCATCACCACTCACCATCTTGGTGGAGTCCTCAAAGTTTTGGAGGATGGTACATAGGTCTGACATCCATCTCCACTCCTCAGGTGTTATGTGTGGAGTTTGACCCATTTCCCGACGGCTTAGGTGATGCAGGTACTCAACAACTGCCCTCTTCTGCTCACATATCCTGACCAACATGTGCAGAGTTGAATTCCAACGCGTGGGGACATCACACACCAGTCTGTGAGCCGGAAGATGCAAACGGCGCTGAAAGCCGGCAAGGCCGGCTGAAGCAGTAGGTGACTTTCGAAAATGTGCAGACAGGCGGCGAACTTTTACCAGCAGATCAGACAGCTCTGGGTATGACTTTATAAACCGCTGAACCACGAGGTTGAGCACATGGGCCACGCATGGAACATGTGTCAGCTGGCCTCGCCTCAAAGCCGCCACCAGGTTCCGGCCATTGTCACAAACGACCTTTCCTGGCTTTAGGTTCAGAGGTGTGAGCCAGTGATCTGCCTGCTGTTTCAGAGCTGTCCACAGCTCTTCTGCATTGTGGGGTTTGTCACCTATGCAGATTAGCTTCAGCACAGCCTGTTGCCGCTTCGCCGAGGCAGTGCTGCAGTGCTTCCAGCTTGTGACTGGTGTGGAGGGCACAGTGGATGAGGATGCGCAGGAGGAGGAGGAGGCTGAAGAGCATGACATTCCGGAGCTGTAGAGTGTGGGTGAAACACTGACTGAGGTAGGGCCTGCAAACCTTGGTGTGGGAAGGACGTGTTCCGTCCCTCGCTCAGACTGGGTCCCAGCTTCCACAATATTAACCCAGTGTGCCGTCAACGAGATGTAGCGGCCTTGCCCACAAGCACTTGTCCACGTGTCTGTGGTTAGGTGGACTTTGGGTGAAACAGCGTTGTTCAGGGCACGTGTGATGTTTTGTGACACGTGGTTATGCAACGCGGGGACGGCACACCGGGAGAAATAGTGGCGGCTGGGGACCGAGTAACGTGGGACAGCTGCCGCCATCAGGTCACGGAATGCTTCTGTCTCCACCAGCCTAAAAGGCAACATTTCCAGCGCAAGCAGTCGCGAAATGTTAGCATTTAGAACTGTGGCATGTGGGGTGTTGGCAGTGTATTTGCGCCTGCGTTCAAAGGTTTGCTGAATGGATAACTGAACGCTGCGCTGGGACAAGGACGTGCTTGATGATGGTGTTCTTTCTGCGTAGGCAACTGCAGGTGCAGGAGTGGAGGAGGCTTGTTCGCAGGCAGCATGGACAGAGGATTGGCTCGCATGCACAACCAGCGAAGACGTAGCAGTGACATCAGCAAGCACTGCTCCTCGACTCTGTTGTACTTCCCACAAAGTCGGGTGCTTGGCTGACATGTGCCTGATCATGCTGGTGGTGGTCAGGCTGCTAGTTTTGGTACCCCTGCTGATGCTGGCACGGCAGGTGTTGCAAATGGCCTTTTTTGAATCATCTGGATCCAACTTAAAAAACTGCCAGACTCGTGAAGACCTAACATTTGTACAGGCACCTTGTGTCGTCGTGTTGTTACGGGGAACGGTTGCCTGACTTCTGCCTGGGACCACCACCCTGCTTCTTACTGCCTGTTGTGATGCTACGCCTCCCTCCCCCTGTGCACTGCTGTCCTCGCTCTGCATATCCTCCTGCCAGGTTGGGTCAGTTACTGGATCATCCACCACGTCGTCTTCCTCTTCCGCACCCTGCTCCTCCTCCTGACTTGCTGACAATTGTGTCTCATCATCGTCCACCACTTGTTGAGACACGTTGCCAACTTCGTGAGAACGTGGCTGCTCAAATATTTGGCTATCTGTACAGACGATCTCCTCATGACCCACTTCAATATGAGCTGGCGAGAGGCCAGAATGTGTGAATGGAAACGTGAACAGCTCTTCCGAGTGTCCAAGTGTGGGATCATTAATGTCCGAGGAGGACGTGTACTCAGCCTGGTGGTAGGAAGGAGGATCAGGTTCAGAAATGTGCGGTGCAGTATCACGGCTACTGACACTTGACCGTGTGGAAGACAGAGTGTTTGTGGTGGTGCCAATCTGACTGGAAGCATTATCCGCTATCCAACTAACAACCTGTTGACACTGGTCTTGGTTCAAGAGCGGTGTACTGCTGCGGTCCCCAAGAATTTGGGACAGGACGTGCGAGCGACTAGATGTGGCCCTTTGTTGTGGCGAAATTAGAGCTTGCCCACGACCTCGGCCTCTGCCTGCACCACCATCACGTCCACTTCCTTGTTCCTTGCCAATGCCCTTGCGCATTTTGCAATGCTGTGCACTGCTGACGTGTATATTCACTACTTGTGCGTTATATCAAAGTTTCTGGAAATTGCACACCAGTGCACCTGTACGCTGCCACCAACAGGCACACACGTGCGGTTTTAAAAACCAAGCACGGACGCAATAATAACCTAACACAGGTTTTAGGAGCAAAAATTAAGAACTCTGACACTATCAGCCACTGCTGACTGACGTGTATTATACACTACACTTGTGCGTTATATAATAGTTTGGTAAACGCACACCAGTGCACCTGTACGCTGCCACCAACAGGCACACACGTGCGGTTTTAAAAACCAAGCACGGACGCAATAATAACCTAACACAGGTTTTAGGAGCAAAAATTAAGAACTCTGACACTATCAGCCACTGCTGACTGACGTGTATTATACACTACACTTGTGCGTTATATAATAGTTTGGTAAACGCACACCAGTGCACCTGTACGCTGCCACCAACAGGCACACACGTGCGGTTTTAAAAACCAAGCACGGACGCAATAATAACCTAACACAGGTTTTAGGAGCAAAAATTAAGAACTCTGACACTATCAGCCACTGCTGACTGACGTGTATTATACACTACACTTGTGCGTTATATAATAGTTTGGTAAACGCACACCAGTGCACCTGTACGCTGCCACCAACAGGCACACACGTGCGGTTTTAAAAACCAAGCACGGACGCAATAATAACCTAACACAGGTTTTAGGAGCAAAAATTAAGAACTCTGACACTATCAGCCACTGCTGACTGACGTGTATTATACACTACACTTGTGCGTTATATAATAGTTTGGTAAACGCACACCAGTGCACCTGTACGCTGCCACCAACAGGCACACACGTGCGGTTTTAAAAACCAAGCACGGACGCAATAATAACCTAACACAGGTTTTAGGAGCAAAAATTAAGAACTCTGACACTATCAGCCACTGCTGACTGACGTGTATTATACACTACACTTGTGCGTTATATAATAGTTTGGTAAACGCACACCAGTGCACCTGTACGCTGCCACCAACAGGCACACACGTGCGGTTTTAAAAACCAAGCACGGACGCAATAATAACCTAACACAGGTTTTAGGAGCAAAAATTAAGAACTCTGACACTATCAGCCACTGCTGACTGACGTGTATTATACACTACACTTGTGCGTTATATAATAGTTTGGTAAACGCACACCAGTGCACCTGTACGCTGCCACCAACAGGCACACACGTGCGGTTTTAAAAACCAAGCACGGACGCAATAATAACCTAACACAGGTTTTAGGAGCAAAAATTAAGAACTCTGACACTATCAGCCACTGCTGACTGACGTGTATTATACACTACACTTGTGCGTTATATAATAGTTTGGTAAACGCACACCAGTGCACCTGTACGCTGCCACCAACAGGCACACACGTGCGGTTTTAAAAACCAAGCACGGACGCAATAATAACCTACTAACAGGTTTTTTTGGGGAGCGACAATTACAGTACAGACAAGTCAGACACTATCTGGACTGTTTTACACTGTGTACACCAGCCCCAGATATGAAGGCTGGTATACGGTCACCACTACCCTGCCTGCCTGCCTGCCTGTATACTGCTACAATAGTCCTGACAAGGACTCTTTTGGTCACTAGCCTGTATTCAGACCTGGCTATACCCTGCCTGTATATAGCAACAATAGTCCTGAGAAGGACTCTGCTACTGTACTCCGACCTGGCTATACCCTGCCTGCCTGTATACAACTAGAATAGTCCTGAGAAGGACTTTTGGTCACACTGTTTGCAGCCCTGCAACTGAAAAAGCTATAAAGGGCCGCAAAGCTTTCCCTGAATCAGCGACACTCTCCCTACACTCACTGTCAGAATAGCTGTGAGCAGAGCACAGCGCGCCGGCCGATATAAAGGCTCGGTGACGCTGTGCAGGCCGGCCAATCACTGCAATTCCACAACTAACAGGGCTGTGGCATTGCAGTGGTCTGCCAGCCAATCCCTGCATGAGGGCTGGCTCTCAAAAGAGCGCCAACATGCAGAAATGAAGACCACGAGTAAAGCACGAGTATCGCGAGATTACTCGGTCCCCGCCGAGCAGCCCGAGTACAGTGATACTCGTGCGAGTACCGAGTAGTGACAAGCATGCTCGCTCATCACTAGTGTTGATGGCTATCATGACAGGTTAATGGTGGAACGAGCATGGATGGCTGTGGCAGAGATAGTCTACCCTAGGAATGGATGGTCTCAATGTACTCCTGGAAAGAAAAATAGATATGGTGAGTACAGATATTTGCATTGCCTCTGTCTTTACCTACATGTGCACATTCTGTAGGCAGAGTATAAACATATTTGTATAGTTTGTTTGGCATTAGTGATGAGCGAGCATGCTTGTAACTACTCGGTACTCGCACGAGTATCGCTGTACTCGGGCTGCTCGGCGGGGACCGAGTAATCTCGCGATACTCGTGCTGTACTCGTGGTCTTCATTTCTGCATGTTGGCGCTCTTTTGAGAGCCAGACCTCATGCAGGGATTGGCTGGCAGACCACTGCAATGCCACAGCCCCGTTAGTTGTGGAATTGCAGTGATTGGCCGGCCTGCAAAGCGTGACCGAGCCTTTATATCGGCCGGCGCGCTGTGCTCTGCTCACAGCTATCCAGACTGTCAGTGCAGGGAGAGTGTCGCTGATTCAGGGAAAGCTTTGCGGCCCTTTATAGCTTTTTCAGTTGCAGGGCTGCAAACAGTGTGACCAAAAGTCCTTCTCAGGACTATTCTAGTTGTATACAGGCAGGCAGGGTATAGCCAGGTCGGAGTACAGTAGCAGAGTCCTTCTCAGGACTATTGTTGCTATATACAGGCAGGGTATAGCCAGGTCTGAATACAGGCTAGTGACCAAAAGAGTCCTTGTCAGGACTATTGTACCAGTATACAGGCAGGCAGGCAGGCAGGGTAGTGGTGACCGTATACCAGCCTTCATCATATCTGGGGCTGGTGTACACAGTGTAAAACAGTCCAGATAGTGTCTGACTTGTCTGTAATTGTCGCTCCCCAAAAAAACCTGTTAGGTTCTTATTGCGTCCGTGCTTGGTTTTTAAAACCGCACGTGTGTGCCTGTTGGTGGCAGCGTACAGGTGCACTTGTGTGCAATTTCCAGAAACTTTGATATAACGCACAAGTAGTGAATATACACGTCAGCAGTGCACAGCATTGCAAAATGCGCAAGGGCATTGGCAAGGAACAAGGAAGTGGACGTGATGGTGGTGCAGGCAGAGGCCGAGGTCGTGGGCAAGCTCTAATTTCGCCACAACAAAGGGCCACATCTACTCGCTCGCACGTCCTGTCCCAAATTCTTGGGGACCACAGCAGTACACCGCTCTTGAACCAAGACCAGTGTCAACAGGTTGTTAGTTGGATAGCAGATAATGCTTCCAGTCAGATTGGCACCACCACAAACACTCTGTCTTCCACACGGTCAAGTGTCAGTAGCCGTGATACTGCACCGCACATTTCTGAACCTGATCCTCCTTCCTACCACCAGGCTGAGTACACGTCCTCCTCGGACATTAATGATCCCACACTTGGACACTCGGAAGAGCTGTTCACGTTTCCATTCACACATTCTGGCCTCTCGCCAGCTCATATTGAAGTGGGTCATGAGGAGATCGTCTGTACAGATGGCCAAATATTTGAGCAGCCACGTTCTCACGAAGTTGGCAACGTGTCTCAACAAGTGGTGGACGATGATGAGACACAATTGTCAGGAAGTCAGGAGGAGGAGCAGGGTGCGGAAGAGGAAGACGACGTGGTGGATGATCCAGTAACTGACCCAACCTGGCAGGAGGATATGCAGAGCGAGGACAGCAGTGCACAGGGGGAGGGAGGCGTAGCATCACAACAGGCAGTAAGAAGCAGGGTGGTGGCCCCAGGCAGAAGTCAGGCAACCGTTCCCCGGAACAACACGACGACACAAGGTGCCTGTACAAATGTTAGGTCTTCCCGAGTCTGGCAGTTTTTTAAGTTGGATCCAGATGATTCAAAAAAGGCCATTTGCAACACCTGCCGTGCCAGCATCAGCAGGGGTACCAAAACTAGCAGCCTGACCACCACCAGCATGATCAGGCACATGTCAGCCAAGCACCCGACTTTGTGGGAAGTACAACAGAGTCGAGGAGCAGTGCTTGCTGATGTCACTGCTACGTCTTCGCTGGTTGTGCATGCGAGCCAATCCTCTGTCCATGCTGCCTGCGAACAAGCCTCCTCCACTCCTGCACCTGCAGTTGCCTACGCAGAAAGAACACCATCATCAAGCACATCCTTGTCCCAGCGCAGCGTTCAGTTATCCATTCAGCAAACCTTTGAACGCAGGCGCAAATACACTGCCAACACCCCACATGCCACAGTTCTAAATGCTAACATTTCGCGACTGCTTGCGCTGGAAATGTTGCCTTTTAGGCTGGTGGAGACAGAAGCATTCCGTGACCTGATGGCGGCAGCTGTCCCACGTTACTCGGTCCCCAGCCGCCACTATTTCTCCCGGTGTGCCGTCCCCGCGTTGCATAACCACGTGTCACAAAACATCACACGTGCCCTGAACAACGCTGTTTCACCCAAGGTCCACCTAACCACAGACACGTGGACAAGTGCTTGTGGGCAAGGCCGCTACATCTCGTTGACGGCACACTGGGTTAATATTGTGGAAGCTGGGACCCAGTCTGAGCGAAGGACGGAACACGTCCTTCCCACACCAAGGTTTGCAGGCCCTACCTCAGTCAGTGTTTCACCCACACTCTACAGCTCCGGAATGTCATGCTCTTCAGCCTCCTCCTCCTCCTGCGCATCCTCATCCACTGTGCCCTCCACACCAGTCACAAGCTGGAAGCACTGCAGCACTGCCTCGGCGAAGCGGCAACAGGCTGTGCTGAAGCTAATCTGCATAGGTGACAAACCCCACAATGCAGAAGAGCTGTGGACAGCTCTGAAACAGCAGGCAGATCACTGGCTCACACCTCTGAACCTAAAGCCAGGAAAGGTCGTGTGTGACAATGGCCGGAACCTGGTGGCGGCTTTGAGGCGAGGCCAGCTGACACATGTTCCATGCGTGGCCCATGTGCTCAACCTCGTGGTTCAGCGGTTTATAAAGTCATACCCAGAGCTGTCCGATCTGCTGGTAAAAGTTCGCCGCCTGTCTGCACATTTTCGAAAGTCACCTACTGCTTCAGCCGGCCTTGCCGGCTTTCAGCGCCGTTTGCATCTTCCGGCTCACAGACTGGTGTGTGATGTCCCCACGCGTTGGAATTCAACTCTGCACATGTTGGTCAGGATATGTGAGCAGAAGAGGGCAGTTGTTGAGTACCTGCATCACCTAAGCCGTCGGGAAATGGGTCAAACTCCACACATAACACCTGAGGAGTGGAGATGGATGTCAGACCTATGTACCATCCTCCAAAACTTTGAGGACTCCACCAAGATGGTGAGTGGTGATGACGCCATTATTAGCGTCAGCATACCGCTACTCTGCCTTCTAAAACGGTCTCTGCTGAAAAACAAACATGATGCATTGCAGGCGGAGCGCGATGAGTTGCAGCAAGAAACAGTAGTGGGTGTGGGTGATAACACACAGCCCAGCCTCGTCTCATCACAACGTGCAGTGGAGGACTATGACGAGGAGGAGGATGAAGACATGGAGCAACTCTCCGGCCAAATTGAGGATATGACATGCACACCAGTCATATCCTCGGTTCAGCGTGGCTGGCAAGAGGACAGGGTAGATGAGGAGGAGGAGGAGGAGGAGGAGGAGGACAGCATGTTCAGTCATCTTGTTGGTCAGGCTACTGAAGTCCTGGCTGTTAAGAGTCTGGCGCACATGGCTGACTTTATGGTAAGCTGCCTGTCTCGTGACGCTCGCGTTAAGAACATCTTGGCCGACAATCATTACTGGTTGGTAACACTGTTAGACCCACGCTACAAGGAGAACTTTTTGTCTCTTATTCCCGTGGAGGAGAGGTCAACCAAAATGCAGCAGTTCCGAAAGGCCATACTCATGGAAGTAGGCAAAGCATTCCCCTCACAAAACGCTAGCGGCATAGGTCAGGAATCAGTGGACAACCGAGGCGTACAGCCGAGAGAGGCACAAGTCCAATCCGCCAGAGGTAGGGGAACAGTCTTTAAGATGTGGGACAGTTTTCTCAGCCCCTCACGTACCACAGCCCCTGAGGTGCGGGGTAGTGCCACAAGAAATCCTAAGTTTGCCCAGATGCTGAAGGAGTACCTTGCAGATCGAACAACTGTACTCCGACATTCCTCTGTGCCTTACAATTATTGGGTATCCAAGCTGGACACGTGGCATGAATTGGCTCTCTACGCCTTGGAAGTCCTGGCCTGCCCTGCTGCTAGCGTTTTGTCAGAGCGTGTTTTTAGTGCCGCAGGTGGAATCATTACAGATAAACGCACCCGCCTGTCAACTGAAAATGCTGACAGGCTGACTCTGATCAAGATGAACAAGGGTTGGATTGGGCCAGACTTCACCACACCACCAGCAAATGAGAGCGGAATTTAAAGTTTGCCATGTAGCTCCACTCACCCATGGGTACACACTTCTGGACTTTGGATAATCGCTGGACTGCTCCTCCTTCTCCTCATGCCACCATGATGATGACCGTTACAAATTGCAATACTTAGGCCTTTGTTTCAGGTATACCCCCAGTGGTAAATTTTTTCGCCCATTCTTTGCAGAATGGACATTACAACGACAGGAGACCCGCTCCTTTGCAATGGGAACAATGTTTTGAGGCCCTCATGCACGTCTCTACCCAGGGACAACATGGAGCCTCCCAATTTTTGGCTGCCCTGCCTAAGGGCTATACTATAATACACCCACTTCCTTAAAATGGACACTTAATGTTTTGAGGCCCTCATGCACGTCTCTACCCAGGGACAACGTGGAGCCTCCCAATTTTTGGCTGCCCTGCCTAAGGGCTATACTATAATACACCCACTTCCTTAAAATGGACACTTAATGTTTTGAGGCCCTCATGCACGTCTCTACCCAGGGACAACGTCTAGCCTCCCAATTTTTGGCTGCCCTGCCTAAGGGCTATACTATAATACACCCACTTCCTTAAAATGGACACTTAATGTTTTGAGGCCCTCATGCACGTCTCTACCCAGGGACAACGTGGAGACTCCCAATTTTTGGCTGCCCTGCCTAAGGGCTATACTATAATACACCCACTTCCTTAAAATGGACACTTAATGTTTTGAGGCCCTCATGCACGTCTCTATCCAGGGACAATGTGGAGCCTCCCAATTTTTGGCTGCCCTGGCAAAGGGCTATACTGAAATAGACCCACTTCCTTACAATGGGCACTTCAGGTTTACAGGCCATCATGCACGTCTCTATCCAGGGACAATGTGGAGCCTCCCAATTTTTGGCTGCCCTGGCAAAGGGCTATACTGAAATAGACCCACTTCCTTACAATGGGCACTTCAGGTTTACAGGCCATCATGCACGTCTCTATCCAGGGACAATGTGGAGCCTCCCAATTTTTGGCTGCCCTGGCAAAGGGCTATACTGAAATAGACCCACTTCCTTACAATGGGCACTTCAGGTTTACAGGCCATCATGCACGTCTCTATCCAGGGACAATGTGGAGCCTCCCAATTTTTGGCTGCCCTGGCAAAGGGCTATACTAAAATAGACCCACTTCCTTACAATGGGCACTTCAGGTTTACAGGCCATCACGCACGTCTCTATCCAGGGACAATGTGGAGCCTCCCAATTTTTGGCTGCCCTGGCAAAGGGCTATACTAAAATAGACCCACTTCCTTACAATGGGCACTTCAGGTTTACAGGCCATCATGCACGTCTCTATCCAGGGACAATGTGGAGCCTCCCAATTTTTGGCTGCCCTGGCAAAGGGCTATACTAAAATAGACCCACTTCCTTACAATGGGCACTTCAGGTTTACAGGCCATCATGCACGTCTCTATCCAGGGACAATGTGGAGCCTCCCAATTTTTGGCTGCCCTGGCAAAGGGCTATACTGAAATAGACCCACTTCCTTACAATGGGCACTTCAGGTTTACAGGCCATCATGCACGTCTCTATCCAGGGACAATGTGGAGCCTCCCAATTTTTGGCTGCCCTGGCAAAGGGCTATACTAAAATAGACCCACTTCCTTACAATGGGCACTTCAGGTTTACAGGCCATCATGCACGTCTCTATCCAGGGACAATGTGGAGCCTCCCAATTTTTGGCTGCCCTGGCAAAGGGCTATACTGAAATAGACCCACTTCCTTACAATGGGCACTTCAGGTTTACAGGCCATCATGCACGTCTCTATCCAGGGACAATGTGGAGCCTCCCAATTTTTGGCTACCCTGGCAAAGGGCTATACTAAAATAGACCCACTTCCTTACAATGGGCACTTCAGGTTTACAGGCCATCATGCACGTCTCTATCCAGGGACAATGTGGAGCCTCCCAATTTTTGGCTGCCCTGGCAAAGGGCTATACTAAAATAGACCCACTTCCTTACAATGGGCACTTCAGGTTTACAGGCCATCATGCACGTCTCTATCCAGGGACAATGTGGAGCCTCCCAATTTTTGGCTGCCCTGGCAAAGGGCTATACTGAAATAGACCCACTTCCTTACAATGGGCACTTCAGGTTTACAGGCCCTCATGCACGTCTGTATGCAGGGGCATTGGTGAACCTCACAATTTTGGACTGCCCTGGCAAAGGAAAATACTACAAAGACTCACTTCCTCAAAATGGGCACATTAGACTCAAGAGGCCTTCATGTACGTCTCTTCTCAGGGACATCGGAGTGCCACACAATGTTTTCACGTAAAATCTTTCATGTATTAATCTCAAAAAGTAACATACACCAGCTCTATCTCACTATTGCGTATGTGCCCTTAACATTTCTGCCATGAAAAATCATTTTGGGGTCATTTTGGAAGGTTTTCTGGTGAGTCCATAAAAATGGCGTGAAACGCGGACAAAATTGTTCACAGCTGTGACTTTTGAGTGATAAATGCTTCAAGGGGTCTTCCCCATGCTGTTGCCATGTCATTTGAGCACTCTTCTGAGACTTTTGTGACATTTTTACTGTTTCTACATGCTGCCGGGGGGTCATTTCATAAAAATACTCGGGTCTCCCATAGGATAACATTGGGCTCGTTGCTCGGCCCGAGTACACGAGTATCTTGGGAGGCTCGGCCCGAGCCTCGAGCACCCGAGCTTTTTAGTACTCGCTCATCACTATTTGGCATGTATGAATGGGCCTGACTCATTTTGAGATACACTGGAGACTCACAAACAGGAGAGTGTATTTATTTGGCCTTTTGAAGTATTCATTGCAGTTTACTAGTAATGTCAGCATGTGTATATGTTGGCTGCAAAGCATTTTATGCATGTACAAAAGGCATTTCAGGGTGGTTAAGCAAAAATTAAACGTTTGTGTTTTTTTTTGGTTTGCATTTCTGTGCTTTTTCGATTGCAAATGTGCTGAGATTTCTCTATACATTTTGAGTTGTATTTCTATGTTTGGTTTATTATGCATGTTTCTTGGTGTCACCATGTCTGTAATGGTAACAGTAATGTGTAGTGTATAATGGAAGATATATGTGGAACATATGGCACTTCATGGGTTAGTAGTCATTTTGTTTCTCATGGCTTTCTGTAGGTTTTTTTTTTAACAATTAAAAGGAGATGAATGATTATGGTTTATGATTTTTACCGTTGAACTTGTTTTCTTTCTCATGCTTATTGTGTTATTATGTCACTATATGAGTGTTATGGGTTGTTTGCATACACATGGATGTGTGTTCCTATTTTTTACAATTGCTGCAATACAAGACTAATGTCTAATTTTTTTGATTCTACAATTGTTAGAAATTGTGATATTATTTTACAATTTTTTTTTTTTTTTTTTTAACAGTGGATCTTGTCAAACGCCGATGGCGCTCAGCCCATGACCAGTTCAGAAGAGAGTATAACCCTGTGGCCACCACATCTGCCGCTGCAAAAAAGAAAAAATATGTCCATTATGAAAAACTGAGCTTCCTTATGCTCATTATGGAAGTACCAAAGTAAGTTTCTACCATTACATCACATGCTGAAATCTTAAAGAGTCTTTAAATTTACCAAGTGTGAAAATACCCAAGAAACAGACGTGATTGAAATGTATAAACATTTTATTTTCAATAAATTCAAAGGGTATAACATAGAAAATGATCAAAAAGAAACCAGAGTATGAGAAGTGATGAAGGGGAAGAAACCCCACGTGACCCAGGAAAGTATACCAAATCTCACAAGTGATCTGCACAAGTGCCTAGATAGGCAGCTAAATGCCCAAATGCAAGTGCAAAAGTTGCTAACAAGGAGATAGGAAAAGTCTCAATGCATAGCCTAACAAGGTAGGATGGCTTACCCAGCTGGCAGATCACCAAAATTTAACCCAGGTATACACGTAGAGACCGGCGTCCCAACACGTGTTTCGCGTGGTGTGCTTCGTCGGGGGACAGGTAAAATAGGTGCACAGTAGGAGGCTTATAAAGGGACCCTAATTGCCACTAAACCGCCCATTCAGCGGCGCGTCATAGTGTTATTCTACGGGCCGCGCTGTGGTTCAGCGTCGGCAGCGAAGGCCGGATGGAAGAAAACTTCCGGTGACGTCACTTATACTTCCGGTCCTTCGCTGCTAGGGACGCCACCACAGACGCGCCCAATAAGGCGGGTACTACACCCATGACGCCTCACTCGTACCTCCCATCCAAAGGAAAAAAGCCCATCTCAGCCAGTAAGTTAAATATAGTGCAATCGGAACGTAGTTATGCCGTAATCGCCTACAGACTACAAAAGCAGAAGGTGAATACCTTCATTGCCGAGTTGTAATGGGGAGCGTAAGCAGATAAAGATTAGTAGAAAGTAAGATATTAGGAAGAGAGAAGGAGCAGACGTCTGCAAAAAGCACATAGTAATCAAAAGAATAAACATAGATAATCACATAGCGATACAAATACATAAATATGCAGTTGCTGCATGATTCCTTCATAAATCCAGACGTATAAAGCTCATTTACAGGCCATGATCGCCATAAAATTTCCGTTCATTCCTCAGGAAGGCCTGGAATGGGAGAGAAGTGGCGAAAAAGTAGCAATGGATCCATTTTAACTAAACAAATATAAAAACACACTGTTTAAATTGAGTCATAATAGGACCGCCACAAGTACAGCATGAACATACATAAAATTATATGGAAGAACAGAACAACTCAATACATTTGAATCTGCATAGTGGATAGCCCACAGCGCAGACACATGTATCGTAAAGATTCATTAAAATGTCCATCCTGAAGGGGATTCCTGAGTGGGGGTCATTATAACGTCAGAGACCTATTAAGACAAGGAAACTGGATAACTAGAGGAACGGGGCAAAAGAAAGCCGTTCGTTGAGTCCATATGGAGCCTGAGTACCCAGAGTAAAAATCCAGCGGCACTCCACCTGTGCCAAGCGTTTTTTGAGGTCACCCCCCCGGGGGGGATTACATCACATGGTGGTTTTATTTAAAAGGCACACACTAATTTTTTTTTTTTTTTGTCATCAAAGTACAGAGGATAACCTGGAAGATAGTGAGGAAGCCCAGTCAGCAGTATTAACAGCGACCTCTGCTTCTGAGATGGAGCCAACCTCATATCAACCTCCACCAATCCCCAACACCAGCCAGCCAGACACAGAAGAAATGTCCTCTGATTTGGGTTTGGGAACAAGTCAATCCACTAATGTAATTGCAGGGCAGTCTACAGGGCAACAAAGTGGCCCTTCACCTGTTCTTGCAGAGAGTAGTCCACAGCAACATGCAGGCACACAGCCAAGAATATCAACTAATACCATGCGCACAGTTGCACAATCTATCCGTGGTCGCAGACATAGGCGTTATGAAGATTTACGTTCCCTGCCAGATATCATTGATACCAGAATTATACACATGATGAATTCACTGATACCAGAGAGTGATGGAGAGAGATTTTGCCGCTCCCTTTCTCCCTCTCTAGCATTGGTTGCACCTGATAGGCAGGACAGATTGAGGGCATCCTTAATAACACTAATATCTGCTACCCAACATGAGCCAGAACCCATTTATTGTTTTGAAGTGATAGAACAATGGAGAGCCAATCCACGTGGCCCACACACAAACACAACTCAACAAACTGTGGAAACCCAAACTGAAGAACATTTCTCTAATTTTCAACTTAATCCTGTAGTGCAACAAACACATATACAGTGTCCATCTTCTTCTATGGTAACTGATGTACAAATTAGGCCAACAGTTGTCCCACACCAAACAGGTACATTAATGACACAAAGGCCATCTCAACAGCCAACATTTTTCCAACAAATACCCCAACAAACACCAATGCAAACCTCTTTTAACTATCCTAGTATCATTAATAATGTTCATAGACTACCTCAAATGATTCAACAACAGCATACCATGTTCTTAATAATCCACAACAACAGTACTTTCAACAACAGACTTACCCAACTAACTTCACATGCACACATACTCAGCCTCTTCCAACACATCAATATGTACCACCTACACTTGGTCTTCCATCTGTACAAACAACTGCCTCATTATTTGTTCCAAGTACAACAACTGTTTCTAGTGGAAACACTGATCAGACACTCACTACAACATTTACTGTTGTGCAGCAAACATATTCTGTAGATGTCAATGCAATGGAGCCTACACAGGACAACATCACTAGCCTAGAGGATGTAGTTGAATCATAATGTGATATTGTATGTTTTATTTTACATTTTGGTATGTTTTCTAGGGTATTGCTGGTGGGAAAACATTTCAAAATGTAACACATTACTTACTCTATATGCATGGGGTCATATTTTTTTTTCATTTACAACAAAAAAGTAGCAATTTATCTATCACTTCAAAAACAATACCTGCCTGTTAGAATGATGCCTAGCTCTGGACATGTTGTTTGGACCATCCATTAGAATAAACTGGGTTTAGGGATAAGATGCACGCACATAAACTACTACACTAACATTCAGACACCTTTATTATTAAAAATCCAGCCACTATTCAGTATCTGCATATTGTCTGGTCCCATACTTGTATTCCAATAGTGTCAAACAAATTATGTTTGCGTGACATTATTGCATAATAAAGGACGGTGTTTTGTATGGGCTAAAGTCCCTGTCAAAATTGTATATATAAAAAAATACAGGGTGTTTTGCAAAAGAGAACATACATACATAGGTAAAATAATAATTCTGGACTAACTTTTTCATAACAAATTTGCCATAATTTTATTAGTCATGTACATTCAGTAGTACTGTTTTTAGAATAACAAAAATTCCTGATGTCATAACAATATAGTTATATCACAATAGCTTATGGTGACCATAAGCACAAGCAACCAAAAAACCACAAATTATACCTATGTATGGTCATTTTCTCTTTTGTATTACATATGTGTTTGTGCTTATGTAACCAAGTGTTAACAAACTTTATTAATGTCAAAATTATACATGACTATGGCTATTTAAACTAAAAAAATCTTTAAACTGATTCCTCACTTGTAGACCAGAAGTGGACACAGTGGTTCTGACACTACCATTCTCTACAAATGGTACATTTAAAGCAGGCAACTCCTCAATATCTTCGTCATTGCTTTCATGTAATCTACAGTAATTATGTAACACTACTGTCAATTTAATGACAGCCTTGACGGTGGTTGGTTGGAGTTGGATGGTGGTTTGATAAATGCGCCATCTTGAGGCCAAAATGCCAAAGGAACGTTCTACATAGCAACGTGCTCTTGCAAATTTGCTATTAAATAGGGCTTTTGATCTGTCCAGCCCACTTCTGGGATATGGACGCATCAAATGCCTTGACAATGCAAACCCCTGATCTGCAACCATTACAAAAGGGACAATTGGGCCATTAGTACCAGGCAATGGTCTTGGTGCAGGCAAACTTAAACTATCAGACATTAATCGTCTTGCTAAACGTGAGCTTCTGAAAATGCGGGCATCTGAGGCACTGCCATAGGCCCCAATATCCGCAAATAAAAAGTAGTAGTTTGTATCTACCATGGCCAAAATAACTACAAAAAAAACCTTATGATAATTAAAATATCTTGATGCAGAGGTCGGTGGTTTCTTAACTCTAATGTGTTTTCTGTCAATGGCACCAATACAATTAGGAAAAGCTGTTTTCTCCAAAAATTCATCTGCAATGTCCATCCATTCCTGTGTTGAAGGCAGCTGCATGACATGATGCCTAAGGGTCTCCCAAAGCACAGTACAGGTATGCAGGATAATCTTCCCAATTGTGGACCTTCCCAATAAGAATTCGAAATGCAGACTGCTGATGGATTGCCCAGTTGCTAGGTAGCTGAAATAGAATAATAACATGACATTACTTTGACTATTCATGTAATTTATATTTCACATCAAATATTTGTATCATCCAATGACTGGCGAGATACTGTGTATGTTTTTTTATAATTTCTTTGGTTGGGAAAAGCATATGTGACCTTTACTTTCCATATTGGAAAAATACCTAATTTTGTGTTTAATAAACAAGTTTGTTTGAGTTAAGCCTCTTGTTTCTTTAATTTTGGTGAAGATAGAATGGAAGAAGTGACTTCTCAGTTTTTAATTTGATTTTGCAATGTGGTTAAGTGATCAATATAAGTTTTCTACAAAAAACATATTTTTACATTTAATAATTTCTACAAAATGATGCTTAAGCAACTTAACATGTATTTCAAAATGACAGATAAAGCATGAATATACATGTCAACACCTACCATAAAGTCACCAACAGTCGTTCCTCAGGGGAGATGCTGAGGAGCATAGAGGTGTCCTGATGCTTCAAACGTTGGTACACAAGGCCAAGGATGTTGTCAAATGAATTCATGGCGAGATGGCAGTAGGCTTGGAATTTAGGAGGAAATTTCCGCATTTCCCCTTGTGAAGCTCAGGATTAAGGGGGGGAATCCACATCCTTTTCTCCAGTGGTGGCTCTTCTTCAATCATATGTCGCCTAACCCCAAATCTCCTATATATCAACCAGAGCAAATACATGGTTGCTTCATTGGAGAGAGACATTTTGGAGTGTGTATAATGTGAGAAAGAGCTTTGAAGTCATGTTTTTTAAGGTTATTTAAGCAAACTAAACAAATTGGGTAGTTAATTGACCAATTTAACACACCAGGAGCACATTATGAAGGTCTAACAAGGTTTTTTGTGTGAAAATACGTATCCAAAAAATCGGATGGCACACGGACTGCACATGTACGTATTTCATGACAATACGGACATTCCACACATGCACACGGCTCGCATACGCCATCACACGGATGCCATACGTACTGGAGAAATGCCCCAAAAATACGGAACACGGACCCGAAAAACGGACCGTGTCACACAGACATTTTTTTGCGGAAGTGTGTTTTAGGCCTTGGAGAGGGAGGGGTTAATCACCCCTATCTCCTCCATTGTCAGCCTGTACGTATATCGCACTGCACTGGGATAACATCCGAGTGCAGTCCAATGTTTCTCTCGCACCCATACACTTGAATGGGTGCGAGTGGTACGGCTCTCACAGACAATCGCTGCGTGCTGTGATTTTTTCTGCAGTCCGATTAGGGCTGAGAAAAAAAATCGCTGATCTGAGCTCCAGCATTGTCTAACATGGGACCGAGTGCAATGCGAGTCATACGCAAGTGTGACTCTGCCGTAAGAAAGGATATACACAGCTTCGCTATTACACTTTAAACATTGTGAAAATAGGCATAAATGATTCATACAAAATAAGAATGCCTAAAAAATTTAAATAACATAAAAAAGATGAGAAGAGTTGAGCACAAGTGTTTATATCAATATTATAAAATCATGTGTAATAACTGGGAGGTTCATTAACTGCCCCCTTCTCAGAAAGATGATAGGCACTAAGATTCAAATTTGGCAGATTTGCTTGATTTCAGTTGGGAAATTTGTTTTGCATTAAAGTTATGCATACATACCGTATATATACAGGGTGCTTCAAAAAAAATGTATACACTTTTTGAACTATCATAGAACCTTTATTTCCTCTTCTACAAGATTAGATTTCTGGAAGTGGAAAGCTTAAAGACCAATTTGTTGGAGAAATATAACATTACTTTCTCCCAGAAATTTAACCTTGTAGAACCGAGAATAAATTTTCTATGATAATTCAAAGTGTACATACATGTTTTTTAAGATATATATATATATATATATATATATATATATATCGCATGCGGGGGACAGATCACAACCGGAGGGCCGCTCGAGGCACTCAGATCCGGGTGGTGGCTGTGGCTTGAGTGGCAGCCAGATCCGGGGCTCGCGCAGCCGTCCGTCGCCCATGAGTGAAAAAGGGGGTATTGACAGGGGAGTTGTTGGTGACACCACCCGTGGATTGTGTCGCGGGCGGTGGGGACGCGCTCACCACGCTCAGGTCCAGAGCTTCTGCTGCTGCTGCTCGGTGGCTCGAGCGGTGGACCAGACCCGGGGACTAGAATAGCGCTCCTCGCCCGTGAGCGAAAAGGGATCGTTTGGTTAGGGAGATTGTTCGTGACGCCACCCACGGGACGTGGTGATGATGGCACCACCGCTGCTGGTAACGGGGATCCCAGGAGAGATGGTAGGGTGCAGCTAGGATGTTGTTCCCTCTGTGGGTAGGGGGTTGGTGATCCCGGGGCCCGGTGGTGTAACGGGGAGGCCGAATGGCTGGGGTGTAGGGACTGCGCGGCGCGGTGCCGGACGGCACTGGTGTACTCACTCAGACAATCATTGGTAAACCAAAATGGCCGGATGGACGGGTCCCGCAGCCGGCTGCAGTGTTGTTGTTGTGCTCTCCCCGGACGGCTGATGGTGGCTGTCTTTCCCTGCACCTTTTAGAAATGTTCTGACTCCTGTGGTTGCCCACCGGTAGTCCGCTCCCCGGCGTATAGGTGCCGTAGGAGCCCGTTTTGCCCGCAGGCGCTGGCCCTTGGATCTCTAGCCTGTGGTGGTGGCTGTATATCTTCTCTGGGTGGACGGTTGCCTTCAATCAGGACTTGGTTGTTAGGAAACCCCTGGGGTTCCTGTCACACTCGGATTTGACTATTGACAGCGGCTCCAAGCCTGGTCGGGGTCCGATGGCCCTGGCTGTGTGCTTAGTTTCACTCCGTTCCCTGGTCCGGTACCGTCGGGCCGACACCCGACCCCGGTCCTTACGGCTCTGCGGAGTTCCACCAACTCCTGCAGACGGCCACCACCGTCTGCCAACCTTGCTCTCAGTGCCTGGGCTCCTACCCAGAAACCTCAAGTGTTTACTCCTCTCACTTTCACCTCCAAGACTGAACTGACACTTTTCCCGCCTCCAGGCCTGTGAACTCCTCAGTGGGTGGGGCTAACCACCTGGCTCCGCCCCACCTGGTGTGGACATCAGGCCCTGGAGGGAGGCAACAAGGGTTTTTGTCTGATTGTTGTAACTGCCTAGGGTGGGCGTGTGTATGTTGGTATGTATGTGACTACCTGGCTAGTCCAGGGCGTCACAATTGCAGTGAGGGATGTTGACACCGCCGCTGCCTGTTGATGGGGCGCCCGGGGCTGATGGAGCGTGGGGGCAGCAAGATGGGATCCCCTTCACGGGTAGGGAAGGTGTAGTCCCGGGGCCCAGTTGGAAGTTGTGGTGATGGCAGGGATAGCACAGCGGAATGCCGTCTGCAGGACTGGACCAGAGGGGACTGGTGTACTCACTCTGAGGATGATGCAGTAACTCCACACAAGTCCATAAGGTAAACCAGAAATTGCCGGTGTTCGTGGGCCTTTGGTGTGTGGTGCTCGGATCCCACACCCGGTACAATGAAGCAGAGCCCTCTCTCCTGCACACAGTGGAAAGTCACTTTAACTCCTCTGCTTGGAACGGGGGAAGTCCACTTCCCTGCACTAGTCCGGATTCCCGCTCTCAATACCGGCGGGCCACTACCCTGTCCCGGTCCACTTGGGGTTCCTTCCTACAGCAACTTGTTCCAGCGGTCCCGGAGCTCACTTTCCACTTCAGTTCCCTGAGCTTACTCCTCACTTCAGCTCCCAGAACTTGGCTCACACTGCACGCTTCCACAGCAGCCAAGGAGCTCCAACCCCTGTCTGCTCTGCTCTGCTCTCCACTTCAAACTGCCTGTTTTCTCCCCAGGCACTTCATATCCCTGAGTGGGCGTCCCTACTGTTCTGGGGGGGGAGGGGGGGTGTCTGTTGGATTGTACAAGTGTGGGGTCAGATGGTAACAAGGAAGATTAACTCTTTTGTAACTACCTGGTTTTGCCAGGGCGTCATACATATATTTTATATATATATATATATATATATATATATATATATATATATATATATATGTTGTACAGTTTGCTAAGGTTGCTGCGACCAGGAGTGGACTCATTGGACCACTAGGGGTAACAGGGCTTACCGTGACATGGAAGGGGCTTACCTAAGCACTTACTGGGTGTGTGACAGAATCTTTGATGATGAGGATGGACTTGACTGCTGGTAGATGCCAGGTGCCACTCCCAGGGCAGTGTCTGGGGGCTATGACAGCAGACCTCTGTGGTAACATATGCAGGTTCTGTAGCATGACCTTAAAAACATGGCTCATGCTCTAAAAATCTCCAATGGGGCTGAATTGCAACAATTCTGCAAAGATAAGTACACCAAAATTCCTCTAGAGTGTTGTAAAACATTAATTGCCGGTTATCACAAATGCTTGATTGCAGTTGTTGCTGCTAAGAGTGGCCCAACCAGTTATTAGGTTTAGGGGGCAATCACTTTTTCACACAGGGCCCTGTAGGTTTGGATTTCTTTCTCCCTTAATAATAAAGACCTTAATTTATAAACTGCGTTTTGTGTTTTCTTGTGTTATTTTTGTCTAATATTTAAATTTGTTTGTTGATCTGAAACATTTAAGTGTGACAAACGTGAAAGAGTATGAAATCAGGAAGGGGCAAACACTTTTTCACACCATTGTAGTGTAAAAAAGTGTTCTTTATTGGCCCACAGGGAAGACATTTTGGTTCCAAAGTTTGAACCTTCTTAAAGCTTTATATACAGTAGCAAAAATAAGTATTTAATACACTGCCGATTTTGAAAGTTTTCCCACCTACCAAGAATAGAGAGGTCTGTAATTTTTATCATAGGAACACTTCAAGTTTGACAGACAAAATAAAAAATCCAAAAAAATCACATTTTATGATTTTTAAATAATTAATTTGTATTTTAGTGCATGAAATAAGTATCTGATCGTCTACCAACCAGTAATAATTCTAATTCTGGCTCTCACAGACCTGTTACTTTTTTCTTTAAGAAGCCCTCCTACTCTGCATTCATTCCCTGTATTAATTGCACCTGTTTGACCTCGGTACATGTATAAAAGACATCTGTTCACACACTGAATCAATCACACTTCAGCCTCTTCACCATGGCCAAGATCAAGAACTGTCTAAGAACACCGTGCACATGCCTTGGATGGGCTACAGGACAATAGTCAACCAGCTTGGTGATAAGGCAACAACTGTTGGCGCAATTATTTGATAATGGAAGAAACACGATATGACTGAAACTTTTACTCTTTCTGGGGCTTCATGGAATATCCTCATAGGGTAAGGATAATAATAATGATATTTTTTCATTTATATAGCACTGTTAATTCCACAGCACTTTACATACATTGGCAACACTATCCCCATTGGGGCTCACAATCTACGTTATGAGTACGTCTTTGGAATGTGGGAGGAAACTGGAGTACCCAGAGGAATCCTACGCAAACACGGGGAGAACATACAAACTCCTTGCAGATGGTGTCCTTGGTGGGATTTGAACCCAGGACCCCAGTGCTGCAAGACTGCAGTGCTAACCACTGAGCCACCGTGCATAAGGATAATTCTGATACAGGTCAGGAATCAGCCCAGAAAAACATGGGAGGAGATGGTCAATGACCTAACAGGAGCTGGAACCACAGTCTGAAATATTACCATTAGTAACACACTACACCATCATGGATTAAAATCCTGCAGGGCACACAAGGTCCCTCTGCTCGCACCAGTACATGTCCAGGCCTATTTGAAGTTCAACAATGACCATCTGGATGATCCAGAGGAGGTATGGGAGAAGGTTATGTGGCCAGATCAGACAAAATTAAAACTTTTTGGTATCAACTCCACTCAACGTGTTTGGAGGACAAAGAAGGATAGGTACAACCCCAAGAACACTGTCCCAACTTTGAAGCATGTGGGGTGGAAACATTATACTTTGGGGGCACTTTTCTACAAAGGGGACAGGACGACACCATCATATTGAAGGGAGGGTGGAAGGGGTCATGTATCGTGAGATTTTAGCCAACAATCTACTTTCCACAGTAGAGCATTGAAGATTGATTGTGGCTGGGTTCTCCAGCATGACAATGACAACATCAGGGCCAGGGAAACTAAGGAGTTGCTCCGTAAGAAGCATTTCAAGATCTTGAAGTGGCCTAACCAGTCTTCAAACTGAGCACAATAGAAAATCCGTGGAGAGATCTAAAATTCAATGTTGCCCAGCGACAGCCAAAAAATCTGAAAGCTCTGGATAAGATTTGTATGGAGTCGTTTTCCCACAGCATAAATTACACCATATACATGACACACACATAGATACTATATAAAAGATAAATGGATGCAGGGTCGGACTGTGGTGCCTGGGGTCCACAAGAGATAAATCTAGAGGCCACACTACAACTATATGGAAACACCTGCAGGAGCCCCCATACAGCCTCCTATGCACAGCAGGAGCCCCCACACAGCCTCCTACAAACAGCAGGAGCCCCCACACAGCATCCTATGCACAGCAGGAGCTCTCACAAAGCCTTCTTTACACAGGAGGAGCCCCCACACAGCATCCTATAGACAGCAGGAGCCCCTACACAGCATCCTATGCACACCAGGACCCCCACACAGCCTTCTACACACAGCAGGAGCCCACATACAGCCTCCTATGCACAGCAGGAGCCCCCACACAGCCTCCTATGCACAACAGGAGCCCCCACACAGCCTCCTATACACAGCAGGAGCCCCCACACAGCCTCCTATACACAGCAGGAGCCCCGACACAACCTCTTATACACAGCAGGAGCCCCCACACAGCCTTCTACACACAGCAGAAGCAACCACACAGCATCCTATACACAGCAGGAGCCACCAAACAGCCTCCTATACACAGCAGGAGCCCCCATACAGACTCCTATGTACAGCAGGAGCCCTCACAGAGCCTCCTATAGATAGCAGTGGCCTCCACATAGCCTCCTATATACAACACGAGCCGCCACACAGCCTCCTAGGCACAGCAGGAGCCCCCACAACGCCTCTTATACACAGCAGGAGCCCCCACACAGGCTCCTATACATAGCAGTGGCTTCCACATAGCCTCTTATATACAGCAGGGGCCCCCACATAGCCTCTTAAGTACAGCAGGAACCCCCAAAGATCCTATATAGACATAAAAAAGGCAGTGGCTTCCACAGTGCCTCCTATATACAGCAGGGGCCCCCACATAGCTTCTTACATATAACAGGAGCCCCCACGGATCCTACATAGACATAAAAAAAATATTATACTCACCTTATCCTGATTTTCAGCACCGCAGCCTCCATCTCCTCTTCTGTGGTGGCCTCCAGAGGCAGCGCGATGCAATGATGTCACTGCACTGCCCTCGTGGGCATATGGTCTCCTAAGCCACAGGCCTGCAGTGATCTGAGGCTTAGGAAACGGGCAGTGATAGAGCATGGAGCTCTAGCTTCATGCTCTGTCGCAGGATTGAACTGTATCGGGGCGACGCGACTTCGACACAGTTCAGTACAGTGGTTGCAGAAGATTGCAGGCTTTGGGCAAGAAGTTCTGAGCTTTGATGCCAGTGGCATCCCTGCCGGTGGGTAACCCTCTATATCCAGTTGGAGAGCCCACTGGGGCATTCACCCATGTCTTAGTTTGCCAGACCGACGCTGGATAGATAATAGACAAATACATATCAGACAGACAGATCAGTAGATAGACAGATAATAGAAAGATAGATGATAGATAGATCGATAGATAATAGATGGATAGATAGATAGATTGATAATAAATAGATATATTGATATAGATGTATATGTATATATATATATGTATATATATATATATATATATATATATATATATATATATATATATGTATGTATATATATATATATATATATATATATATATATATAAATATATATATATATAATAGATAAGAGATAGACAGATAGATAGATATATGATAGATTACACAGATAACACACACAGATACATAGATACATATATAATAGAGAGATATATGGATAGACAGATAAATAATAGAGAGATAGATAGATGGATAGATAGAAAGACAGATATATAACGTAATAGAGACATAAGGCTACTTTACACGCTGCGATATCGGTCCCGATATCGCTAGCGTGGGTACCCGCCCCCATCTGTTGTGCGACACGGGCAAATCGCTGCCCGTGCCGCACAACATCGCGCAGACCCGTCACACATACTTACCTGCCCGGCGACGTCGCTGTGACCGGCGAACCGCCTCCTTTCTAAGGGGGCGGTCGGTGCGGCGTCACAGCGACGTCACTGAGCGGCCGCCCAATAGAAGCGGATGGGCGGAGATGAGTGGCCAGAACATCCCGCCCACCTCTTTCCTTCCTCATAGCGGCCGGGAGGCAGGTAGCGGAGCTTCCTCGTTCCTGCGGCGTCACACATAGCGATGTGTGCTGCCGCAGGAGCGACGAACTACATCGTTACTGCTGCAGTAACGATAATCGAGAATGGACCCCCATGTCACCGATGAGCGATTTTGCACGTTTTTGCAAAATCGCTCATCGGTGTCACACGCAGCAACATCGCTAATGCGGCCGGATGTGCGTCACAAATTCCGTGACCCCAACGACTCCGCATTAGCGATGTTACAGCGTGTAAAGCCCCCTTAAGATGGATAGACAGATATATAATTGAGAAATAGATAAGACAGATAGATATATAATAGATATAAATAGATAATAGATAGCTAGATAGACAGATAGATAGATAGATAGAGGGATAGATAGATAGATAGATAATAAATAGACAAATAGATAGATAGATATATAGATAGAGGGATAGATAATAGGTAGATAGATAGATAGATAGATAATGGGTAGATAGGTAGATAGAGGGATAGATAGATAATAGATAGATAGAGGGATAGATAGATAGATAGATATACATAGACAGACAGCCAGAATGGATGTAAACACAGGCAGACAGCTAATTATTGCACAGTATACAAGACACACATGTTATACATAACACACATAGACAGCACATAATACATTACTGATATGACACACACAGCACATTATACTCACATACAGTTACTTCCTGAGCTCCAGGAGTTCAGCGGGGCTGTATCAGCATCTCTGGTAGTGCAGGTGCCCCTCCCCCCTCTCTGGTAAAAATGGGAGAAGAGAAGACACTGAGCCCAGGGGAGGGGAGAGCGCCCCCTGCTGTAGACTGTGAATAGCGGGAGGAGACCAGACACAGGGCACAGAGGAGGAGGGGGACGTTCCCTGCTGTAGACTGTGCAGAAGGAGGGAGACCAGACACAGGGCACGGAGGAGGGGGGGCGTTCCCTGCTGTAGACTGTGAAGAGTGGAAGGAGACAGTATGCAGAGCTGAGGGCAGGGGAGGGCGTTCACTGAAGGAGCAGCAAAGTGAAAGTGAATTGCTGCTCCCTGGGCGCCACCTCTGCATTCAGCCGGCCGGCACCCTGTGCGACCGCACCACTCGCACATAGGTAAAGCCAGCCATTTGTCCATCCCTGACTTCATTATTCCTACACATTTAGTACTTCTTTGTTGTATTCATTTAAACTTTCACTTATGATAAGAGACACAGAGTTAAAAATCTACGTATTTTGTCATAACTGTACTAGCATAACATAAGTACAGTATATAAATGGAAAAACAAAAAGATTCTGGGGACAGGTATTAGACATTCAGTCCGTTGGGTTATGTCTACTGGTGATTTTTTGTCTCCCAGCCTCTACATTTCATCTCAAATCAATGCTAACAATTAGCTGAGTCACAAAGGTATTTTTATATGTGGCCAGAACAAATGGAACTAATGTCAATACGTGTTATGCACTGCAAATTTCAACAACTGTAGTGGTACATACACGTACGATATTAAACATTTATCAATTGTGATTCTACCCATATTATGTATCTGGCTTCTTGTTGCATCTGCAGTGTGGATTTTATGTAGGGTGTACCTTACTTGCATGTCTGAACCTCTACATGATGCAGTTCCAAAGCCTCTGAGTGTCAAGGGTAGAGTTGAGCGCGGTTCGTGGTTCGAGGTTCTCCAGTTCTAGGCTCGAGTGATTTTGGGCGCTGTTCGAGATCGAACTAGAATTCGAGCTTTTTGCAAAAGCTCGATAGTTCTAGATACGTTCGAGAACGGTTCTAGCAGCAAAAAGCAGGGCTTTTTACAGCTACAGTGTGCAGGAGCCATTGCTGGCAGCCTGCCAGAAGCTGGTAACCAAGATAAACATCGGGTATCCAAGCAAAGCGCTTTGGTTAGTAACCCGATGTTTATCTTAGTTACGTGCAGGAAGCCCACACTTCCCCGCTCAGCTCGCTCCACCCCCTCCTGCCCACGGCATGTACACACACACACACACACACACACACACACACACACATGGTCCCGCTCGGCTTACCTGCGGTGATGAAGTCCCGCCATCCCGACCTCAGCGCTGTCACTGTCCTCCATGGCCGCCGCTTGTCACATCACCTCTCGCTTCCGACCCGAGACTGACTAGCGGTGACGTCACAGGCCTCTCGCGATACTTGGTGTGAAGGCGCCGGTCATTGAACTCAGTGACAGGGGCTGTCAGTGTGCTGGAGATCAGCGCAGGTAATGTACCTCGCTGACAGCAGCACTTGTCATCCCCTGCAGTGACCTGGGCTGACCCATTGATGTTAGCTCAGGTCACTGCACTGCTCTCCCAGCCAATGGGGAACATCCTGCTCTTCATTGACTGGGACAGTGTGGATCATCATGGCAACCCCTTGGATTACAGCAGACCTGGATTTGTTTTTCATTCTAATAAATTGGTTAAAGAGGGAATGTTTTGGGGAGTGTTTTTTCAAATAAAAATGTGTTTGTCGTCTATTTTTTTTTATTACTGACTGGGTTGGTGATGTCGGGTATCTGATAGACGCCTGACCTCACCAACCCCAGGGCTTGATGCCAGGTGACATTACACATCTGGTATTAACCCCATATATTACCCCGTTTGCCACCGCACCAGGGCGCGGGATGACCTGGGGCGAAGCACCAGGATTGGCGCATCTAATGGATGCGCCACTTCTGGGGCGGCTGCGGCCTGCTATTTTTAGGCTGGGGAGAGTCCAATAACCATGGACCTCCCTAGTCTGAGAATATCAGGCCCCAGCTGTCTGCTTTACCTTGGCTGGTGATCCAATTTTGGGGGACCCCTACGTGTTTTTTTTTTTAAATTATTTATTTAATTTAAAATAACAGCATGGGGTGCCCTCAGTTTTGGATTACCAGCCAAGGTGAGGTTGCCAGCTGTGGTCTGCAGGCTACAGCCGTCTGCTTTACCCTAGCTGGCTACAAAACTAGGGGGAAGCCTACGTCATTTTTTTTTCATTTTTTTGGCTAAATACAAAGATAAGCACCCCTTAGTGCCACAATAAGGCACCAAAGGGTGCTCCACTTTTTCTCCACTTTTTCTCCACTTTTTCTCCACTTTTTCTCCACTTTTTCTCCACTTTTTCTCCACTTTCTCTCCACTTTTTCTCCACTTTTTCTCCATTTTTTATTTCATTTTTTATCCATTTTTTCCTCCATTTTTTCTCTACTTTTTCTCCACTTTTTCTCTCCACTTTTTCTCCACTTTTTATCCATTTTTTTCTCCACTTTTTATCCATTTTTTCTCCACTTTTTCTCCACTTTTTCTCCACTTTTTCTCCATTTTTTTCTCCACTTTTTCTCCACTTTTTCTCCACTTTTTCTCCACTTTTTCTCCATTTTTTTCTCTATTTTTTCTCCACTTTTTACTCCACTTTTTATCCACTTTTTATCCACTTTTTCTCCACTTTGTCTCCACTTTTTCTACATTTTTTCTCCACTTTTTCTCCATTTTTTTCTCCACTTTTTCTCCACTTTTTCTCCACTTTTTCTCCACTTTTTCTCCACTTTATATCCATGTTTTTTCTCCACTTTTTCTCCACTTTTTCTCCACTTTTTTCTCCACTTTTTTCTCCACATTTTCTCCACTTTTTCTCCACTTTTATCCACTTTTTATCCATTTTTTTCTCCACTTTTTCTCCACTTTTTCTCCACTTTTTCTCCACTTTTTTCTCCACTTTTTCTCCACTTTTTCTCCACTTTTTCTTTCCACTTTTTCTTTCCACTTTTTATCCATTTTTTTCTCCACTTTTTATCCATTTTTTCTCCACTTTTTCTCCACTTTTTATCCACTTTTTATCCATTTTTTTCTCCACTTTTTCTGCACTTTTTCTCCACTTTTTCTCCACTTTTTCTCCATTTTTTCTCTATTTTTTCTCCACTTTTTACTCCACTTATTCTCCACTTTTTCTCCACTTTTTCTCCACTTTGTCTCCACTTTTTCTACATTTTTTCTCCACTTTTTCTACATTTTTTTTCTCCACTTTTTCTCCACTTTTTCTTCACTTTTTCTCCACTTTTTCTCCACTTTTTCTCCACTTTTTATCCACTTTTTATCCATTTTTTCTCCACTTTTTCTCCACTTTTTCTCCACTTTTTCTCCACTTTTTTCTCCACTTTTTTATCCACTTTTTATCCACTTTTTATCCACTTTTTATCCATTTTTTTCTCCACTTTTTCTCCACTTTTTCTCCACTTTTTATCCATTTTTTTCTCCACTTTTTATCCACTTTTTCTCCACTTTTTTCTCCACTTTTTCTCCACTTTTTCTCCACTTTTTCTCCATTTTTTTCTCCACTTTTTCTCCACTTTTTCTCCACTTTTTCTCCACTTTTTTCTCCACTTTTTTCTCCACTTTTTCTCCACTTTTTCTCCACTTTTTCTCCACTTTTTTCTCCACTTTTTCTCCACTTTTTCTCCATTTTTTTCTCCACTTTTTCTCCACTTTTTCTCTACTTTTTCTCCACTTTTTCTCCACTTTTTTCTCCACTTTTTCTCCACTTTTTATCCACTTTTTTCTCCACTTTTTCTCCACTTTTTCTCCATTTTTTTCTCCACTTTTTTCTCCACTTTTTCTCCACTTTTTTCTCCACTTTTTCTCCACTTTTTATCCATTTTTTTCTCCACTTTTTCTCCACTTTTTATCCACTTTTTTCTCCACTTTTTCTCCACTTTTTCTCCACTTTTTCTCCACTTTGTCTCCACTTTTTCTTTACTTTTTCTCCACTTTTTCTCCACTTTTTCTCCACTTTTTATCCATTTTTTTCTCCACTTTTTCTCCATTTTTTCTCCACTTTTTTCTCCACTTTTTCTCCACTTTTTCTACATTTTTTTCTCCATTTTTTTTCTCCACTTTTTCTACATTTTTTTCTCCACTTTTTCTCCACGTTTTCTCTACTTTTTCTCCATTTTTTTTCTCCACTTTTTCTCCACTTTTTCTCCATTTTTTTCTCCACTTTTTCTCCACCTTTTCTCCACTTTTTTCTCCACTTTTTCTCCACTTTTTCTCCACTTTTTCTACATTTTTTTCTCCATTTTTTTTCTCCACTTTTTCTACATTTTTTTATCCACTTTTTCTCCACTTTTTTCTCCACTTTTTATCCACTTTTTATCCACTTTTTCTCCACTTTGTCTCCACTTTTTCTACATTTTTTCTCCACTTTTTCTACATTTTTTTCTCCACTTTTTCTCCACTTTTTCTTCCCTTTTTCTCCTTTTTTTCTCCACTTTTTCTCCATTTTTTTCTCCACTTTTTCCCCACTTTTTCTTCGTTTTTTCTCCACTTTTTCTCCACTTTTTCTCCACTTTTTTCTCCACTTTTTCTCCACTTTTTCTCCACTTTTTCTCCACTTTTTCTCCATTTTTTTTCTCCACTTTTTCTCCATTTTTTTCTCCACTTTTTCCCCACTTTTTCTCCACTTTTTTCTCCACTTTTTTCTCCACTTTTTCTCCACTTTTTCTCCACTTTTTCTACATTTTTTTCTCCATTTTTTCTGCACTTTTTCTTCATTTTTTTCTCCACTTTTTCTCCACTTTTTCTCCACTTTTTATCCATTTTTTTCTCCACTTTTTCTCCACTTTTTCTCCACTTTTTCTCCATTTTTTTTCTCCATTTTTTCTCCACTTTTTCTCCATTTTTTTCTCCACTTTTTCTCCACTTTTACTCCACTTTTTCTCCACTTTGTTCTCCACTTTTTCTCCACTTTTTCTCCACTTTTTCTCCATTTTTTTTCTCCACTTTTTCTCCACTTTTTCCCCACTTTTTCCCCACTTTTTCTCCACTTTTTTCTCCACTTTTTCTCCACTTTTTCTCCACTTTTTTCTCCACTTTTTCTCCACTTTTTCTCCACTTTTTCTACATTTTTTTCTCCATTTTTTTTCTCCACTTTTTCTACATTTTTTTCTCCACTTTTTCCCCACTTTTTCTTCGTTTTTTCTCCACTTTTTCTCCACTTTTTCTCCACTTTTTCTCCACTTTTTCTCCATTTTTTTTCTCCACTTTTTCTCCATTTTTTTCTCCACTTTTTCCCCACTTTTTCTCCACTTTTTTCTCCACTTTTTTCTCCACTTTTTCTCCACTTTTTCTACATTTTTTTCTCCATTTTTTCTGCACTTTTTCTTCATTTTTTTCTCCACTTTTTCTCCACTTTTTCTCCACTTTTTATCCATTTTTTTCTCCACTTTTTCTCCACTTTTTCTCCACTTTTTCTCCATTTTTTTCTCCATTTTTTCTCCACTTTTTCTCCATTTTTTTCTTCACTTTTTCTCCACTTTTTCTCCACTTTTTCTCCACTTTTTCTCCACTTTTTCTCCACTTTGTCTCCACTTTTTCTACATTTTTTCCCCACTTTTTCTACATTTTTTTCTCCACTTTTTCTCCACTTTTTCTTCCCTTTTTCTCCACTTTTTCTCCACTTTTTCTCCACTTTTTCTCCACTTTTTATCCATTTTTTTCTCCACTTTTCCTCCACTTTTACTCCACTTTTTCTCCACTTTTTTCTCCACTTTTTCTCCACTTATTCTCCACTTTTTATCCATTTTTTTCTCCACTTTTTCTCCACTTTTTCTCCACTTTTTTCTCCACTTTTTATCCATTTTTTTCTCCACTTTTTCTCCACTTTTTCTCCCCTTTTTGTCCATTTTTTTCTCTATTTTTTCTCCACTTTTTCTCCACTTTTTTTCCACTTTTTATCCACTTTTTCTCAACTTTGTCTCCACTTTTTCTACATTTTTTCTCCACTTTTTCTACATTTTTTTCTCCACTTTTCCTCCACTTTTACTCCACTTTTTCTCCACTTTTTTCTCCACTTTTTCTCCACTTATTCTCCACTTTTTATCCATTTTTTTCTCCACTTTTTCTCCACTTTTTCTCCACTTTTTTCTCCACTTTTTATCCATTTTTTTCTCCACTTTTTCTCCACTTTTTCTCCCCTTTTTGTCCATTTTTTTCTCTATTTTTTCTCCACTTCTTCTCCACTTTTTTTCCACTTTTTATCCACTTTTTCTCAACTTTGTCTCCACTTTTTCTACATTTTTTCTCCACTTTTTCTACATTTTTTTTCTCCACTTTTTCTCCACTTTTTCTTCACTTTTTCTCCACTTTTTCTCCCCTTTTTTCTCCACTTTTTCTCCACTTTTTCTCCACTTTTTTCTCCACTTTTTCTTTACTTTTTCTCCACTTCTTCTCCATTTTTTCTCCACTTTTTCTCCACTTTTTCTCCACTTTTTCTCCACTTTTTATCCATTTTTTTCTCCACTTTTTCTCCACTTTTTATCCATTTTTTTCTCCACTTTTTCTCCACTTTTTCTCCACTTTTTCTCCACTTTTTCTCCACTTTTTTCTCCACTTTTTCTCCACTTTTTATCCATTTTTTTCTCCACTTTTTCTCCACTTTTTCTCCACTTTTTATTCATTTTTTTCTCCACCTTTTCTCCACTTTTTTCTCCACTTTTTTCTCCACTTTTTCTCCACTTTTTCTCCACTTTTTCTCCACTTTATCTCCATTTTTTTCTCCATTTTTTCTCCACTTTTTCTCCACTTTTTATCCACTTTTTATCCTTTTTGTTCTCTACTTTTTCTCTTCACTTTTTCTCCACTTTTTATCCATTTTTTTCTCCACTTTTTCTCCACTTTTTCTCCACTTTTTTCTCCACTTTTTCTCCACTTTTTCTCCACTTTTTCTCCATTTTTTTCTCTTTTTTTCTCCACTTTTTCTCCACTTTTTCTCCACTTTTTATCCACTTTTTATCCACTTTTTATCCTTTTTTTTTCTCCACTTTTTCTTCATTTTTTCTCCACTTTTTCTCCACTTTTTCTCCATTTTTTTCTCCACTTTTTCTTCATTTTTTCTCCACTTTTTCTCCACTTTTTCTCCATTTTTTTCTCCACTTTTTCTCCACTTTTTCTTCACTTTTTCTCTACTTTTTCTCCACTTTTTCTCCGTTCTTTTTCTATGGTCGGTCTACCCATTAGCTCTGCCATGCATAGTGTAGCTCTACACCTACTGCACATGTTACTTTATGATTGACATCTCTTTCGTACCAGAGCTGTCTAAGCCTACTCTGACCCCATATTTGTCATTACTATATTGTCCTTGTACTGTATTATGACATGTGTATCATGTGTTTCATTTCTTGCTGTGTTGCAATTTTTTGGCTGCATCCCAATTGTACCTCTACATTGTTCGAGTTTATGTTATTGTTCTCTCACTCTTATGTGATACTGATTATTGTAATTTTTCATGACTACATGCAGATAAGTCCAATCTGACGAAGGCTCAGGCCGAAACGTCATTTGTAACTTGTTTTGGACAAAAACATATATGCTTATGAAAAAAAATTTTTTCTTGATACGGACCAATAAAGAGTGATTTTGCAATACTATCCATTGTGACTTACTGACTTAGTCTGGGAGATTTAGAGTGCCGAGGTTACTCACTAATTTTATCTATTATTGTCAAGGGAGGAATTTTGGGTCAAGACTGCTAATGGAGTCTTCATTTAGGATCCAGAGACGGTGCCCCATTAATGCTGTATACCAGTGCCAATATATATCAATGTATATAAGACAAAGAACACAGACATGCTCTCTTTTCAGCCAGCATCACCAACTGACTTGGTTTTAATGAGATAGATCCAATTATACAGTAAGTAAGCCTAAATAACCTTGAAACTAACGAAGGAGTGCATTCACTCCCCAATTTCTCTCATCACTCCTGCCCTCCCGTACATTCCTTTTGTGTGAACATTACTGATAAGAGTTTATAGCTTCACATCTGGCTTCATCATCTTTAGTTAACTCCTTCATGATTATACAACTTTGAATTATACTATAGGTCTGTGCAATTGCTACACAGACAGACAGATAATTTTGCATCTACATCTACATTTTGATTTAGTTATATACACAGATATTCTTATTACGTTTGAACAAACAAGCTATAGCTCAGTGCCACCTCCACAGTCCCCCCTTTAATAAAATATCTGTGAATATTATTCACCTTAAATTTAAAAATTTTCCCCATTTAGATATATTTTATTATTTGGGACTTATTTGTGACCTACTGCCCTTGGGACTTTAATTATATCTATATATGCGGGCTTTCTATGGGATTGTTGTTTAATTTAACACTACAGGCTTTAGCTCCCCCCTTAAATACTTATTTTTATTTATTAAACATAACTGTATGATTTATAGGGGCTATTAGAATTGGCGTTATTACTCTCATTAGGGCACATTATCCTGATTAAAAAAATTGAATCTAAACCTTATTTAAAAATTAGCACATAATTAAAAAAACACAAAAGGACATTTGGAAATTGTCCATGGTTCTTCTTTCCGGATATGAAACAAAAAGGAGGATGCTTAGTCAGTGCTAGTCCACTTAGGGCCACTTTGTGAACCTGGATAATCTGCTCTTGATAAAAAAAAACAACAAAACATGATGAGGCTTCATGTGAACAGTTTGTGGCGCAGACTTGGAAAAACCTTCTGGGATAATGGGTTGAATAGCGGCTGCTTTCTGCTTCGGTTGCGTCGCGTCCATTGGTTTTTGAGATGTGACGTCAACTCGCGTGTCACTGCCAGTGCTCAGCAGACTAAGCCGGAGAGACATCAGCCTGATGGGATAGGCTCTTCCAAAACTTTTCCTGAAATGAGATTTTCCATATCTAGCATTTTGTATTAAGGAAAATTACTGAAATTAGTAGGAAACAAAAACATTTGTAATGGTTAGATTACATTAACCAAACCACATTTTTGGGTCTATGAAATGGCTGAATTAAGTATTTTAGGTTACTAAATTCGTACCTTCAACAGTCTCCTCTTGACTTATTTCTGCCATTTCCAAATACTAAGGGTACTGTGTTCCCTTAGGAAAAGAGGAAGAAATATCCGTTGGGAAATCCTGCCTGACTGAACGTTGAGGCATGGGTGGAGAGGGAAATGGGATTTCTTCACCGGTTTGAGACCAAGGACCCCTAGGCGAGTCCTCACCCTTTGTAGTTGGACTTTCCCATGTCTCAAGGTTCTCTAAGTCCTCTCTTCTAACTGTTTCGGCAATGATGGTTTGGGACTGTACAGGTTTTTCGTAAAGGATAAATATAAGCAGGACGCTCAGTGCAGCTTCTGTGGATCGACCCTTCTGCAATGCGGGGCGTGAATCTATGTTGTCCTGCCGTTGAGCTTTATCGAAATTTCTTAATCAGTCTCCTGACCGAAAACCATATACTACTAACTCTGATTTAAGATCTGGAATTAGAAAATAGACTTGTTTATTTCTCTAATTAGTCAATCAAATGAAAATTATACATGGTTTGCGCTAGACCAAAGAAAAACATTTTACATTGGAACCTGTTTATTACTAAAGAGAAACACAACACACACTAAAGAGAAATACAACACGCATTGATTTACAACTTATCAGTTTGTTTGTTTGTTTACATACCACTTGCATTATGTGGATTTTCAGCAATGACGTCGTTTTCTGCACTGGAAAGCCTCTGACCAGACCTGGAAAGAAATCTACACAACACGCACAGACTTGCATACAACGTGCTCATGATAAACATCTATAATCAGTTTGCAGTCTCTAAGAATGGGTAGAGCAGGTGCAGGGTGTTTCTACGGACTCTTTACAGTTTTTCCTCATTGTTTTTAAAAACGTGCTCCACAAGACCGGGTGAGTTTGCCTACCTGGGTACTGAACCCTGGCGTCACCAAAGCGCACACTGATATCCAACTGTCACAGATGTTAGTCCATGTTACTTGGGCCATCATTAAGAAGAGATCTCATGGCAGAGAAAGCTTACCGCCCTTCATCCACAGACCTTCCTCAGTCAGCCGGCTCCCTGCGTCTCGCACTCCACTCCTTATTGGTTCACTTTTTCCTGTAGGGATTTAAGAACACAAGGAGTGACAGAAGTCACTGACGTGACCGGTGTCACTGAGGCATGGTCTTTATGCATGGTAAAGGACTCCTCAACTCTAGGCCCGTTCACTGCTTCTTGGTCAGCTTCACCTGTGCGGGGATCTCCATCCGATTCCATCAGCTCAGATCTAGACTTTCTTTTCGGCGTACCTAGCTTATTTGACAACAGGAAAAATCTACATCCTACATACATTTTGACTATCTTACCTACCTCTGCTCCACCCATCTAAAGAGGCACTTACGTCACTTCCTTCCGTACCGATAGGAGGGGAGGGAGTGGCCTAAATTTAGACTACCTCATGTTGTATAAACTGTAGCATATCCAGTGCAGAATCGACCACCATCTGGTTTCATCTATAAAAACAAAAACTAAAAGAAATATAGATTAGATCATTCCTATAACAAACATATATTCCTACATTCATAATAATCCAATAAACATGACATAACTGTTGCAAAAGAAAGGCCAGCTTTAAAGCCTGCTTTAAAGCCTATCCAATATATCTGCTGCTGGAAAAATGCAATAGATATCTACTTCCTCCCTTTTTATATACTACTGTGGCAAAATATATAGGTCTATAACAGTAAACAATATGATTAACTAATAAATAAATATAACTTATACTCTACTGGGAAATTTTGAAACCTTACAACAGGGTTCATAGATATTCTGTATCTACAAAAGAAAAGGAAAGTAATCAATATTGGCATTTTGTATGCAAAAATAATACAAAACAAAAACATAACGATAAAAACAAAAAAACCTAATTTGTATATTTTAAAAAATATACTTTTCCCTGCAAAATTAATTCAATTATTTAAATAGCAGCAGAATACTATTGATAATCTCCTATGAAATTTTGAACTCTAAGGATTAAACAAAATCCACTCCACCAGCCGGAAAAAGCACTGATTAGTACATAAGACAGAAACAGCTTTATAAATCTGCTGAAGCTACCTTTTTTTTTTTTTTTTTTTTTTTTTACTTTTCTCTACTTCATTTTTTTTTTTTTTTTCCCCTGCTCTCTACAACTTGTGACTAGCAGCAGCTTACTGGAAACACTCCCACACATCCCTGCGCTGCCTTATGCCCCCCCTGTGTCCTTCAGGATGCGCGGTGTTAGAACAGCTGGTGGGAAAAACAGATACAAGAAAAAAACCATGGGCAGAACTTTCACTATAGAAATATATAAAATATATTTCTGTACCGTGTCAGCCAGCAGAAACAAAAGTACTACAGAAACATATATTATAGAAACCTTAAGATCTTAAGATTGATGGAGTGGAATGGAGAGCATCATTAGAGCGGGGTAGCTTGGGACTGGAAATCACTGCAACAAAAACAAGCAGTCCGGGGCTCCCCCCTGTGTCATTAGGGAAGGTTGGGGCAGACTCCTGGGTGCAGCCGGACTGTGGGCAGTATCTTGGGAAATCTCCTGGGACTGATTTAAAGGGATACTATGATACTCTGGGAAAAGGCACACCTGGCTTCAGGTAGATCATTACTGAATCTACAGGGAACACCTTTATTATAAATTTATGTGTTGCAAGTTTTGGTTACGGTTTTGAGGGTACCTGGCCAAATACTGAGATTTGGGGGCGTGACACTTTCTTTGATAGTGACCAAACTGACCACAACGCCAACAATTCTGTTGCTGGCTCTGCCGGTTTTGTTGATTGGGAGCTACGTATATGGGGTTTGGGCCCTGTCGGGGCATGGGCTGTGGTGGGGGCTGCACCGGCACATTTGTATATACCAATTGATCTTGAGCCCATCTTTTTAAAGCGGCACAGTACTGTTGTCCACTTTGGAAAATGGTGTCATCAGTGCCTGGGGGCATTGTGAGATGGGGCTCCATTAAGGGCCAAAAACTGTCTCCTGCTTTTACTTTGGTGAGATTAACAAGGTCCTTCCGGGCAGCTGAGTATAACTGATGGACCTGTAGCATCTTCCTATAAAATCGCATAGGGTTAATGCTGGGATCTGGCAGGCAGGGGATTAATGCCGCTGACTGGGTGGGGTTGAAAGGGACATATTTAAATGAGGGCTGTTCCTCGTCAGATTCGGGGTAAGGCTCACTATGTGTCCTAAGGAAAAAAGGGGGATCCAAGGGGAGGGAATTGATAATTGGGGAGTGTGACGGCAGACTGGCCGGTGAGGGGAGAGACAGCATTACAGGTATGAGAGGGAAAAGGGGTATGGGTGTGGAAAGGGTTAAGGGATGCTGTCTAGTGACTGCAGCATCTGTGAATATCTCCGGGACGGGGGAATAGAATGGGGATCAGGTTGTGGGGCAGCAACAAAACAACCTGTCGGAGGACCCTCAGATCTGTCCTCAGACTCGGGTAACATATAGTAAAACACAATATCTCCTCGCTCATCTTCATCTTCAACCTCAATATATCCTTCTAATAACAATGCCTGCGATATTCTGCCAAACAATTCAGCATCAATCAACAATCTCCTGTCTTTTACCTTGCCCTTTTTTTGCTTTCAATGCTGTTGCCCATAGTGACGGTTGTAACCGACCTCCTTTTGGTAATTCTAACATTTTAAACATCTCCAAGGCATGGCGTACAGCTTTCTTCCCTTCTCTCTCTGCAACTAGCTCTAACACATTCTGTGAACCTTCAGGCCTCTCAACTTTCTGTCTCCTCTGTCTGAACATTTTTGCTATGTTGGTGGTGTCTGGATTACACTAATATAACTATGCGGTGTACGTTAGCGTCCGGCCGGCACCTAAGGCTACACCTCTATACTAGCTGGCAACTCCTCAACTATATAGTAATAAGGGTATCCCGCGTCACGGAGGAGGGGTACAAAATGTATTCCCTCCGGACTTGATCAGCTGCACCAATATTTTTTATTGTCCTAACTCACTATCTTCGGTCACGTGAAAATCTTCCGTGTCACGGAGGAGGTCGTACAAGAATGCATATGCACATACAAACAAGTCCCGGCCTCCGAACTTGGTCAGCTGTACCAATATTTAAACGTCCTAACTCACTATCTTCGGTCTCGGGAACCCCCCCGCGTCTTTAATTACAGACCGGGTCAGTCTAACTAGCTATATCCAGCCACCACCATCTTTCCTGCCCTAACAACCGTCCTCTGGATCCCATGTGACACTCGATCCACACCTCAGGGCTGGGATCATGCTCTGAGCTCCAGCGGGCACTACCCCTGAGTCACAATCAGGTACCTTTTAACACCGATATGGACACACAGCCCGTCACTCCCTCCTCTCCAAAACCAACCACAACGGTAGTGAATACACAGTATGTAACACTTACCCGTGGGGTCGGAGGTGATCAGCCTGTTTGGAGGAGAGGGAGATCTCAGTCCGCGACGTCCAAACCATCGGTATCTCCAGGTCGGTAATGCGTCCTTGAAGGAGCCCCACGTTGGGCGCCAAACTGTCAAGGGAGGAATTTTGGGTCAAGACTGCTAATGGAGTCTTCATTTAGGATCCAGAGACGGTGCCCCATTAATGCTGTATACCAGTGCCAATATATATCAATGTATATAAGACAAAGAACACAGACATGCTCTCTTTTCAGCCAGCATCACCAACTGACTTGGTTTTAATGAGATAGATCCAATTATACAGTAAGTAAGCCTAAATAACCTTGAAACTAACGAAGGAGTGCATTCACTCCCCAATTTCTCTCATCACTCCTGCCCTCCCGTACATTCCTTTTGTGTGAACATTACTGATAAGAGTTTATAGCTTCACATCTGGCTTCATCATCTTTAGTTAACTCCTTCATGATTATACAACTTTGAATTATACTATAGGTCTGTGCAATTGCTACACAGACAGACAGATAATTTTGCATCTACATCTACATTTTGATTTAGTTATATACACAGATATTCTTATTACGTTTGAACAAACAAGCTATAGCTCAGTGCCACCTCCACATTATTACCTCTGAGCACCTATATACCAGTGAGCAGAGCTTCCTTCACAGTAGTTCTCCTGATTAGGCATGCCCTTACCTCATGAGCAGGGCATTGCAGCTTTGGTAGCAACCATTACGACATGGACTCTGCTGCTGTGGACCCGAGAAGAGTGAGTGCAGATTCATTGCACCCACACTCCTCACATGAAAGGTCCGCACTGCTAGAAAATGGGGGATACGTTCCCTGAGTGTCTCCCCCCCATATTCTAGACGGTCCAGAGTCGTCGTGGGACCCCTTTATTTTTTTTCTTACAATAAATTGGTGAAAGAGGAAATGTTTTGGGGACTGTTTTTTCAAATAAATTTCTTTTGTCGATTTTTTTTTTTTTTTGTTAGTACTGACAGTTTATGATGTTGGGTATCTAATAGACGCCATGACATCACAAACTGCTGGGCTTGATCTCAGGTGACTTTACAGCTAGTATCAACCCGATTTATTACCCCGTTTGCCACTGCACCAGGGCACGGGATGAGCTGGGGTGAAGCGCCAGGATTGGCGCATCTAGTGGATGCGCCACCTCTGCGGTGCCTGTGGCCTGCTATTTTTAGGCTGTGAAGGCCCAATAACTATGGACCTTCCCACCCTGAGAATACCAGACCACAGCTGTCCGCTTTACCTTGGCTGGTGATCCAATTTGGGGGGGACCCTACTTTTATTGTGTAATTATTAATATTTATAAAATAATTATAAAAAAAGAGCCTGGGGAGACCTCCACATTGGATCCCCAACCACGGTAAAGCTGCCAGCTGTGGTTTTCAGGCTACAGCCGTCTGCTTTACCCTAGCTGGCTATCAAAAATGGGGGGACCCAACGTCATTTTTTTTTTAACTATTTTTTAAATAGAAAAAATTAATGGGCTTCCCTGTATTTTGATTGCCAACCAAGGTAACGGCAGGCAGATGGGGGTGGCAACCCATAGCTGTCTGCTTTATCTGCGCTGAGAATCAAAAATACCGCGGAGCGCTATGTCATTTTTTTAAAGATTTATTTTTACAGCACTGTGATGTCCAGCAATCAAAATACAGGGAAGCCCATTTTATTTTTAGTTATTTAAATAAATAATTAAAAAAAATATATATGGGCTCCCGCTGCATTTTTTGTATTGCTAGCTAAGGGTAATCCAAGCAGCTACTGGCTGCTAACCCCCACTGCTTGGTGTTACCTTCACTGGCAATGGAAAATCCAGGGAAGCATTTTTTATTTTTTTTGCCAAAAAACTACAAAAAAAGGACTTGAGCTTCGCCATATTTTTGTATGCTAGCCAGGTATAGCAGGCAGGTGCTGGAAGAGTTGGATACAGCGCCAGAATATGGCGCTTCTATGAAAATGCCATTTTCTGAGGCGGCTGCAGACTGCAATTCGCAGCAGTGGGGCCCAGAAAGCTCAGGCCAACCTGTGCTGCGGATTCCAATCCCCAGCTGCCTAGTTGTACCTGGCTGGACACAAAAATGAGGCGAAGCCTACGTCATTTGTTTTCTAATTATTTCATGAAATTCATGAAATAATAAAAAAAGGGCTTCCCTTTATTTTTGGTTCCCAGCCGGGTACAAATAGGCAACTGGGGGTTGGGGGCAGCCGTACCTGCCTGCTGTACCTGGCTAGCATACAAAAATATGGCGAAGCCCACATAATTTTTTCAGGGGGCAAAAAACTTCTGCATACAGTCCTGGATGGAGTATGCTGAGCCTTGTAGTTCTGCAGCTGCTGTCTATCTGTATGGAGAAGAGCAGACAGCAGTTGCAGAACTACAAGGCTCAGCATACTCCATCCAGGACTGTATGCAGAATTTTTTTGCCCACCAAAAAAATGACGTGGGCTTCGCCATATTTTTGTATGCTAGCCAGGTACAGCAGGCAGCCACGGGCTGCCTCCAACCCCCAGTTGCCTATTTGTACCCGGCTGGGAACCAAAAATATAGGGAAGCCCGTTTTTTTTAATTATTTCACTTATTTCATGAAATAATTAAACAAATGACGTGGGCTTCGCCCCATTTTTGTGTCCAGCCGGGTATAACTAGGCAGCTGGGGATTGGAATCCGCAGCACAGGTTAGCCCGAGGTTTCTGGGCGCCTCTGCTGCGGATTTCAGTCCGCAGCCGTCCCAGAAAATGGCGCTCTCATAGAAGCGCCATCATCTGGCGCTGTATCCAACACTTCCAACAGCCCTGGAGCCGGGTGGCTTGTTGGGTAATCATGAGTTAATACTGGCTTTGTTTTACTAGCCAGTATTAAGCCAGAGATTCTTAATGTCAGGCACGTTTGACCCGGCCATTAAGAATCTCCAATAAAGGGTTAAAAAAAACACCACACAGAGAAAAAATACTTTGATAGAAATAAATACACAGACACATTAGAGACTCCATCTTTATTACCCCCTGTCAGCCCTCCACGATCCTGCTCTTCTGTCTTCTTTCTTTCTAGTGTAGTAGTAGTGACGATTGTAGTGAGGAAAGATGAGGTTCACCAGCTCATCACTTGGGGCTGGGGAACCTCATCCTCACTACAATCCTCACTACAATCGTGAAGCAGCGTGCAGCCTTCACTCCGTGAGTGATCAGTGCTGGCTGCTAGCGGTAACAGCGGTAACGCTGACAGACGCATTACCATAGCAATGGTGTTCTCGGAGCCGCGGTTAGCGGTGACGTCACCGCTAACTGCGTTGCTATGGCAACGGTGATCTCCGTTAATGACCGGTGTGAGCCGGTTCCCTAACGGAACGGGGAGTCGACCGTGTGCTAGAGCATGTCGCCGGTACACGGCGATACACATATGTGCACCGTGTACCGGAGAGATGCACTCGCAGGTCCTACATGACGCGTCATAGTCATGTGACCAGTCTGTAGCCAATGAGATAATAGCCACGTGACTGGTCACATGGCTATTTTGACGTCACAATAGGTCCTGCATCTCTGCTGGCAGTGCAGGTCACCGGGAGGATTAAGCGATAATCGGATGGAATAGCGGCAGGAGACAGAGTGCAGAAGGGATCGCGGGGACCGGTAAGTGTTATGGCAATGTTTATTAACTGTTTGTGTACATTTATAATGCATTTTTATGTGTTTGTGATTGCCTCCCATTATAGCCTATTGGTTCTAGTTCGGTTCGTCGAACGTTCGACGAACCGAACTCGAACGGGACCCCCGTTCGGCGAACCGACCTCGAGCCGAACCGCGACCGGTTCGCTCATCTCTAGTCAAGGGGTCTATGTCTGTCTTATAGCACTTCATTGAACAGTACCAAGGGGCCACTACATCTCTATTTGTTAGAGGAATTGAGAGTGAGTAGACCCCCTAAAAGGGGCAATTGGACTGGCATATAAGATCTTGAAGCTGGTAACAAGGTTACTGATTTATTTTATTTGTATTGATTTATTGTACTTAATCATGTTCGGATGTGCTTAAAATTTTATATTATTGGATTATTTTTGATGGTTATCATAATGCAGTTTTTTTTATATTTCCCTTCACAGTTGTGTTATATACACTCCTATTGAAGTCTGAGCCTCTATTGTGACTTTTACCATGGATTTCCATGTCCATTAAACCCCCGTTTCCAATGGATGTCTGAAGTGGAGGTTTCTTTTTCCTGATGTGATTATTTTGCACATGTGCAAATAGATGGTTATGATATTTACATTTTTGTATATTTGTATTTATGTTACACTGTATATGTTTATATATATATACTAGAAGGTGGCCTGATTCTAACGTACCGGGTAGTCTAGAATGTGTATGTAGGTTAGTAGATTGAATAATAATATAATCAGTAAGTCTTGAATAATGATGGTTCATTTTTTTCTTGTTGGTCTCCTGCTGTGCAGCACGCATCGGCGTGTTTGACAGTGGGAGACCAACGATCTGAATGGGCAGGGAGCTGGGGTAAGCTAGTAACCATGGTACACATCGGGTAACTATGGAAAGCGGTTTCCATAGTTACCCGATGTGTACGCTGGTTAACAGCGTACACCGGCTCCGGCACACGTGTGCTGAGAGCCTGGGTAAGCTAGTAACCATGTTACACATTGGGTAACTAAGCAAAGCGGTTTCTATAGTTACCCGATGTGTACCATGGTTACCAGCCTACGCCAGCTCCAGCACACGTGTGCCGAGAGCCGCGGTAAGCTAGTCTTTTCACACATCCGGCTTTGCTCCACTTTGTCGAATCCGGCGCGCTGCCGTAAGCTGGTTTCAGACGTCCGTGTTTTATGTACGTGTTACATCTGTTTTTAACACGGATGTCACACATACCCATGTTATTCTATGATGTGCCTCACACGTCCGTGTTTGCACACGGATTGTGTGACTTTTCATGACCCCGCACGCACACACACAGGCATCTCCGGCAGCATGGATGTCACACGGATCGCACACTGATGTGATCCGTGTGACAGTGTAAAACATACCGGAGAAAATATGACTCTTTTTAATAAAAATATTTTCTAGATTTACTTCTCTCCAGCGATGCTGTCTCCGACTCTGCTGCCTCCCGCTCCTTATCGCCGCTCATTATACTCACTGAATAGTCAGTGCCCTGTGGAGCTGGAAGCGGGAGCAGTGCTGGGGACTTCAGTGCCGGGGACCACATTGCTGGGTGAGTATACAGCAGAGTGTATGTGTGTGTGTGTGTGTGCACATGCATGTGCAGTATGTGTGTATGCGCCCAGTGTATCCATGTGTGTCTGCTATGTGTGTATATGTGCTCAGTGTGTGTGTGTGTGTGTGTGTGTACATGCATGTGTGCTATGTGTGTATGCGCTCGGTGTATCCATGTGTGTCTGCTATGTGTGTGTGTGTCTGTCTGCTATGTGTGTGTGCTCAGTGTGTGTGTGTGTGTGCCCAGTGTGTGTGTGCTCACTGTGTATATGTGCTGAGTGTGTGTGTGTGTACATGCATGTGCGCTATGTCTGTATGCGCTATGTGTGTATCCATGTGTGTCTGCTATGTGTGTGTGTGTGTGTGTGTGTGTCTGTCTGTCTGCTATGTGTGTGTGCTCAGTGTGTGTGTGTGTGTGTGTGTGCTCAGTGTGTGTGTGTGTATATGCATGTGCGCTATGTGTGTATACATGCATGTGTGCTATTTGTGTATGTGCTCCGTGTATCCATGTGTGTGTGCTATGTGTATATATGTGCGTTTGTGTGTGTGTGTGTTGATAGGCGGTCAGGAGCGGGAGGTAGCAGAGCTGGAGAAAGCAGGTAAATATAAAAAATATTTTATTTCACAGACCCGTGTTTTCTCTGGTACCTGTCACACGCATGCAAACACAGATGTCACACGAATGACCATAACCATGCGTGTGACTGGTACCTGATTAAACATGGACGTCTGAAAGTAGCCATACACTGTGTACAGTACTGTGGCCGCGCCGCAACCTCCTGGTCGCATGCTCCTGTCACATGACAACACGTGATCGGAGCTTGTCGCACGACCACTGTAGTGTACACAGTGCACGGGAGCGTGCCGGATCCGACAAAGTGGAGAAAAGGTAAGTAACTATTCAAAGCAACAGTGCTGACGTGTGCCGGGGTAAGCTAGTAACCATGTTACACATCGGGTAACTAAGGAAAGCAGTTTCTGTAGTTACCCGATGTGTACCATGGTTACCAGCCTACGCCAGCTCCGGCACACGTGTGCCGGGAGCCGGGGTAAGCTAGTGGTTTCACACATCCGGCTTTTCTCCACTTTGTCTTGCCGGTGTGAGCTTCCGGGGGTGCAGCAGTCACCTGGGAGTTGTGGCTCCATGTGGGTTTGGTGAATGCGTGCGAGGGGTGGGGCCAGGGCAAGCATCCAATGCGTGAGGGGGTGGGGCCTGGTCAAGCGGCCAATGCATGCAGGGGCCGGGGTGAGCGGCCAATTCGTGCAGGGCGCGGAGCCTGGCCGAGCGGCCAATCCGTGTGGGGGGGCGGAGGCGAGGCGAGCTGCCAATGCGACGGTTGTCACTGTAATAACATAATTTTGGAGCAAGACAGACAGACAGACAGACAGACAGAATAAGGCAATTTTATATATATATAAATATATATATATATATTTGTGGGTTAGCAAACAGGTGTTGTTTCTCTGATTGTTCAGCGGTGTCTTTGCTCCACCCCTGTGGGTGTATGGGTATATAAGATGTTTCATACTATTCTGATGTCATGATTAAGGGCAATGTTTTTTGCTTGAAACGCGCAAACAGACATCTTGTCTACATATGCTTTAATTATGTTTTTGTATTACTGCTTTAACCTCTTCAAGACACATGACGTACTGGGTACATCATGGATCGTGTGAGGTTAATCCCCATGGGTTGCCGATTTCAACAGCTGGGATGTGTGCCTGCTAGGCGCAAGTGGAATCACTTTCCACCCGTGACTAATAACCCCTTACATCTCGCTACCAAAATCTGACAGCAAGATGTAAATGCGCGCCGCCATAAGGGTAACTTACTCACCCCCGTTGGAAGTCACGTGACGTGATCACGTGACTTCCGGTAGCTGCCATGGTATCATTGGGTCATGTGATAACTCCTGTAGCTATCATGAGTCATTTTCTCTCACTGCTGGCAGAGGGCAGTGTGTGAGAGTAAAGCCACTTTTTTCCAGATCTCAGCTCTGTAGCTGTGATCTGGAGAAATGGAAGAGTGATCAGACTGCTGATCGTAATAGTCCCCTAGGTGACCTAGTAAAATAAAATAAAAGTTGAAAAAAATGCTTTAAAAAAATAATTAAAAAACCTATACGTTCAAATTACCCCAAATTCGGCCCAATGAAAATTAAAGGGTTAAAAAAAATAAAAAAAATACACATAAGGTATCACAGCATTCAGAAACGCCCGATTTATCAAAATATAAAATACAAAATATAAAATCAATTAATCTGATCGGTAAATGGCATAGCGGCAAAAAAAATCCAAACACCAAAATTGCGTTTTTTGGTCACCGCAATTTTTGCGCAAAATGCAATAACAGGCGATCAAAACGTAGCATCTGCGCAAAAATGGTTCCATTAAAAACGTCAGCTCAAGACACAAAAAATTAAGCCATCACTGAACCAAATATCCCATTATAATGAGAATGCTACGGGTTTCAGAAAATGGCGCTAAAAGTGCGTCACATTTTTGGACAAACTTGTGAATTTTTTTATCCCCTTAAATAAAAGTAAACCCATACATGTTTGGTGTCTAGAAGCTCATACCGACCTAAGACATCATAACAACACATCAGTTGTACCATATAGTGAACAAGGTGAATAAAATATCCCAAAAACTATAGTACAATCACACTTTTTTTGCAGTTTTTCCACACGGGAAATGTTTTTTTTTTCCAGTACACTATATGGTAAAACTCATGGTTTCATTTAAAAGTACAACTCATCCCGCAAAAAACAAGCCCTCATATGGCAAGATTGACAAGACAAAAAAAAATAAAAAAGTTACAGCTCTCGGAAGAAGGGAAGCAAAAAAAAAAGCTAAAACGGAAAATCGCCGGGGGGTAAAGGGGTTAAAGCTATGTTTTACAAGCAGATCTTTTTGTTTCCTCTTTAATCTAAAGTGATCACCTGGTTACCGGTCCAGCACTCTGAGCACCGCACTCATTGTATCCTGTCAGGTGAGTTGTTTGAAATGTGTTTGTTCTTCACAGTATGTAAAAATCTAAAACATTTTGCTAAGATGGAGCCACTGACTTTCTGTGATATTTGATGACTATCCAGGAGAGTAAACTTAGCGTATGTGGATATACATACAGTAAGTGAAGAGTTGGCTTTTCTCTAAATGATGAAATTATGGATTTTTCAATAAATCGCAGACATAACTGTTATGATCCTTTTTGAACTGACTTTTTTTCTTTTCCACAGTTGAGAATGTTGTTATTAAACAAATAAATATTTGAATGCATTCTGGAAATTATTCCTGTACTTTGTAATCAGTATACTAAGCTATTTATTGCTACAGCAAAATATCAGGAGAAATGGCTAACACTTTGAGATTTGATGCCATCATCTTCTATAAAAATGATTGATTACTGTCATTTGAGGCTGAAAAGCAAGTAACATTCAACATGCCAGGCATCAAGGTGACACAAAGACATTGTACAATAACTCGGTTACCACCAATGATTTCATCCAAACATCCACCCAAACTAGAAGACAAAATGTGCCTTCATCATAACTAAGGCTGCTTTCACACTTGCGTTGTGAAGCATCCGTCACAGTGTGTTGTGTGACGCATGTGATGGATGCATTGCAAATAGTGTTCTAATTCCTGTGAAAGAACTTTTTGCATTTTTGTTTTTATTTTGTTTATTTTTTTAATTTTTCGCCGGGAAAGGAGAATTGCAGTTGGGAGGAGAGAGAAGTATACAAGGCACGCCCAAGATAATTTGAAGAAATATTTATTCATGTGCGTAACAAAACGTTTTCGGTCCTATGTGGACCTTCCTCAGTAGCACATATGTGAGGGAAAACGCTGTGTGGGCTGACAGACGCGGAATCCACCGCTGTATGGGGGCTCCCTCACATATGTGCTACTGAGGAAGGTCCACATAGGACTGAAAACGTTTTGTTACGCACATGAATAAATATTTCTTCAAATCATCTTGGGAGTGCTTTGTAGACTTCTCACTGTTTGGCTTTGGAACCTGAAGTGCACCCCAATATCTCCTAGACGCATATATAGGAAGTGCCATTCTCTTCTTGCTATAGAGGGAGGAGAGAGTGAGAGAGAGAGGTGACTGCAAATCCCCTGAGTGACCGCAGTGAGCTACGCGATGAGCGCTGCCGTTACTCAGGTGACTCGCGGTCACAGCTAAAGTCCTCCACCTGAGAGAGATGGCCGGGGGTAACCTGAGGGCACAACTGATCGCGTGACTCACTTCAGTTGTTGAATGTAGCTGATAGAGAGCAGTCGTGTTCTACGGCCGCTCCTGTCAGCTTCATGTAGCAGAGCTGGATGCGTCGTGGAAAATCGTGGGGATTACGCCGGACCTGGAGGGGTATTTAGGGATTAATAAAGTGGTGAAAGAGGGTGTTTTTTTGTGCTTTATTCCAAATAAAGGATTTTTTTCAGGTGTATGTGTTTATTTACTTTCACTTACAGGTTAATCATAGGTGTTGTCTCATAGACGCCTGTCATGATCAACCTAGGACTTAGTGGCAGCTATGGGCTGCTGCCATTAACTCCTTATTAACCCGATTGCCACCGCACCAGTGCAATTCGGGATGAGCCGGGTAGAGTCCCGCAACTGTCACATCTAATGGATGCGATAATTCCGGGTGGCTGCTGGCTGATATTTTTAGCTCCCCATCCTGAGAGCCTTCAGCCGTGTGGCTTTAGCTTTGCTGGTATCAAAATTGGAGGGGACTGCACGACGTTTTTTTTTAATTATTTATTTATTGTACTGTACTACATAGACCCGCCCACCAGCGGCTGTTATTTGTTGCAGTGAAACAGCTGTCACTCAGTGTGGGGGTTGTCTGACTGTAACCAGTCATAGGCGCCGGTGAGCAGGGGGAGCAGTGAATATGAGATGGAATAATGAGCAGCCGGCATTTTCAAAAGCAGGAGAGGCCGCCAGAGCAGTGTGACAGCTGTGCAGCGCCGCGCCAGTGATCGGTGAGTATGAGAGAGGGGGTGAGAGGGAGAGACCTACCGACAGAGAGAGCTAGAGACCGAGTGAGAGATAGAGAGACCAGGAGTGATTTTAAATGATTTAGATCGTTCTGCTGGACATGCTGAGCATGCTCAGTAGAACGTGACGGAATCCGTCAGCGGATTCCACCGCTTAGCGCATTGCGGCGGAATCCACCACCATAGACAATGATTAGACACCTTGGCGGATTCTAACGGAATCAGTCAAGATGCGTTATTTTAAAGACCCAAAAACCGCTTCCCTCTGCCCGACGCTGCATCAAAATAACGACTCGGCGTTGTCCAGCAGATAAAATGCAGACACTTGCGTTATGGTGCGTCGTCAATACAAGTCTATGGAGAATAGCGCAGTGTGTTAATGGACTGTGCTATTCTTCATAGCAGCGAATTGCGCTGAACACAAGTGTGAAAGCAGCCTAACTTCTCAATGTTGAATCAAGAAATCTGTTAATTTTATAACCTCACAATACAGCTTTACTGTATGTGAACGAACTGTACGCTCTGCAAGATCAATCAAGACACGGAAAAGTTGCTATCAATAAAATAACTAACACTTTGTAACACTAGGCAACCCAGGGATTTTCATTCTTTTACAACATTTATGAAGTAATAAATCTATAGCAATGTATTAAATATTAAAAAAAGTGTAAAAACAAGAGGTCGAGTCCCCGGCTCCGATTTTTATTTTATTTTTTTCTGCTATGTTCATCCAATTATTCTATATGTCTTCCATTTAATTATAGAAATATAATATATATGGTCAAGAAATAGAGTAGTCCTCCTAGATGGAGTTGGTTTTGTCATTGTTAAAGGGGTGGCTCGAAACCCATATAATTTTCTTCCTAAATGCCTATCTATTTAATGCCATAATTTTATCTATTTCCTAATATACTTTAATGAAAAAATCCTTTCTGGTTTCTCACTACACTATATATCAATTCAGCAACTCCTGAGGTAGGAGAATAGGCCTCTTCAAATTTAGTGAATATAGCAATCAGAGGTTAAAATTTAACTTTTAATCTATTGTATTAAAATCCTTTTAGACTAAAACATTAACCCAAAGTTCTCTGAATTGCTGTCGTTACACAGCCCTCACAGCCCCAGAGAACCTATGACATAACAAACCAATCAAAAAAACACAATAAACACAAATCAAAATTGAGTATGATGGTTAACACTCCAATAAGGGCAGTGGTCCAATATGAGTATATAAAAAATCATCAAAAACAACTCAATATAATAAACATATAGTGCGCGGTAATCCTCAAAGAGGAATTTACCAATTCAAAATTTATAGAGTGAGTTAGGATTGATCTCACCCATTCTTGCAGCTTGGGGTGCAGAAGGCTTCCTCTATACGGGTCCACACAGCGTCAGCTGGCCCTATACTGACCCTAGAAGACCTTCATAATGTCTAACACCCCAAAGCTTCTGCTCTTACAAGAACAGACCACATCTAGTCCTCTCTTGTGCCCCTACACGAGGGCCAGGAATATTGTAGGGGCACAAGAGAGGACTAGATGTGGTCTGTTCTTGTAAGAGCAGAAGCTTTGGGGTGTTAGACATTATGAAGGTCTTCTAGGGTCAGTATAGGGCCAGCTGACGCTGTGTGGACCCGTATAGAGGAAGCCTTCTGCACCCCAAGCTGCAAGAATGGGTGAGATCAATCCTAACTCACTCTATAAATTTTGAATTGGTAAATTCCTCTTTGAGGATTACCGCGCACTATATGTTTATTATATTGAGTTGTTTTTGATGATTTTTTATATACTCATATTGGACCACTGTCCTTATTGGAGTGTTAACCATCATACTCAATTTTGATTTGTGTTTATTGTGTTTTTTTGATTGGTTTGTTATGTCATAGGTTCTCTGGGGCTGTGAGGGCTGTGTAACGACAGCAATCCAGAGAACTTTGGGTTAATGTTTTAGTCTAAAAGGATTTTAATACAATAGATTAAAAGTTAAATTTTAACCTCTGATTGCTATATTCACTACACTATATAACTGCTTTATTTTTTTTTTGTTGTGCTGCCTTTTTTGATGATACTTTGTTTGTGAATCCCAGTGCATGCTGGGATACTTAAACAAAGTGTCATCAGTCATGTTTCAGGAGCTCAGCTAGTCCCTACTCTACAGAGCATGTGTCGGCTGTCATTTCCGTCGGATGTTCAGTAGTTTTGTGTCACTGTATAATATACACAGTGACATTGCAATCTCTTACCGGCTTTGATCAAAGTTAAACAGTCTGTAGGAGAGCCCAATGTCAGTGAACATTTTAAGAATACCCATCATGCAGAAACCAGTGCCGTCCGTGCAAATGACATCACTTGCTTTGACAGGTATTATTACAATGTACACTGACAGTAAACTCTCCTGCCGGCTCTGATAGAGATGGCGAGAAACTTTACTCTGCACAGTGACAAGAATCTACTGAGCATACATTGGAAATGACAACTGACTCAAGTTCAGTATGGCAGTGACTAGCCTAGCCTCGAAACAGGCATCACTGATGACGCTTCATTTCAGGGAGAGGGCAAAGACTGCAGCAGTGACCGCAACATTTGCCTCTGATGATGATTTGTTTCAGTATTACAGCATGCCCTGGGATTCTCATATTAAGCATAAAACAGAAAGTAGTAAAAACAATAAAAATAAAGCACTTAGTGTAGTGAGGGAATGGAAGGGACTTTTTAAGTATATTAAAAAATAGATTAGAATATGGCTTATAAATACACAGGAATTAAGGATGAAAATGAAAGGGGTATTCCCATCTCTAAGATCCTATCCCAATATGTATTAGGTGTAATAATAATATTAGCATTTCTCCAAATAGAAATTAAGTATAGTTCTCCTAATTAGCTATGTTGCTTACCTCATGTGCGGGGCATTGCAGCTTCGATATCCATGGTTATGACCACTCATATAGGTACAGTTAGTTAATTGCTAGTTGTCATAACCATGGGCTACTGTAATGCCCTGCACATCAGGTAAGCCACGTTGCTAATCAGAAGAACTATACTACAAGTCAGGTAATTGCTAATATTATTATTACACCTACTATATATTGGGTTAGGATCTTGGAGATGGGAATACCACTTTAATTTGTACTTCCAACCATCCCTAAAATATTATTAATTGTGCATATTCAATATTAAAACGTGAATCATGTTTTTTTCTTATAAAATATTAGTTTTTAGTCAGTCTTTCCTCACCTGAACTGACTGTGGATGTCAGAGTTGCCACAGAGAACACACATTGATGTAACTTAGTTGACTTTTCTTTTATTAGACCCTATAATGCTTTATTTCTTCTACCAATCCCAGTTTGCTTTAAATCTAGTTTTGATTTCTGTTTGCAGTAGTATGTTTCTAGGTGGATAATATTTCCATCTTTGTACTATTGGCCACAATTTTGACTTGTATGATGATTGACTAAAAATTAAACAGAACTTTAGATTCAAACAATGGAGCACATGCACAACAGACTATAGGTGGCTTTACACGCTATGACATCGCTAAAGCGGAATTTGTGACGCACATCCAGCCGCTTTAGCGATGTCGTTGCGTGTGACACCTATGAGCGATTTTGAATCATCGCAAAAACGTTCAAAATCGCTCATCGGTGACATGAAGGTCTCTTCCCAATTATCATTTCTGCTGCAGTAACGATGTTGTTTGTCGTTCCTGTGGCAGCACACATCGCTATGTGTGACGCCGCTGGAACGACAAACATCTCCATCCCTGCATCCACCGGAAAAGGAGGAAGGAAGGAGGTGGGCGGCATGTTCCGGCTGCTCATCTCCTCCCCTCCTTTTCTATTGTGCAGCGGTTCAGTGACGCTGCTGTGACGTCGCTGTGATGGTGAACGAACCGCCCCCTTAGAAAGGAGGCGGTTCGGCGGTCGCTGCACAGGTATTTGCGGGTGACGCTGCCATAGCGATAATGTTCGCTACGGCAGCGATCACCACATATCGTTACAACGACGGGGGCGGGTGCTATTGCGCTTGACATTGCTAGCAATTGTTAGCGATGTCGTAGTGTGTAAAGCGGCCCTATGTCGCCAGCTGAAATAAAGGTTGGGCTCCAGCAGCTTTGGATTGGTATGCATTAATTCTGGGATTCACCTCTATAGCTACATGAAAATATGATCTAAAACATTTTTGACAATTCTAAATAGCCACCTTCTGCACACACTTTATTGCTAAGGTGGCTACGTTTGTATACTGTCAGAATTCCACTAATGTACTTGGAGAATGTGGCAGGCGAGAATTTGGTTAGTGGAGCTTTCTTCTCTCGATGTAGCATTTCTAGCATATACTGTGAACGGTGGAGATTTCACATTAAACACCCAGAGATTTACTGCAAAACAACAGTTGTTTAAAAGCTTGTTAATAGCCACGTGGTTTGACAGGTAAACAACAGTTTAAACTGCAAATTCACAAAGTCATCTAATTAATTTAATACCTTGATGATGTCATAAAATTGTATGTTTGCCCAGCTTTTGACTAAATGTTAGTCATTCCATTGCTGATATGTGCAAACTAAGCCTTTATTAGGTCAGAATTAAGCGGGCTTTACACACTACAATTTATCTAACGATGTGTCGGCGGTGTCACGTCGTAAGTGACGCACATCCGGCATCGTTAGTTATATTGTAGCGTGTGAAACCTCCGTGCGATTGCAATTGAACGTTAAAACGTTGATCGCATGCACGTCGTTCAATTACTAAAAATTGAACGTCAGGTTGTTCAATGTTACCGAGGCAGCACACATCGCTGTGTGTGACACCCCGGGAACGATGAATATCTCCTTACCTGCGTCCTGCGGCTCCCGCCGGCTATGCGGAAGGAAGGAGGTGGGCGGGATGTTTACATCCCGCTCATCTCTGCCCCTCCGCTTCTATTGGCTGGCTGCCGCATGACATCGCGGTGACGCCGAACATCCCTCCCACTCCAGGAAGTGGATGTTCGCCGCCCACATCGAGGTCGTATGGACGGGTAAGTACGTGTGACGGGAAATAATCGTTTATGTGACACGGTCAACAAATTGAACTTGCCGCACATACGATGGGGGTGGGTACGATCGCATACGATATCATATGTGATATCGTAAGGTGTAAAGCAGCCTTTAGACAACCATGTCTCACAGACTACGATGAATGGTCCCTGGTCCCATGAGATGAACTCAGCACCCTGATATATGCCTGAGAGGCTATTGATTTCAGGACAGGTGATTCTGGTTTACAGGTACTTGAAGAATAAAATCTGTGATAAAAGCCTCCCTCCTGTTACGCCGCTGAGGCGTGGAGATGTACTTTGGACCCGCTGGACCACTGGGGGTCTGGTGGTAGCAGATTACCCGATACAGCAAGAGACTGTAAAGAACTTGGAGAAAACAGAAGATGGTTTATTGAGGAATTGATTAACAGAGCAGGTGATGAGGTAGCCGAAAGGGTCATGACACAGAGCACCACTGGAGGAGCAACCGGTAAGGGAATCCCTATGTTAAGATTATCCCAGCACAGCCCCGAAGAGTCTGACAGCCGCTTGCCAGAGAGATGACTCATGCTGAGCACACCAGAGGGGTTACTGGCGAAGAAACCCCTATATAGGGATTATCACGGTCATGGCTCTGGAGGGTCAGACAGTCCATAGGAGTCCCAGTTTAGATAGTAAATTAACAGCTCCATAGGAAAGTATAATCTGGAATGCTCTGTACCATCCAAAAGAAGCGGATCCTGTAGTTGTAGGAATCTGGAATGCTCTGCACTTTTCCTGGAGAAGCGGATCCGGACATGGTAGAAATCAGGAGTGTTCCAGAAGGACCTGAAGGTTCAGACAGCAGTGTATGGATCTGGATCATAAGGTAAGACCAGGTATAATGGACCAGCTGCGGAAGGTTCCATGGAGAGAAAGAAGTAAGTATCTTTTCAGAGTAGAACACAGCACAGTCAGCGAGCGCAAAGCATAGCAGAAAAGGAAGGAACCCTAGCAACATTCTATAGGAATGAGCACGTAGCCCAGGCACTACTCATAGGGTACAGGTGCCTTATAAGCAGGAAGCAATTCTGCAATCAGAAACATCACAACAAGGAACAGGTGTACTGTTCCTTTAAATTACAGCAGAGTGTGGCACGTGCCGCCTAAGTGAGGTAATAGAGGATCTGCTGAGGGGACAATGGTTGCAGGAGGAGAAGGAGGCAGGGGAGCGCTTAGTGTGCTGGACAGGGTGAGTGACACCCTGCCCTGTGAGTGCCTGCGGCTGAGCCATGGGAGGACCGACCCCGTGACTGAGGGCATGGCACCTCCCACTTACGATTAACATGGACAAGTGTAATCAAACATGCAATAAAATATGTGATTGCACTCTGACCAGTTTTAAAGATTCAGGGAGTGTCCATCTGCATTTTTTTCTCATGACAAATAGAAAAAAAATTAAGCATGCCGCATTTGGCAATGAATCGTGCATCTCTCGCACCCTTACAAGTATATGAGTGCACGTGAAAGATCGGACTGCACCAGAGTGCAGTGCGATATATGCAGAGTCAGGGAGTGAGGAAGATGGAGAATGAGGGGCACTGCAGCCAAAATTTGAGATGCTGCCACCTGACTGCAGGCACCCTATGCTAATTTTAGGTGGTTTCTCCCCCTGGAAAGACTCACCAGCTACCCCCGGCTCCTGTGGTATGACCTGCTCGGATATATGTCACTGCGCTGCCCAGCTTCCGGTCTCTCTGTTCCTGGACCCGGACCTGTTTGGGCGGCCGGTGGCGTATACCCGCTTCGAAAGGCGGTAAGAGAGCTATCAGCAGGGAGGGAAGAGTTTTGCCCACGGCGCTTTAGAATCAGCATAAAAATTACCTTTATTCCTAAACTTGTAGGAGCAAATATCTCACTCCAAAGGCACAAGTTAGGTACTGAAAGCCATCACTGTAAGTGGTGATACACACCCTAGTCATGTGGGCTAGCCCAAATAGGCAAGCGCATACAGTGAGGCCACTAGAATAACAAACACATGAAAAAAACTAAACATACATAAAGGAAAGAGGTATTGCTTATAAGCAAAGGACAATGGTCCAATTGGCAAAAAAACGCAATATACAAAATAATACCTAAAAAAACAATAGCATTACAATGCACTCCATACGCTGACAATGGTCAGTCATATACATAGACGAAATGCAAACAATATTTAGGTATTAAAAAAGGAATGGTCTCACCCAATCCCTTTTGATGGAGGGACACGCAGTCTCTAGATCCTGAGTAGTGGATATGTCCGCCATACACTGGCCCTACTACCTCCTGGATACAAAATAACAAAAGACTGCTGCCCCAGACTTCCGTCCTAACAAGGACGGACCACAACTAGGTCTCAAGCTGGACCCCTATGCTGACCCTGATGACATCCCGGCGTCCCGACGCGTTTCGTCACTAAGACTCCTCAGGGGACATGATCGTCTTCAGTCAGGTCCTTACTGCCAGCCCTCACCAAACCATAGTGTCAAAGGTTCTGGCATGGTCGAAAATGGGGTCATTTAAACCTGTGAGTGATGTCATTGCTCCAATCAGAAGCCACATTCCACCTGATGTTTAATTAATCACAATCAAGTGGATATCCTCATCTGGGTTTGGATTAATCAGTGTAAAGCACACCCCTACCTGGGTGTATAGCTGCAACAGGTGTAGACTCAGGGGTCCTCCCCACATCTCCTCCAATCATACGTATATTTACATACTGCCATGAGGCACACCACATGTACGCCGGCATCATGGGGGAGGGGGGGGCCCCTTCACAGGGCAGGTGTTACCTCACATCCGGCCAGGGACGCCTATCTAGTATGCATCAGCACCAGAGGGGAGGAACTTCCTCTCTGTTCGAATGAGAGTCCACTTCCGGCCGGGGAGGCACATGTCGTGTGCACCAGCATCAGAGAGGAACTACCTCTCTCCTCGAATGAAGATACATATTCGACCGGGGATGCACATCTCGTGTGCACCCTTCTCAGGAGGGAGGGACTTCCTATGGGCCGTAGTCACATGATCGGGAGATTCCCGCATCACTTCCGGTCCCCGATGTCAAACATTACAGTCCACTTCCGGCCGGGGATGCACATGTCGTGTGCACCAGCATCAGGGCGGAACTACCTCTCTCCTCGGATAAAAATACATATCCGACCGGGGAAGCACATCTCGTGTGCGCCCTTCTCAGGAGGGAGGGACTTCCTGTGAGCAGTAGTCACATGATCGGGAGATTCCCGCATCACTTCCGGTCCCCGATGCCAATCATTACACCACACGGGGCAGCTCCCGTATGCAAAGATAATAGGGGAGGTGCTTCATTATGCGTGAACACGTCATCAGTGAGGAGCGTAGGACTATGTCACATATTCACACCCACTCTAAGGTCCGATATGGAGGTGAGAGGACCGCCCCCTCTCCATGGGGATACAGTCCAGTCGGCGTGTATGTGCCAAAACATGCAATACCTCCCACCCCCATACGGAACAACAACAGGGGGCAGGAAATTGCACAGAGACATACAGCCAATAGGCCTCATCAGACAAATCACCACACTTCATATAGGTACGTTTAGGGAGTTTCTCCGAAACCTGAAGCTCTTCACCATAACATTACACTAATAAAATCCATTCCATTAGGAAATACGAATCCACAAGGTGTTGTTACATTATCACAAATGCATGCAGCTGGTTTAACAGATACATATACAATACTTGTGATAATTTAAGATGAAAATTAAGGAAGGCAAGAATGGATTTCCTGCCCTAATTCCAATGTGAAGGTAAGAAAGAAATAGGTGGCAGCGAAAAACTCTCCATATGAAACTAAATAAAGCTGTTGAAAAGTAGCTGCTCATTTAGGCCTTTGGGGGAGAGGGTTTCTAGTTGGAAGATCCATTTTGTCTCCCTTTGCAGGATGAATCTATCCCAGTCCCCCCCTCTCTTGGGTCTCAGGATTTTGTCAATTCCAGTGAATCTCAGGACACTGGCATCTCCGCCGTGTTTTTCGATGACATGTCTAGCCACCGCCGTGTCCCTACGATGTTCAACATCACCAAGGTGCTCGCCAATCCTACGTCTGAATTCACGGATGGTTTTTCCGATATATTCAAGACCACAGGTGCAATCAATCTTATAGACAACCCCCTGTGTACGGCAGTTGATAAAGTGCCGAATAACAAACTCTCTCTGGTTTACATTACTTCTGAATGTTTTGGTGGTCTGTATCACCGGGCATGCAATACAGCCCGAGCACTTAAAACATCCCTTAACTCCTCTTGTCAACCAATTCTCCTCGACTGATCGTGAAAAATGACTATGGACCAGCCGGTCCGAGAGGGATTTACCCCTCTTGTATGTAATTTGTGGTCTAGTCGGGAGAATCGGACACAGATCCTTGTCCATTTGTAAGATGGCCCAGTGTTTACCCAATATTCGGCGTACATTATCCGCCCCGTTGTTAAAGGTAGTTATAAATCTGGTGATGCCAAACTGAGACTCCTCCCTTTTTTTAGGGACCAGAAGTTCAGTTCTAGGCCTTTCCCTAGCAACATTATAGGCTCTTTTAATGATGGTATTAGGGTATCCCCTCTCCTGGAATTTAACTCCCAGGTCATTCGCCTGTGTGTGGAAATCACCGTCTCTGGAACAGTTTCTTCTAACACGAAGAAACTGTCCCTTCGGTATACCCCTTTTTAAATGTTGTGGGTGGCTACTGTCCCATCGAAGAAGGGAGTTAGAGGCTGTTGGTTTGTAATAAGTGCATGTCTGCAGATTCCCCATTAGATCTTTCTGAATGAGAACATCCAAAAAGGGGAGGGAACCTCCCTCCTCAAAAGCTGATGTAAACCTTAGACCAATAGTGTTCCTATCCAGACCCGCCACATAGTCAGACAATTCATCCCTGGCGCCATTCCAGACCACCAGGATGTCGTCTATGTAGCGGGCCCAGATCTCAAAACATGATGTTACCTCCTCCGTTTCAGATGTAAAAATCATAGTCTCCTCCCACCAGCCCAGGAGCAAGTTGGCATAGGATGGGGCACAGGGGCTCCCCATCGCGGTGCCCCTGAGCTGGTGGTAGAAACGGCCATCAAAAAGGAAAACATTCTTGGTCAAGCAAAAGTCAAGGAGTCTCAACACAAAGTCATTATGTTGCTGATACTGAGTCCCCCTAGTCGAGAGAAAGTATCTCACTGCCTCCATCCCTTTATCATGTGGGATGGAGGAGTAGAGAGCCTCGACATCAATGCTGGCAAGAGTAGCACAAGGTCGAACACTGATACCCTCCAGTTTACGTAGAAGGTCAGGTGTATCCTGGACATGAGATTGCAGGGCCAGGACAAAAGGTCTCAGGATTTTGTCAAGATATATTCCACAGTTCTGTGTGAGACTGTTAATCCCCGAGACAATTGGTCTCCCTTTCAGGGGATTCAATCCCTTGTGGATTTTGGGGAGACAGTAGAAGGTAGCCACCACAGGATTTTTTTGGAGCAAGAATTCGTATTCCGTTCTGTCAATAACTCCTACCGACAGACCCTCATCCAAAATCCTTCTCAGCTCTTCCATATAAGTCCTAGTGGGGTTCCCTGGTAGAGTCTCGTACGTATCCTTGTCGCTCAACAACCCCAAGCAGAGATCAACATATTTGTCCTTATCCATGACGACCACATTGCCACCCTTGTCTGAGGGTTTGATGACAATGTGGTCGTCGCTCTCCAAATTTTTCAAAGCCTCAATCTCCAAGCTATCAAGATTGTACCTGGAGTAGGAGCCTGTCACTGAAAGACTCTTAAGCTCATCCGTTACCAACCGTTCAAATATATCAATTGCTGATAAATCCCCAGCAGTAGGCGGCATCTTTGAGCTCTTATTTTTGAGATTTGTGAAGGGGCCAAGGCCCCTCAAATTGGGGTCTTCTTCCCCCAGACTACTCAGGAGTCTTACATCTGGAAGCAAATCAGAGGGGATGTCAAGATCTTGGCAGACCCTGGCATCCTGCCTGAGAAAATGCTTCCTCCACCTTAATTTTCTCAGAAATAGGCTGAGGTCTTTGATGGATTCAAAGTGATCAAAATTGGAGGTTGGTACAAATGATAATCCCCGTGTGGTGTAATGATTGGCATCGGGGACCGGAAGTGATGCGGGAATCTCCCGATCATGTGACTACTGCTCACAGGAAGTCCCTCCCTCCTGAGAAGGGCGCACACGAGATGTGCTTCCCCGGTCGGATATGTATTTTTATCCGAGGAGAGAGGTAGTTCCGCCCTGATGCTGGTGCACACGACATGTGCATCCCCGGCCGGAAGTGGACTGTAATGTTTGACATCGGGGACCGGAAGTGATGCGGGAATCTCCCGATCATGTGACTACGGCCCATAGGAAGTCCCTCCCTCCTGAGAAGGGTGCACACGAGATGTGCATCCCCGGTCGAATATGTATCTTCATTCGAGGAGAGAGGTAGTTCCTCTCTGATGCTGGTGCACACGACATGTGCCTCCCCGGCCGGAAGTGGACTCTCATTCGAACAGAGAGGAAGTTCCTCCCCTCTGGTGCTGATGCATACTAGATAGGCGTCCCTGGCCGGATGTGAGGTAACACCTGCCCTGTGAAGGGGCCCCCCCCTCCCCCATGATGCCGGCGTACATGTGGTGTGCCTCATGGCAGTATGTAAATATACGTATGATTGGAGGAGATGTGGGGAGGACCCCTGAGTCTACACCTGTTGCAGCTATACACCCAGGTAGGGGTGTGCTTTACACTGATTAATCCAAACCCAGATGAGGATATCCACTTGATTGTGATTAATTAAACATCAGGTGGAATGTGGCTTCTGATTGGAGCAATGACATCACTCACAGGTTTAAATGACCCCATTTTCGACCATGCCAGAACCTTTGACACTATGGTTTGGTGAGGGCTGGCAGTAAGGACCTGACTGAAGACGATCATGTCCCCTGAGGAGTCTTAGTGACGAAACGCGTCGGGACGCCGGGATGTCATCAGGGTCAGCATAGGGGTCCAGCTTGAGACCTAGTTGTGGTCCGTCCTTGTTAGGACGGAAGTCTGGGGCAGCAGTCTTTTGTTATTTTGTATCCAGGAGGTAGTAGGGCCAGTGTATGGCGGACATATCCACTACTCAGGATCTAGAGACTGCGTGTCCCTCCATCAAAAGGGATTGGGTGAGACCATTCCTTTTTTAATACCTAAATATTGTTTGCATTTCGTCTATGTATATGACTGACCATTGTCAGCGTATGGAGTGCATTGTAATGCTATTGTTTTTTTAGGTATTATTTTGTATATTGCGTTTTTTTGCCAATTGGACCATTGTCCTTTGCTTATAAGCAATACCTCTTTCCTTTATGTATGTTTAGTTTTTTTCATGTGTTTGTTATTCTAGTGGCCTCACTGTATGCGCTTGCCTATTTGGGCTAGCCCACATGACTAGGGTGTGTATCACCACTTACAGTGATGGCTTTCAGTACCTAACTTGTGCCTTTGGAGTGAGATATTTGCTCCTACAAGTTTAGGAATAAAGGTAATTTTTATGCTGATTCTATAACCTAACCTTAATTGGATTGCTATTTTTACTACATGGTGATGGCAGGATTTCTCTCCACTGGTCTAAATACTGAGGAATGGTTGGCTGAGGCCAGAAACGTCTTTTCTGATAAAGAGTTCACACAGAAAAAATATGTACCATCTTATGGGGCGGCCTTTAATGAATTAACTCAGGTATACAGGGACCAGATCGCCTCTTGGTGGGAAGTCCAGTCCCTGGAGAGTTACATTAAGGCTGGAATAGTCCCAAGAGGACTGAGAATTCATCTATCAGTTGGGCCACGATATAAGAGTGCTCCTTTTGTGGCCAATTGGGAAAAAGAGGCTACTAATAGCTCTCTGAGATTGATGCAGATTATGCTGGAGGAGGAGAGGGCCACTCTCTCACAGCTGAATGCCAAACTTAGGGAATCTATTGAAGTCACTAAGAAATATTCTGGTGAACCGGATTTCATTAATAAAGAAAAGAAATTACAGGATAGTCTGGAAAGGTTCCAGTACCATCTCAAGGAACGAAAACACAAACAGTATAATAGGGATATTCTGGACTTTAAGGACAACCGAGCATATCAGGTCCTGAATAATCAACCAGGCCCAGAGATCCCACACACAGTGCCATCTTCTACGGACACTGAAACCTCTGATACTGAAAACTTCAGGAAATCCAGGAAAAATAAAAACAAGGGCAGAGGGAGAGGCAGGGGTGGATTTGTACCTGGGGAAAGGGTGGACTTCACCTCCCCCACCCAATCCTTTGAGCCCCATTTTCTGAGGAACCGGCAGTTCCACAGAGGGAAATGACACCAAGCATTGAGATCATCAATTTGTCCCAGAAAATACTCAGCCCAATTGAAATAGGTTTATTAAAAAAGGGATTATCATTTGTACCAACCTCCAATTTTGATCACTTTGAATCCATCAAAGACCTCAGCCTATTTCTGAGAAAATTAAGGTGGAGGAAGCATTTTCTCAGGCAGGATGCCAGGGTCTGCCAAGATCTTGACATCCCCTCTGATTTGCTTCCAGATGTAAGACTCCTGAGTAGTCTGGGGGAAGAAGACCCCAATTTGAGGGGCCTTGGCCCCTTCACAAATCTCAAAAATAAGAGCTCAAAGATGCCGCCTACTGCTGGGGATTTATCAGCAATTGATATATTTGAACGGTTGGTAACGGATGAGCTTAAGAGTCTTTCAGTGACAGGCTCCTACTCCAGGTACAATCTTGATAGCTTGGAGATTGAGGCTTTGAAAAATTTGGAGAGCGACGACCACATTGTCATCAAACCCTCAGACAAGGGTGGCAATGTGGTCGTCATGGATAAGGACAAATATGTTGATCTCTGCTTGGGGTTGTTGAGCGACAAGGATACGTACGAGACTCTACCAGGGAACCCCACTAGGACTTATATGGAAGAGCTGAGAAGGATTTTGGATGAGGGTCTGTCGGTAGGAGTTATTGACAGAACGGAATACGAATTCTTGCTCCAAAAAAATCCTGTGGTGGCTACCTTCTACTGTCTCCCCAAAATCCACAAGGGATTGAATCCCCTGAAAGGGAGACCAATTGTCTCGGGGATTAACAGTCTCACACAGAACTGTGGAATATATCTTGACAAAATCCTGAGACCTTTTGTCCTGGCCCTGCAATCTCATGTCCAGGATACACCTGACCTTCTACGTAAACTGGAGGGTATCAGTGTTCGACCTTGTGCTACTCTTGCCAGCATTGATGTCGAGGCTCTCTACTCCTCCATCCCACATGATAAAGGGATGGAGGCAGTGAGATACTTTCTCTCGACTAGGGGGACTCAGTATCAGCAACATAATGACTTTGTGTTGAGACTCCTTGACTTTTGCTTGACCAAGAATGTTTTCCTTTTTGATGGCCGTTTCTACCACCAGCTCAGGGGCACCGCGATGGGGAGCCCCTGTGCCCCATCCTATGCCAACTTGCTCCTGGGCTGGTGGGAGGAGACTATGATTTTTACATCTGAAACGGAGGAGGTAACATCATGTTTTGAGATCTGGGCCCGCTACATAGACGACATCCTGGTGGTCTGGAATGGCGCCAGGGATGAATTGTCTGACTATGTGGCGGGTCTGGATAGGAACACTATTGGTCTAAGGTTTACATCAGCTTTTGAGGAGGGAGGTTCCCTCCCCTTTTTGGATGTTCTCATTCAGAAAGATCTAATGGGGAATCTGCAGACATGCACTTATTACAAACCAACAGCCTCTAACTCCCTTCTTCGATGGGACAGTAGCCACCCACAACATTTAAAAAGGGGTATACCGAAGGGACAGTTTCTTCGTGTTAGAAGAAACTGTTCCAGAGACGGTGATTTCCACACACAGGCGAATGACCTGGGAGTTAAATTCCAGGAGAGGGGATACCCTAATACCATCATTAAAAGAGCCTATAATGTTGCTAGGGAAAGGCCTAGAACTGAACTTCTGGTCCCTAAAAAAAGGGAGGAGTCTCAGTTTGGCATCACCAGATTTATAACTACCTTTAACAACGGGGCGGATAATGTACGCCGAATATTGGGTAAACACTGGGCCATCTTACAAATGGACAAGGATCTGTGTCCGATTCTCCCGACTAGACCACAAATTACATACAAGAGGGGTAAATCCCTCTCGGACCGGCTGGTCCATAGTCATTTTTCACGATCAGTCGAGGAGAATTGGTTGACAAGAGGAGTTAAGGGATGTTTTAAGTGCTCGGGCTGTATTGCATGCCCGGTGATACAGACCACCAAAACATTCAGAAGTAATGTAAACCAGAGAGAGTTTGTTATTCGGCACTTTATCAACTGCCGTACACAGGGGGTTGTCTATAAGATTGATTGCACCTGTGGTCTTGAATATATCGGAAAAACCATCCGTGAATTCAGACGTAGGATTGGCGAGCACCTTGGTGATGTTGAACATCGTAGGGACACGGCGGTGGCTAGACATGTCATCGAAAAACACGGCGGAGATGCCAGTGTCCTGAGATTCACTGGAATTGACAAAATCCTGAGACCCAAGAGAGGGGGGGACTGGGATAGATTCATCCTGCAAAGGGAGACAAAATGGATCTTCCAACTAGAAACCCTCTCCCCCAAAGGCCTAAATGAGCAGCTACTTTTCAACAGCTTTATTTAGTTTCATATGGAGAGTTTTTCGCTGCCACCTATTTCTTTCTTACCTTCACATTGGAATTAGGGCAGGAAATCCATTCTTGCCTTCCTTAATTTTCATCTTAAATTATCACAAGTATTGTATATGTATCTGTTAAACCAGCTGCATGCATTTGTGATAATGTAACAACACCTTGTGGATTCGTATTTCCTAATGGAATGGATTTTATTAGTGTAATGTTATGGTGAAGAGCTTCAGGTTTCGGAGAAACTCCCTAAACGTACCTATATGAAGTGTGGTGATTTGTCTGATGAGGCCTATTGGCTGTATGTCTCTGTGCAATTTCCTGCCCCCTGTTGTTGTTCCGTATGGGGGTGGGAGGTATTGCATGTTTTGGCACATACACGCCGACTGGACTGTATCCCCATGGAGAGGGGGCGGTCCTCTCACCTCCATATCGGACCTTAGAGTGGGTGTGAATATGTGACATAGTCCTACGCTCCTCACTGATGACGTGTTCACGCATAATGAAGCACCTCCCCTATTATCTTTGCATACGGGAGCTGCCCCGTGTGGTGTAATGATTGGCATCGGGGACCGGAAGTGATGCGGGAATCTCCCGATCATGTGACTACTGCTCACAGGAAGTCCCTCCCTCCTGAGAAGGGCGCACACGAGATGTGCTTCCCCGGTCGGATATGTATTTTTATCCGAGGAGAGAGGTAGTTCCGCCCTGATGCTGGTGCACACGACATGTGCATCCCCGGCCGGAAGTGGACTGTAATGTTTGACATCGGGGACCGGAAGTGATGCGGGAATCTCCCGATCATGTGACTACGGCCCATAGGAAGTCCCTCCCTCCTGAGAAGGGTGCACACGAGATGTGCATCCCCGGTCGAATATGTATCTTCATTCGAGGAGAGAGGTAGTTCCTCTCTGATGCTGGTGCACACGACATGTGCCTCCCCGGCCGGAAGTGGACTCTCATTCGAACAGAGAGGAAGTTCCTCCCCTCTGGTGCTGATGCATACTAGATAGGCGTCCCTGGCCGGATGTGAGGTAACACCTGCCCTGTGAAGGGGCCCCCCCCTCCCCCATGATGCCGGCGTACATGTGGTGTGCCTCATGGCAGTATGTAAATATACGTATGATTGGAGGAGATGTGGGGAGGACCCCTGAGTCTACACCTGTTGCAGCTATACACCCAGGTAGGGGTGTGCTTTACACTGATTAATCCAAACCCAGATGAGGATATCCACTTGATTGTGATTAATTAAACATCAGGTGGAATGTGGCTTCTGATTGGAGCAATGACATCACTCACAGGTTTAAATGACCCCATTTTCGACCATGCCAGAACCTTTGACACTATGGTTTGGTGAGGGCTGGCAGTAAGGACCTGACTGAAGACGATCATGTCCCCTGAGGAGTCTTAGTGACGAAACGCGTCGGGACGCCGGGATGTCATCAGGGTCAGCATAGGGGTCCAGCTTGAGACCTAGTTGTGGTCCGTCCTTGTTAGGACGGAAGTCTGGGGCAGCAGTCTTTTGTTATTTTGTATCCAGGAGGTAGTAGGGCCAGTGTATGGCGGACATATCCACTACTCAGGATCTAGAGACTGCGTGTCCCTCCATCAAAAGGGATTGGGTGAGACCATTCCTTTTTTAATACCTAAATATTGTTTGCATTTCGTCTATGTATATGACTGACCATTGTCAGCGTATGGAGTGCATTGTAATGCTATTGTTTTTTTAGGTATTATTTTGTATATTGCGTTTTTTTGCCAATTGGACCATTGTCCTTTGCTTATAAGCAATACCTCTTTCCTTTATGTATGTTTAGTTTTTTTCATGTGTTTGTTATTCTAGTGGCCTCACTGTATGCGCTTGCCTATTTGGGCTAGCCCACATGACTAGGGTGTGTATCACCACTTACAGTGATGGCTTTCAGTACCTAACTTGTGCCTTTGGAGTGAGATATTTGCTCCTACAAGTTTAGGAATAAAGGTAATTTTTATGCTGATTCTATAACCCACGGCGCTTTAGCTGTGAGCGGCTCCCTCCCTGCTGAGGCATAGGTGACATGTGCCGGCGAGCGGTGTTTCTCAGGGAAATACCCACCCGCCGGTCCGCCTGTGCTTGCCGTCTGTCACAAATCCCCCATCAGCAGGGAAGGAAGCGTCATACTCACAGCGCTGTTAGTTGTGAGCGGCTTCCTCCCTGCTGAGGCTCCAGCTAGGTGTGCCGGCGAGCGGCGTTCTGAGTGAACTACCCTCCCGCCGGTCAGCTGGAGCCCGCCCCTCATTTTGAAAAGAGCGCGAAAGCGCTCTTTGCTTATGGCGCCGCCCACCCGCCGCCCTGCCTCTGCCAGCGGTGGGTGCGAGTGCAGGCTGTGAGCCGGCGCGGTCCCTGATGCAGCGCAGGTGGAAGCGCTGCAGCGCAGGACCCGCCGGCCTTGTGGGATTAACAAACCCCGTGCCCCTGCTCCCTCCACCGCCCTGTCACCGCTGCCCTGTCACAGCCGGTACAGGGGAGCGGGGAGAATGCGGGGGCAGGCTGCGGATGGGCACAGCCTCTGATGCAGCTCGGATTGGAGGTGTTGCATTAGTGTATGTGCTGACTGCAGAAGTCAGCAGAATCCACCCATCCCCTATTGGTATCCCCAGTAAAGTTAAAAAAAAAAAAAAAATTATAAAAAATAAATAAATAAATTATAAATAAAAAATAAATAAATTAAATAAATAAATTATAAATAACGTAAATAAATAAATAAATAAATTAAATAAATAAATTATAAATAAAAAAAAAAAAAGCTGCTAGTCATGAAGGAGCTAGGGGTCATCTGGGTATCCCGGCCAGTGGGGTGAATTAAGGGGGTGGTCAGGCCTCACTTCAACTGTGCTAGGTGGGGGGGGGAGGTAAGCTGAGACATGTGCATTTGCAGTTTTGAAGGGAGAAGTTGCAGCAGGTGGCATAGCCTCCACCTGCTGATACCCCACCTCTTCCACTAGTGCCAGTGATTTTCACCCTCCTCCCCTTTAGGGGTCGGCATGGCACCTTAGGATGACCAACCCTCACTCACTTGAACAATCCCCCACCTCCCCTTCTGTGGGTAGCGGCTTGGATCGGACTCTGTCCCCCCCCCCCACCTGAGGATATGCACGGGCGTTGGGGCACATGTAGATTTAGACCCCCTTTTTCTTCAGACTAACCCCTGGTGCGGTCCCGCGGCGGGATGATGAGCATCTGAGTGTACATTGGCCTGGACAGCGGAGTGCTGTTGGAATTGAGCAGGAACAACCGGAGTCCGGCCGCCCCCTTTTATCCTGCACAATCTGGCAAGTACCATTACGTGGGATTGCGGGGTGGAATAAGCGCCCTGGGGGGGGTCACGTGATGTCACCAGGCAACAGGTTTTCCTCCCTATTCAATATTCTGTAATTAAGTTATGTGTGTCCGACACTATAGGTGTACTGAGGAAATCATACACCCGCCGTAATAGGCGCTATAGTAGCTGCCATTACTACCTCTTGTGGTCGGCATTCCGCAGTCTGATTGCTCTTACTGTAAAGAACCCTTCCCATTTAGCTGCGGTAGGAGGAAGTAATGTTCCAGTCCTTTATAGTGACCACACACGATTTATGCATAAAAATGAGATCTCCTCCTCCATTCCTTGCAATAATCTAGTTGTCTCCTTGACCGACTAATCTCAGAATGTCCACCCGAGTCAAAACTGGATCCCAGATTTTAGATGTGGCCTGTCCAGTGATTTAAAGGAGGGTTACAATATGTTGGGCTCACAGGATATCACCTCTCCTTGGTATACACTCTAACTTAGTGCTGTAGTTAACAAGGCGTAAGCTATGTTCGTCACTGATAACTTTATGGTAATAGTAAAGTGTATTTCTGTGCATTTTCGTGTTTGTTGGAGTTTCAGTTTAACAGACGAAAATGAATATGTGAGATGCGAAAATTGGCATTTTTATGTAATGGCATAATTATGCCCACTAATATTTCCTGAGCAATTATGTCCACATAAATAGCCTCAAAAAAAAAAAAAATACACAATTTTAGTTTAGGTCTCAGGTGTGCACAATTGACAAGTGCTTTTCCATGTGTTAGTAGACAGCAATCATTCTAATACTAGACTATAGAGGGTGCCAAGTAGCTTCATTATTTGAAGCACCTATTATGAATTTAAAAAAAAAAAAAAAAAATGAAAAAGCCCCTCCCTTTGGGTTTGACTTTTGTTTTGGAAGGTTTGCCGCATGGAAATAGCGTTTAGCGGCTATTACCCATCGTATGGAGGTTTATCTTTCGGCCCCTGCGGATCCATAGGTATGAACTTCAACTTTACGGGTAAGGTCATTTCTATTGCTGTCATTGTTTCCAAAGCGCCTTTCCTAGGCTTCCAGTGTAGGACTAAGCGGCAGGGTCACGTTACCCGGTATCGGTACATTGGTCCAACCCTAGGTGCGGTAAGATTAAACTTTATTTTCCGCTACATGGAATCAGGCACCTGAAAAGGAGGAACTGATTGTGTAGCTGAATTTTTCTTTAAGCTTCAACGGCTACATTCGCTTCAAGAGCAGTAACGGCTGAATCGCTAGGGGGTGTATTTAACAGCAGCAGGTCTGGCTGTTTGGGTTTGTTTTCAACACAACGTTTTTTCAAAAAAAAAAAAAAGTGGTATTATCAGTTGGTTACCAAGCCCGGGGGGAAAAACCGTCTAACCACCTGTTTACAACTTTCCTTATCAGTAGTGGGCTGTTTAGGCTTTTCGGTTTTTAGAATGCGCATAAGTCAACAAAAGGTTAAAGTCATACCAGGTATCCAGTTGCCGTGATAGTATTGTTTACTCCCTATTGATTTTCCAATCCCATGTATCCTCCTTAACTCCGTCCGCTGGCAGGTCCAAAGGTTTTGATTCCTTAAATTTGTAATGGTACTCCCATCGAAAGGAGGCCGATGACCCGGCCTCTCGTTACAACACAGACATGATGGGCCTATAGTAGGGTATGCAGCGAGTGGGGTTTACCAGGCGGGTGAAAAGCATGATGATTTTCAAGCGATCCCTTGCTAATATATAACCGGCAGTATTTAGTGATTCTACTTCACCAACGGGTACCGTTCTTTCCTGTTGTGAGCAAACTGGTACGGGGTTTTTGCCTTGCAATTTTTCAGTTGCGGAACTGGACCTGCGCGACCAAGGCCTAGTGGGACCCACGGTATGGAATGGGTAGTGGATTAGCGGCAGGTGGGTGGATGTCAGGAGGCCTAATACTCCTGGCTGTTTGTCGACCTAATAAGGTACCGGGCCGCGTGGTTACGCCCATTGTGGTTTTGATCTTAAAGCTTAGTCACACAGGCTGAAGAAAGGCCTAGGTCTATCTAGCCAAGCCTGTCTTGCCTCACAGTTTTGGGATCTTTTTCCCCCACCCCTGGTTGGTATGCCTAAGGTGTTAGTGATAGCCCTTAGACGAACAGGGATGACGGGGAGCATCTTTTAACCATGAAGATTTTTTCCCATATTTGGCGGACAATTTCTTGGCGGGAAATTGGTGATGGTTGTTTATTGTGGGTGCGCCAGCTGCAGTACCTGGGATGTAAACACCCCTCCCTTCCCCCCCAGAACTGGGGTGCTGCTGAAGCTTTGGGGCAAGTGTGTATGAGCGTGGTTTCAATGGGATGGGGTTGGCAACGCAAATGCATTTTGAGGAACGTCCGTACCGAGTTTGTTTTATAAACCGCCACTAGTAGAAGGGCAAGAGGCTACTGACTGTCATATAGGCTAGCGTAACATTACATACGTTCCAGATTTGTGTATTAATAATAAAAAAAAAAAAACGCGAGTTTTTGCCAAATCAACCCCAAAGGGGAAGGGGGTCTGCTGGTTAAGAGAATTTTGCTGGTTTCGAGAGTTTTTCCTTTCTGACAATGTTTTCCTTTTCAGATGTAAGTCGGCCTAGGTTTCGAGCTTAGGTCATGCCCATATTTTTCGGGCAGAGGGAAAAGCTGATCCTCGCCCTGGCGGTTGGTCCTTGGTTTCCATTGACCTGGATGTGATTGGAGAAGTTGCCGGGAGCTGGTTGAGCTGATTGCACTACCTGAGGTGTTCAGGATTGGTGAGCCGCCCTCCACAGTTGACTTGGCGACCCAAGTAGGTGTCACAGATCTGGTCTCCTGCCACCTAGCTGCGCTTCGCCTCGTACCCTCATCCGGTCAGAGATGGTACAACTTTCCCTGTTATTTTCCTAATTTAAGATGGGCCAGGCAGAGGTGATTTTCAGCCCATATTGGAACGTATCCAAGGAAGGAAGTGTTACGGGGCTGTCCTTGGTGCACGGGCAACCAGTGACTACCTAAGTTGATTGTGTAAAATATATATATATATATATAAAAAAAAAATTGGTGTGGTACCGCCAGCTGGAAGGTATTAACTTTGCTGTCCTTATGAGGGAGCGGGTGCATCTTCAATGATGCGGTTTCGGATGGGTTGATAGTGGGACTGTGCGAGGAGATGGCTCAGGTACTGTGGTTTTTGGGGGGGTCGCAGCTTGCTAGCGCTGTGCTGCTCCTTGGCGGAAGGGGTAGGAAAAGTGGTGGTGAAATACCCGCACCGGACGGCCGGTGGCGGAAAATTTCCCAAAACCCCATGGTGTTGGCTGGTAATGCCTAATTTGAAAGCTGCGACCATAATTTATGCCAAAGTAAAAGATGAGAGTGTTTTTTCCCTATGCCTCTCCATAAGTGAAAATAAAAGTAATTTAACTTATAAAGAACTGTGTAGTGTCTTTCTAGGGGGAAAAGGTGGTATTTGGGTCCTGGCAGTCTGAGGGGCACTGCAGCCAAAATTTGAGATGCTGCCACCTGACTGCAGGCCCCCTATGCTAATTTTAGGTGGTTTCTCCCCCTGGAAAGACTCACCAGCTACCCCCGGCTCCTGTGGTATGACCTGCTCGGATATATGTCACTGCGCTGCCCAGCTTCCGGTCTCTCTGTTCCTGGACCCGGACCTGTTTCCCACTTTCCCTCCCCTTTGTTTTTATGAGTTTTTGTGGAGTGTCTCTGTGTTAAGTCGCAGCAGTGGAAGGGGTAGGAAAAGTGGTGGTGAAATACCCGCACCGGACGGCCGGTGGCGGAAAATTTCCCAAAACCCCATGGTGTTGGCTGGTAATGCCTAATTTGAAAGCTGCGACCATAATTTATGCCAAAGTAAAAGATGAGAGTGTTTTTTCCCTATGCCTCTCCATAAGTGAAAATAAAAGTAATTTAACTTATAAAGAACTGTGTGGTGTCTTTCTAGGGGGAAAAGGTGGTGTTTGGGTCCTGGCAGTCAGTGCTCCCCCCTTTTCTCTATACCTGTGATCTGATTGCAAGATTAGAGCACAGTATAATATAACTATTTATATAGTTATAGAGTTATACTATATTATAATATATATATATATAATATAGTATAACTCTGCTCACGATCACTGCAGAGGCTGAACCAAGGGTCATTAGTAAATCACATCAGATACAATACGCTAGTGGGAGGGAGGCCTAAAACTAAAGGTCCAGTCACACTAAGCAACTTTCCAGCGATCCCAACAATGATAGGGATCGCTGGTAAGTTGCTAGGAGGTTGCTGGTGAGATGTCACACTGCGACGCTCCAGCGATCCCACCAGCAACCTGACCTGACAGGGATCTCTGGAGCGTGGCTACACGAGTTGCTGGTGAGCTCACCAGCAACCAGTGACCAGCCCCCAGCGCCGCGTGGAAGATGCTGCGCTTGGTAACTAAGGTAAATATCGGGTAACCAACCCGATATTTACCTTGGTTACCAGCGCACGGAGCTACATGTGCAGAGAGCAGGGAGCAGCGCACACTGAGCGCTGGCTCCCTGCTCTCCTAGTTACAGCACACATCGGGTTAATTACCCGATGTGTGCTGCAGCTAAATGTGCACAAAGCAGGGAGCAGCGCACAATGCTTAGCGCTGGATCCCTGCTCTCCTAGCTACAGCACACATCGGGTTAATTAACCCGATGTGTCCTGCAGCTACATGTGCACAGAGCAGGAGCTGGCACTGACAGTGAGAGCAGCGGACGCTGGTAACAAAGGTAAATATCGGGTAACCAAGGACAGGGCTTCTTGGTTACCCGATGTTTACTGTGGTTACCAGCCTTCGCAGAAGCCGGCTCCTGCTGCCTGCACATTTAGTTGTTGCTGTCTCGCTGTCACACACAGCGATCTGTGCTTCACAGCGGGACAGCAACAACTAAAAAATGGCCCAGGACATTCAGCAACAACCAACGACCTCACAGCAGGGGCCAGGTTGTTGCTGGATGTCACACACAGCAACATCGCTAGCAACGTCACAAAAGTTGTTCGTTAGCAGCGATGTTGCTAGCGATGTTGCTTAGTGTGACGGGGCCTTAATACTTGCAGCATTTCTGAGGGGCTTTGCTGTAAGGACAGATTGAAAGATATAATTTTCGATGTACCGAAAGGGAGGGATGTGAAGAAACTTAAAGCCGATGTGTTTTTATTACTGTATGTAATAAGATAAAGAATGCTTGCTTTTTTTTTTACAATAGTATCCTGCTAACTGACTTTGACTGAGTTTAGGAGACTCGCAGTCATGATGCAGTATATGGCAACAATTGGAGACTCAAATTCACTTCCATAATTGTCTTTATGTTCATTTTATGTGGGACCAACGCATGTGAAGTTGGTCATTGAAGCAGTTGTCAAATACTGGACAAACCCTTTTAAATGTCCCTAATTCGCTCAATAAATAAGAAGCACACTTACCTCCCATGCAAGTGTCACTCCTACAAACAAGTGCTGTTTTCTCCCGACCTCAAGATATTAGTTATGCCAGTTGAGAACTGCTTTCACTATTCCGTAAAAACAGATTATAATTCCTGTCAAAACAGTAAAGGCTGCATCTAATGATGGGTGATCCCCCCAATGGTTGGGATCGGGAGCCTCGCCTGATAGTTTTGTAAAGATCGAGATCAGGATCAAGATAGCATGATCTTGCCTCCAATCACCGATCTCAGGCTTTACAGTTATGGGATGGGGTGGGGGACTGTAAAATAAAGAATATAGTTAATAATAAACATTGTCATTATACTTACAGGTCCCACGACGTGTCCTGCAGACTCTGCTTTCCGACAGCTTCTGCTTCCACGTCTGATCATTGCTGTGCTGCTGGTGACCAGCACTGATTTACAAAACCCTCAATGACGTCATAGCCATGTGACCAGTCTGGTGAGAATGTTGTAAAGACATTGGCTTGCAGACTGGTTACATGACTGTGACGTCATCGAAGGTCCTTTTAACTGGACTTTGACTGTCACTGTGCGAGTGTCGCATCACGGTGCACAATCTCCCCACAGGAGCGGGTCAGCAGCGTATATTTCCATGCAGCTAAGGCGCTCCTGTCCGGAGATTGTCAGGCTGTGCGGGGTGATGCCAGTGCGAGACTGCACGAGTCATACCCTCAGTGTCAGCCTGCTTCACGCTCTGTATAGAGCGATGTAATAGAGCTGACAATGCTCTCTGCGTCTGTACAGAGTGATGAAGCAGAGTTGACATTGCTGTCCCTGTGGATTACGTCGGACTAAGGATTTTTTTATAATAAAGATGGAGTCTCTAAATTTTTTTTGTTTTATTTCTAATAAAACAAATTTTTCTCTGTGTTATGTTTTTTTTTTACTGTTTACTAGAAATTCATGGTGGCCATGTCTAATTTGGTGTGAACACCATGAATTTTGGGCTTAGTAGCACTTGAGAATACAAAGCTGGTATTAACCCCCTTATTACCCAGCATACCAGTGCCACAAGGGCCACTGTTCGGGCCGAGTAAAAGCACCTGGAAATGGTGCTAATAAACAATCTGCCATTTCCAGGGTCGGCTGTGGGCTGCGGAGAATCCTTAATACTTAAAAGAAAGTTAAAGGCCTTCCCTATATTTTGATTGCCAACCATGATAAAGCCATACAGATGGGGGTGGAAGCCCATAGCCATCCGCTTTATCCGCGCTGAGAATCAAAAATACCATGGATCACAACTTATTTTTATACAACTATATATTGTGTTGAACACAAAGAAAAAAGGGGGAGTCTTAAATGCAACCATGTATTTTTGCAAATATCAAAAAGTATGTTTTTATTAAGAATAAAAAGAGCAATTTACAACCATCATAAAAAAGCACTCGTAAGGTCTCAAACAATGAGTCATGGTCCAGGAAAAGACAGGTTCACACATTATGCTGCAGAAAAAATTCCCATTGAATCAAACAAATCCCATATTTTTTTATATATAATTCTCAACATGTGTTGTAAATTTCCAGGCTTCCAGTTATGTTGATTACAATAGAGGCTATTTAGATCATTAATGTGCAACAAGAATGACTGGTATATTTAATGTTTCAGTATTTTTGCACACAAGGGGTTAATCCCCCATTTTGTTTTAGACCCATTCACTCTAGTTCGCGGATCAATAAACACCTGTGCTTCCTAACAGCACTTGGCAGTTGAACAGCAGTAGTATTCTATATAAATTGGTAATTTTAAATCATGATCGTTACGGCGCTTTTATTTAACTGCTGCCGCTCAGACACCAGTACAAAGCAAAGGGTTGCTCCTTCATTACCATAACACTAGTTCATACGTAAATGTGCACCTTTATGTGCTAACAACCCTTAGCAGTTTAGACAGTAAAAGTATTACCAGCTAGCAAATTTGCATCTTAGTAGTTACTGCGATTTTATTTATCTACTGTCGTTCAGGCACCTGTGCGAAGCAAACAGTTACTCCATGCCTTGAACTCAAATGACAGTCCTGCTAACAAGCAAACAGGTGCTCCACTGAAACAATCCAAATACACTGTGGATGGAATTCCAACATCTCCCATAAGGACCTGTGGACCAACGATCCATATCTAGCCAAATCTCATAGCCTGCAAATTTCTATAACTTGATTCCTATTTACCCATGTCATGTATGCAGCAATTCAGTGCGACCTCATATGCCTCCAATGCGCATCTCGCATTCACAGCTTCATCAGGGAATGGCACTATATATTGTGTGTGTATGTGTATATATATATATATATATACAAATGAGAAAGCCGCGGAGACACCATCACATGTTTCTCAACGCTGGCAGGAAACTAGCCAGGTCTTTCACTGGGAAGGAACAACCACGGGAAGGGCAGTCTCCAGTCAAGGAGACCACCTATACCAAACATGGTATCCATCCACAGACAGCCGTTTCGGGGTATTTGCCCCTCATCAGTGTGGAGTAGGAATCTGGCTAGTGGGGGCAATGCCTAGTAAAACACTACTTAAGCAAGAATTGTTGACCTTAGGGAGATCAACATATCCATTGCGGAGACACCATCACGTGTTTCTCAACGCAGTGATTCTAGAGCAAAGCCACCTGGGAAGTATGCAAACGAGAAAGCCGCGGAGACACCATCACATGTTTCTCAACGCTGGCAGGAAACTAGCCAGGTCTTTCACTGGGAAGGAACAACCACGGGAAGGGCAGTCTCCAGTCAAGGAGACCACCTATACCAAACATGGTATCCATCCACAGAGAGCCGTTTCGGGGTATTTGCCCCTCATCAGTGTGGAGTAGGAATCTGGCTAGTGGGGGCAATGCCTAGTAAAACACTACTTAAGCAAGAATTGTTGACCTTAGGGAGATCAACATATCCATTGCGGAGACACCATCACGTGTTTCTCAACGCAGTGATTCTAGAGCAAAGCCACCTGGGAAGTATGCAAACGAGAAAGCCGCGGAGACACCATCACATGTTTCTCAACGCTGGCAGGAAACTAGCCAGGTCTTTCACCGGGAAGGAACAACCACGGGAAGGGTAGTCGCCAGTCAAGGAGACCACCTATACCAAACATGGTATCCATCCACAGACAGGTGTCTCCGCAGTGGATATGTTGATCTCCCTAAGGTCAACAATGCTTGCTTAAGTAGTGTTTTACTAGGCATTGCCCCCACTAGCCAGATTCCTACTCCACACTGATGAGGGGCAAATACCCCGAAACAATGCTTGCTTAAGTATATATATATATTTTTTTTTTCTATATATACATATATATATATATATATATATATATATATATATATATATACTGTAGATATATATACAGTCATATGAAAAAGTTTGGGCACCCATATTAATGTTACCCTTTTTTCTTTATAACAATTTGGGTTTTTGCAACAGCTATTTCAGTTTCATATGTCTAATACCTGTTGGACTGAGTAATATTTCTGGATTGAAATGAGGTTTATTGTACTAACAGAAAATGTGCAATCCGCATTTAAACAAAATTTGACTGGTGCAAAAGTATGGACACCCTTCTTGATTTGAACACTCCTAACTACTTTTTACTGACTTACTAAAGCACTAAATTGGTTTTGTAACCTCATTGAACTTTGAACTTCATAGGCAGGTGTATCCAATCATGAGAAAAGGTATTTAAGGTGGCCACTTGCAAGTTGTTCTCCTATTTGAATCTCCTATGTAGAGTGGCATCATGGGCTCCTCAAAACAACTCTCAAATGATCTGAAAACAATGATTATTCAACAAAGTTGTTCAGGGGAAGGATACAAAAAGTTGTCTCAGAGATTTAAACTGTCAGTTTCCACTGTGAGGAACATAGTAAGGAAATGGAAGAACACAGGTACAGTTCTTGTTAAGCCTAGAAGTGGCAGGCCAAGAAAAATATCAAAAAGGCAGAGAAGAATAATGGTGAGAACAGTCAAGGACAAGCCACAGACCACCTCCAAAGACCTGCAGCATCATCTTGCTGCAGATGATGTCAATGTGCATCGGTCAACAATACAGCACACTTTGCACAAGGAGAAGCTGTATGGGAGAGTGATGCGAAAGAAGCTGTTTCTGCAAGCACGCCACAAACAGGGTCGCCTGAGGTATGCAAAAGCACATTTGGACAAGCCAGTTACATTTTGGAAGAAGGTCCTATGGACTGATGAAACAAAGATTGGGTTGTTTGGTCATACAAAAAGGCGTTATGCATGGAGGCAAAAAAACACGGCATTCCAAGAAAAGCACTTGCTACCCACAGTAAAATTTGGTGGAGGTTCCATCATGCTTTGGGGCTGTGTTGCCAATGCTGGCACCGGGAATCTTGTTAAAGTTGAGGGTCGCATGGATTCAACTCAGTATCAGCAGATTCTTGACAATAATGTGCAAGAATCAGTGACGAAGTTGAAGTTACGCAGGGGATGGATATTTCAGCAAGACAATGATCCAAAACACCGCTCCAAATCTACTCAGGGAACAATTACAATGTTCTGGAATGGCCATCCCAGTCCCTAGACCTGAATATCATTGAACATCTGTGGGATGATTTGAAGCGTGCTGTCCATGCTCGTCGACCATCAAACTTAACTGAACTGGAATTGTTTTGTAAACAGGAATGGTCAAATATTCCTTCATCCAGGATCCAGGAACTCATTAAAAGCTGCAGGAAGCGACTAGAGGCTGTTATTTTTGCAAAAGGAGGATCTGCAAAATATTAATGTCACTTTTATGTTGAGGTGCCCATACTTTTGCACCGGTCAAATTTTGTTTAAATGCAGATTGCACATTTTCTGTTAGTACAATAAACCTCATTTCAATCCAGAAATATTACTCAGTCCATCAGTTATTAGATATATGAAACTGTAATGGCTGTTGCAAAAACCCAAATTGTTATAAAGAAAAAAGGTTAACATTAATAAGGGTGCCCAAACGCTTTCATATGACTGTATGTATATATATATATATATATATATATATATATATATATATACACATATATATATATATATATATATATTTATTTATACAGTATTGACCAAAAGTTTGGACACACCTTCTCATCTCTAGAAAGAGGAGACTTTGTGCAGCAGGTCTTCATGGTAAAATAGCTGCTAGAAAAACCACTGCTAAGGACAGGAAACAAGCAGAAGAGACTTGTTTGAGCTAAAGAACACAAGGAATGGACATTAGACCAGTGGAAATCTGTGCTTTGGTCTGATGAGTCCAAATTTGAGATCTTTGGATCCAATCACCGTGTCTTTGTAGAAAAGGCAAACAGATGGACTCTACATGCCTGGTTCCCACCATGAAGCATGGAGGAGGAGGTGTGATGGTGTGGGGGTGCTTTGCTGGTGTCACTGTTGGGGATTTATTCAAAATTGAAGGCATACTAAACCAGCATGGCTACCACAGCATCTTGCAGCGGCATGCTATTCCATCCGGTTTGCGTTTAGTTGGACCATCATTTATTTTTCAACAGGACAATGACCCCAAACACACCTCCAGGCTGTGTAAGGGCTATTTGACTAAGAAGGAGAGTGATGGGGTGCTATGCCAGCTGACCTGGCCTCCACAGCCACCAGACCTGAACCCAATCGAGATGGTTTGGGGTGAGCTGGACCACAGAGTGAAGGCAAAAGGGTGAACAAGTGCTAAGATTCTCTGGGAACTCTTTCAAGACTGTTGGAAGACCATTTCCGGTGACTACTTCTTGAAGCTCATCAAGAGAATGCCAAGAGTGACCTGCTTTTCTTAGTGTATCATCCTGCCTTCTCTACATTGGTATGTGTGACAACCATCTATCTTTCCCATGACCTGCCTTTCTTTGTGTATCATCCTGCCTTCTCTACATTGGTATGTGTGACAACCACCCATCTTTCCCATGACCTGCCTTTCTTTGTGTATCATCTTGCCTTCTCTACATTGATTTCTTCCGTGCCTCCCCCATACTCTGGAATGCTCTGCCTCAACACATCAGACTCTCGCCTACCTTGACAAGCTTCAAATGGAACCTGAAGACCCACCTCTTCCGACAAGCCTACAACCTGCCGTAACCCTCAGTCTGATGCAGCACCGCACAATCAGCTCTACCTTCACCTACTGTATCCTTACCTATCCCTTGTAGACTGTGAGCCCTTGCGGGCAGGGACCTCTCTCCTCCTGTACCTGTCTGTGTCTTGTATTGTTTATGATTATTGTACTTTTCCCTATTATGTATACCCCTTTCACATGTAAAGCACCATGGAATTGATGGCGCTATAATAATAAATAATAATAATAATAATAAGAGTGTGCAAAGCAGTAATCAACGCAAAAGGTGTATACTTTGAAGAACCTAGAATATAAGACATATTTTCAGTTGTTTCACACTTTTTTAAGTATTTCATTCCACATGTTTTAATTCATAGTTTTGATGCCTTCAATGTGAATCTACAATTTTTAGAGTCATGAAAGTAAAGAAAACTCTTTGGCGGGCTTTGCACACTACGACATCGCAGGTGCGATGTCGGTGGGGTCAAATTGAAAGTGACGCACATCCGGCATCGCATGCGACATCGCAGTGTGTAAAGCCTAGATAATACGATTAACGAGCACAAAAGCGTCGGAATCGTATCATCGGTGCAGCGTCGGCGTAATCCATAATTACGCTGACGCGACGGTCCGATGTTGTTCCTCACTCCTGCGGCAGCACACATCGCTGTGTGGGAAGTCGCAGGAGCAAGGAACATCTCTTACCGGCGTCACCGCGGCTTCCGTAGGTTATGCGGAAGGAAGGAGGTGGGCGGGATGTTTACATCCTGCTCATCTCCGCCCCTCCGCTCCTATTTTCTGCCTGCCGTGTGACATCGCAGTGACGCCGCACGACCCGCCCCCTTAATAAGGAGGTGGGTCGTCGGCCACAGCGACAGTCGCAGGGCAGGTGAGTGCATGTGAAGCCGGCGTAGCGATAATTTTCACTACGCCAGCTTTCACAAGATATTGTACCTGCGACGGGGACGGGGACTATCGCGTGCGACATCGCAGCATCGGCTTGCGATGTTGCAACGTGCAAAGCCCGCCTTAGAATGAGACGGTGTGTCCAGCACACAGTTTGAATTATCATAGACAATTTATTCTCTGTTCTACAAGGTTAAATTTCTGGGAGAAAGTAATGTTATAGTTCTCCAACAAATTGGTCTTTAAGCTTTCCATTTCCAAAATTATAACCTTGTAGAAGAGGAAAAAAAAATCTATGATAGTTCAAAGTGTGTATACATTTTTTGTACACAATATAAAGTTGCATAAAAATAAACCATTAAAAAAAATGACGTAGCGCTCCACAGTATTTTTGATTCTCAGCGCAGATAAAGCGGATGGCTACGGACTGCCACCCCCATCTGCCTGGCGTTACGTTGGCTGGCAATCAAAATATAGGGAAGCCCATTCTTTTTTTATTATTATTTAACAAAATAATTAAAACAAAAAATGCGTGGGCTCCTGACGTATTTTGATTTCCAGTCAGGTAAAGCCAGGCAGCTGGGGGCTGGGATTCTCGGCAGCCCGCAGCCACTGCAGGAAATGGCACAGTGTTTCTTAGTGCCATTTCCAGCGCTTTTACCCATCTCATCTAGTGGCCCTGGTGGCGCTGGCACACTGGGTAAGAAAGGGTTTAATACCAACTTTGTATTCTCAAATGGTAATAAGCCCAAAATTCATGGTGTCACACCAAATTAGACATGGCCACCATGAATTTCTAGTAAACAGTAAAAAAAACACAACAAGGAGACATCTTTTTTATTAAAAATAAAACAAAAAAAACATTTAGAGACTCCATCTTTATTAAAAAAAAATCCTTAGTCCGACGTAATCCACAGGGACAGCAATGTCAACTCTGCTTCATCACTCTGTACAGACACAGTCTATACACAGTGAGAAGCAGAAAGCATTGTCAGCTCTGCTACATCCCTCTGTACAGCGCGTGAAGCAGCCTGACAGTGAGGGTATGACTCATGCAGTCTCATATCAGCATCACCCCACACGGCCTGACAATCTCCGGACTGGAGCGCCTCAGCTGCATGGAAATATATGCAGCTGACCCGCTCTTGTGGGGAGATTGTGCACCATGATGTGACACTCACACAGTGACAGTCAAAGTTCAGCTAAAAGGACCTTTGATGACATCATAGTCATGTGACCAATGTGCAACATTCACACCAGACTGGTCACATGGCTATTACATCATTGAAGGTCCTGTAAGTCAGTGCTGGTTACCGGCGGCCTCGGAAGAAGAAGCGGCCGGGAGGCAGAGTCTGCAGGACGCGTTGCGGGACCTGTAAGTATGATCATAATGTTTTTTAATAATGTAGGGTTTCTTTACAGCTCCTGGACCCGATCTGTATCTGTAACACGAGCTTCCCAGTAAAGCTCGTGATCGGGATCGTATACATGATCACTATGTGATCGGTACGATCCCCGATCTTCACAGGTCATCCTCTCAGCTGCTGATTTGCTACAGCCCCCATGTGACAAACAATACCTAGAGAGCTGATGTAAAGCACTGTCCATGGTTCCTAGCTCTCCTTCAGCTGCTTCACATCTTGTGACACCTACAGGCTCATTCCTTCTTCTTCCATTGGTCTTCCCAGTATGTCTGCTCTTTCGCTCCTTCTTGTCTTCTGCACTTTTTTTCTCTTCTTCATTAAAGGCATAATTAGTAAGTATGTGCCACAATAAATGTCCCTTCTCCTGTTTATAAATAATGGTACATATGACCCGGGTACTCCTCTAAATTTTTTTGCAAGCCCAATTAGAACGTTTAGGCCGGTTTCACACATCCGGCTTTTTGCCGTTTTGCCGGATGCGGCGCTCTCCCGTACAGTTAATACAGTACAATGACAGCGCAACAAGCGCCGGTCACATGCTGTCATGTGACCGGCGCATGTGACCCGGAAGTTACAGCGCTGTCATTGTACTGTATTAACTGTACGGGAGAGCGCCGCATCCGGCAAAGCGGCAAAAAGCCGGATGTGTGAAACCGGCCTTACTATGATTTTTTTGTATGCCCCTGTTACACATCACAGAGACTCACAATTAATTGGTGGGTTTGGGGAGAGGACAATATACAGAGACTAATATAGATACAGTCATATGAAAAAGTTTAGGCACCCCTATTAATGTTATCCTTTTTTCTTTATAACAATTTAGGTTTTTGCAACAGCTATTACAGTTTCATATATTTAATAACTGATGGACTGAGTAATATTTCTGGATTGAAATGAGGTTTATTGTACTAACAGAAAATGTGCAATCTGCATTTAACCCCTTAACGACCGCGGGCCGTAAAATTACGTCCTAGCGGTCATAATGTTACTGCCCGCGGTCTGCTGGCGGCAGCATGCCGCGATCGGTACACATCTCAGCTGATTTTCACAGCTGAGATGTATGCCTGCTAGGCACGAGCAGAATCGTTATCTGCTCGTGCCGTTTAACCCCTTAAATGGCGCTGTCAATATGTGACAGCGCCATTTAAGCGCGATCGCGGTAAACTTTTACTTACCGCCCGATACTGGAAGTCACGTGACGCGATCACGTGACTTCCGTTAGTTGTCATGGTAGCACAGGGTCATGTGATGACTCCTGTACTACACATGAATTGCTTTCACTTTCACTGTGCCAGCGGCACAGCGAAAGAGAAAGAGAGCGTATCTGCTGTTTACACCTGTATAGCTGTGATCAGCAGATAGTGCAGAGCGATCGGAATGCTGGTCGCAATAGCCCCCTAGGGGGACTAGCAAAATAAAAAAAAAAAGTTAAAAAAAAGTTTTAAAAATTTAAAAAAAAAACGAAAAAAACCTAAAAGTTCAAATCACCCCCCATTCGCCCCATTGCAAAATTAAAGGGTTAAAAAAATAAAAAATATACACACATTTGGTATCGCCGCGTTCAGAAACGCCCGATCTATCAAAATATAAAATCAATTAATCTGAGCAGTATATGGCGTAGCGGCAAAAAAATTCCAAACGCCAAAATGACGTTTTTTTGTTGCCACAACTTTTGCGCAAAATGCTATAAGAGGCGATCAAAACATAGCATCTGTGCAAAAATGGTACCGTTAAAAATGTCAGCTCGAGATGCAAAAAATAAGCCATTATTGAGCCATAGATCCCGAAAAATGAGAACGCTACGGGTCACGGAATATGGCGTAAAACGTGCGCCACTTTTTTTGGACAAACTTCCGATTTTTTTTAACCCCTTATATAAAAGTAAACCTATACATGTTTGGTGTCTACGAACTCGCACTGAACTGAGGCATCACACCCACAGATCAGTTTTACCATATAGTGAACGCAGTGAATAAAATATCTCTAAAACAATAGTGCTATTGCACTTTTTTTGCAATTTTTCTGCATTTGGAATTTTTGTGCTGTTTTCCAGTACACTATATGGTAAAACTTATGATTTCATTTAAAAGTACAGCTCGTTCCGCAAATAATAAGCCCTCACATGACCATATTGACTGAAAAATAAAAAAGTTACGTCTCTCAGAAAAAGAATGGCGAAAAAAAAAATGGAAAGCGAAAAATCGGCCGGTCGTGAAGGGGTTAAACAAAATTTGACCGGTGCAAAAGTATGGGCACCTCAACATAAAAGTGACATCAATATTTTGCAGATCCTCTTTTTGCAAAAATAACAGCCTCTAGTCGCTTCCCGTAGCTTTTAATGAGTTCCTGGATCCTGGATGAAGGTACATTTGACCATTCCTGTTTACAAAACAATTCCAGTTCAGTTAAGTTTGATGGTCGCCGAGCATGGACAGCACGCTTCAAATCATCCCACAGATGTTCAATGATATTCAGGTCTGGGGACTGGGATGGCCATTCCAGAACATTGTAATTGTTCCTCTGCATGAATGCCTGAGTAGATTTGGAGCGGTGTTTTGGATCATTGTCTTGCTGAAATATCCATTCCCTGCGTAACTTCAACTTCGTCACTGATTCTTTCACATTATTGTCAAGAATCTGCTGATACTGAGTTGAATCCATGCGACCCTCAACTTTAACAAGATTCCCGGTGCCAGCATTGGCAACACAGCCCCAAAGCATGATGGAACCACCAACAAATTTTACTGTGGGTAGCAAGTGCTTTTCTTGGAATGCCGTGTTTTTTTGCCTCCATGCATAACGCCTTTTTGTATGACCAAACAACCCAATCTTTGTTTCATCAGTCCATAGGACTTTCTTCCAAAATGTAACTGGCTTGTCCAAATGTGCTTTTGCATACCTCAGGCGACCCTGTTTGTGGCGTGCTTGCAGAAACAGCTTCTTTTGCATCACTCTCCCATACAGCTTCTCCTTGTGCAAAGTGCGCTGTATTGTTGACCGATGCACATCGACATCATCTGCAGCAAGATGATGCTGCAGGTCTTTGGAGGTGGTCTGTGGCTTGTCCTTGACTGTTCTCACCATTATTCTTCTCTGCCTTTCTGATATTTTTCTTGGCCTGCCACTTCTAAGCTTAACAAGAACTGTACCTGTGTTCTTCCATTTCCTTACTATGTTCCTCACAGTGGAAACTGACAGTTTAAATCTCTGAGACAACTTTTTGTATCCTTCCCCTGAACAACTTTGTTGAATAATCATTGTTTTCAGATCATTTGAGAGTTGTTTTGAGGAGCCCACGATGCCACTCTACATAGGAGATTCAAATAGGAGAACAACTTGCAAGTGGCCACCTTAAATACCTTTTCTCATGATTGCATACACCTGCCTATGAAGTTCAAAGCTCAATGAGGTTACAAAACCAATTTAGTGCTTTAGTAAGTCAGTAAAAAGTAGTTAGGAGTGTTCAAATCAAGAAATTGATAAGGGTGTCCATACTTTTGCACCAGTCAAATTTTGTTTAAATGCGGATTGCACATTTTCTGTTAGTACAATAAACCTCATTTCAATCCAGAAATATTACTCAGTCCATCAGTTATTAGACATATGAAACTGAAATAGCTGTTGCAAAAACCCAAATTGTTATAAAGAAAAAAGGTTAACATTAATAGGGGTTCCCAAACTTTTCATATGACTGTACATAATAATCAGGTCATAGGACAGGGAATTATAATGAACTGGGGGAAGGAGAGTGGATCAAGGACAGGGATTTGGAGTAAATTTCTGGGGAGAGTCAGACTAGCTAATAAATATATATTTATTGGGCAGAGAAAAGTGTCAAATTATAGTTAATGGGGGCTACAATGCTGACTTAATAATTTATATTTTAAATGATGTGTGGCTAATTGTATATTAATGGTGTTGAACATATTTGTATTCAGGGGCGCAATGTTGGAGATTTTTTTTATTCAGAAGGCATATGTATATATAAAATATAAGTGACCTTGTTATTTTCAGGGCCATGATGATCAGTGTGGCAAGAAAAGTTGTTGCCAGAAAATGTTGACATAAAGGTCTGATCAGATAGAGAATAAACAACAGAAAACTATTCTAATTAGATGAGACAGCAGCGATAAGTCACTTGTTATAAATATTTATTCTGTATCTGTACTGTGTGACTTGCAGAGAGATGACAGTGGTACGGTAATAATCTTGTTTGTATTGCAACCTCACTTATGTATAGTATAACCTCTTAGTATATTGTGTACATTCTTATTATGTTTAATGCAGCACCCTGTCTTGATATGTATCGTGTCATCTCTCATTAAACAGAATTTTATCATTTTGTATACACTGTGTTCCAAATTATTATGCAAATTGGATTCAAGTGTCATAGCGATTAATTTTTATTTTTTTTCAATGAAACTCATTGATGGTATTGTGTCTCAGGGTTCTTTGGATCACTGAAATCAATCTCAGATACCTGTGATAATTAGTTTGCCGGGTGAGCCCAATAAAAGGAAAACTGGATGTTCTACAATATTAAGCAGGACACAGTTTTCAAGTAACATGGGAAAGAAAAAAGATCTCTCTGCTGCCGAAAAGCATGAAATAATGCAATGCCTTGGACAAGGGATGAAAACATTAAATATTTCACTAAAACGTAAGTGTGATCATCGTACTGTGAAGAGATTTGTGGCTGATTCAGAACACATACATGTTCGTGCTGATAGAGGCAGAATGAGGAAGGTTTCTGCTAGGCAAGTTCATAGGATTAAGAGAGCGGCTGCTCAAAAGCCATTACAAACCAGCAAACAGATATTTGAAGCTGCTGGTGCCTCTGGAGTCCCTCGAACCTCAAGGTTTAGGATCCTTCAAAGGCTAGATGTGGTGCATAAACCTACTATTCGACCACCCCTAACCAGTTCTCACAAACAGAAATGGTTGCAGTGGGCCCAGACATACCTGAAGACTAATTTTCAAACAGTCTTGTTTACTGCTGAGTGTCGAGCAACCCTGGATGGTCCAGATGGATGGAATGGTGGATGGTTGGTGGATGGCCACCGTGTCCCAACAAGGCTGTGACGTCAGCAAGGAGGTGGAGGAGTCATGTTTGGGGCCGGAATCATGGGGAGACATCTGGTACGCCCCTTTAGGGTTCCTGAAGGTGTGAAAATGACCTCTGCAAAGTATATAGAGTTTCTCACTGACAACTTTCTTCCATGGTACAAAAAGCAGAAATGTGCTTATAGGAGCAAAATCATCTTCATGCATGACAATGCACCATCTCATGCTGCAAAGAATACCTCTGTGTCATTGGCTGCTATGGGCATAAAAGGAGATAAACTCATGGTGTGGCCACCACCTTCACCTGACCTCAACCCTATAGAGAACCTTTGGAGTATCATGAAGCAAAAGATATATGAGGGTAGGATGCAGTTCACATCAAAACAGCAGCTCTGGGAGGCTAGTTTGACATCATGGAAAGAAATTCAAGCAGAAACTCTTCAAAAACTCACAAGTTCAATGGATGCAAGAATTGTGAAGGTGATCTCAAAGAAGGGCTCCTATGTTAACATGTAACTTGGCCTGTTAGGATGTTTTGGATTTAAATAGCATTTTATTTCAGTGAATGTGACATCCTAATGCTGCAAATTCCACAAATGAGCATTTTCAGTTCTTTAAAACATAGAAAATGTTTAGAAACTCTACTGTGCCTAATAATTTGGAACAGTGCATTTTGAGGTTTGTTTGTTTAAAAAAAATGGAAGATTATACTGTTCTCATTGGGAGGTTTCTTCAATAAAATTAGATGTATACTCTAACGGGTGATGACTTTTATTAGACTGACTGTCATTTGCGCGACCATTTAGGAAAATCAGAGAAAAATATCATTTGCGTAATAATTTGGAACATGGTGTAGTATCATCCTTTATGTCTCTTATGTATGACGCCATCCATAATTACATAGTGTCCTCTTATATTAAGTAATGTGACGTCTTACTATGTAACAATTATTGATGAGCAAGCATGCTTACCACTACTCGATACTCAATTGAGCATCAGGGTGCTCAGGCATGAAAGCTCGAGTTCTTGCCTTACATGTTTTGCAGCTGTGAGACAGCCAATTAACATGCAGGGATTGCTTTTAAATCACGGTAATGCAGTAGCCATGATTGGTCAGCCCCAATACATCATTGGATCTAATATGAGAGCTGGGGTCATGATGTCTAGCATACTCTCTGTTGGAAGCAGTTGATATAGGACAGAGAGCTTAGATTAGAGCAGGCATATTGGCAGTGTTGTAAACTTGCACTCTTTAGTGCATTTCATGAGGCACTAAAGGTTGTTTATAGCATTGATTAACTTAATAAATAAATAATTAAAAAAAATGATGTGGGGTCCCACTTATTTTTGATAAACAGCCAAGGTAAATCAGACGCCTGGGGACTGATGTTACCAGGCTTGAAAGGCCCATGGTTATTTGGCCCTTCTCAACCTAAAAATACCAGCCTGAAGTCACCTCAGAATTTGTGCACCATGTTAGATTGTGCGCCCATTCTGACACTTTGCCTAACACCTCCCGATTGCTCTGGTGTAGTGGCAATCATGGTAATGGTAATTGATGTCAGCTTTCAATTGTCCATGAAGCTCTGACGTAAACCATGGTGTATTGATCCCAAAGACATTCCCCAAATCAGTATTCCAACCTATGAAGCCTTGTTCAGAGAAGAAGACTTCATAGGTCACTGCTAATCAGCACCAAACTTGGAATTTCTCACACATAGTGATGTCACTGACTAACTGACATAACTGAGTGTGAGAAATTCCGGGTCTGGTGCTGACCAGGAGCGACCTATGGTGCCTCAGTCTTGGGACCAGTACACCATGGATTTAAATAAATTTGTGAACAAGGGATAATGTTGGGAGTCTTTATTCAAATAAATTATTTATGTGTGAGTAGGGAAGGGCCAAATTACCAAAGGGGAAATCTCATGTCATTGTTTTAAATTATATATTTATTTATTAGTAGAGATGAGCGAACCGGTCCCGGTTCGGCTCGAGGTCGGTTCGCCGAACGGAGCTCCCGTTCGAGTTCGGCTCGTCGAACGTTCGACGAACCGAACTCGAACTGCATAGGAAACAATGGCAGGCAATCACAAACACAGAAAAACACATAGAAAACACCCTCAAAGGTGTCCAAAAGGTGACAAACAACTCACAACACATGGGAAAGTGACAAAGACATATACTCATGCGAAAACAAAAGAGCTGGACAAGGAAAAAGAGGAGGACACACAGATATATGAGTATATGCAAGGAAACATCGATTCCATTAATGTGCAACTTGAGCCCTGCTCATTTTAGGCTTCCAATCTGGATAAATTGCCTGAGCTCGCTACGTACGCCTTGGTGATCTTGACGTGTCCTGCAGCCAGCGTTCTCTCGGAACCTGTCTTCAGTGCTGCTGGGGGTCTGCTGGCAGATAACCACACGTGTCTGTCCACTGACAATGTGGACATGGCTCTCAGAGGACTTTTCTTCCCCTGGGTCAGCCAGGGGACGGGAAAGGCACGCGTATTTTTGAGAGTGCTTCATGCAAAGCATCTTTTTCTTTTTCAAAAGGGGGCTCAACCGATGCCAGTCAAGTGGGGTGTGTGTGGCCCAGTTAGTGGAAACGAGGGAGACTGTGGTTGGAGTCCCCTCGCTGTGTCTCTAAAAGAACCAAGATGAACAAGTCATGGCTCTCAGAGGACTTTTCTTCCCCTGGGTCAGCCAGGGGACGGGAAAGGCACGCGTATTTTTGAGAGTGCTTCATGCAAAGCATCTTTTTCTTTTTCAAAAGGGGGTTCAACCGATGCCAGTCAAGTGGGGTGTGTGTGGCCCAGTTAGTGGAAACGAGGGAGACTGTGGTTGGAGTCCCCTCGCTGTGTCTCTAAAAGAACCAAGATGAACAAATCATGGCTCTCAGAGGACTTTTCTTCCCCTGGGTCAGCCAGGGGACGTGAAAGGCACGCGTATTTTTGAGAGTGCTTCATGCAAAGCATCTTTTTCTTTTTCAAAAGGGGGCTCAACCGATGCCAGTCAAGTGGCGTGTGTGTGGCCCAGTTAGTGGAAACGAGGGAGACTGTGGTTGGAGTCCCCTCGCTGTGTCTCTAAAAGAACCAAGATGAACAAGTCATGGCTCTCAGAGGACTTTTCTTCCCCTGGGTCAGCCAGGGGATGGGAAAGGCACGCGTATTTTTGAGAGTGCTTCATGCAAAGCATCTTTTTCTTTTTCAAAAGGGGCTCAACCGATGCCAGTCAAGTGGGGTGTGTGTGGCCCAGTTAGTGGAAACGAGGGAGACTGTGGTTGGAGTCCCCTCGCTGTGTCTCTAAAAGAACCAAGATGAACAAGTCATGGCTCTCAGAGGACTTTTCTTCCCCTGGGTCAGCCAGGGGACGGGAAAGGCACGCGTATTTTTGAGAGTGCTTCATGCAAAGCATCTTTTTCTTTTTCAAAAGGGGGCTCAACCGATGCCAGTCAAGTGGGGTGTGTGTGGCCCAGTTAGTGGAAACGAGGGAGACTGTGGTTGGAGTCCCCTCGCTGTGTCTCTAAAAGAACCAAGATGAACAAGTCATGGCTCTCAGAGGACTTTTCTTCCCCTGGGTCAGCCAGGGGACGGGAAAGGCACGCGTATTTTTGAGAGTGCTTCATGCAAAGCATCTTTTTCTTTTTCAAAAGGGGGCTCAACCGATGCCAGTCAAGTGGCGTGTGTGTGGCCCAGTTAGTGGAAACGAGGGAGACTGTGGTTGGAGTCCCCTCGCTGTGTCTCTAAAAGAACCAAGATGAACAAGTCATGGCTCTCAGAGGACTTTTCTTCCCCTGGGTCAGCCAGGGGACGGGAAAGGCACGCGTATTTTTGAGAGTGCTTCATGCAAAGCATCTTTTTCTTTTTCAAAAGGGGGCTCAACCGATGCCAGTCAAGTGGGGTGTGTGTGGCCCAGTTAGTGGAAACGAGGGAGACTGTGGTTGGAGTCCCCTCGCTGTGTCTCTAAAAGAACCAAGATGAACAAGTCATGGCTCTCAGAGGACTTTTCTTCCCCTGGGTCAGCCAGGGGACGGGAAAGGCACGCGTATTTTTGAGAGTGCTTCATGCAAAGCATCTTTTTCTTTTTCAAAAGGGGGCTCAACCGATGCCAGTCAAGTGGCGTGTGTGTGGCCCAGTTAGTGGAAACGAGGGAGACTGTGGTTGGAGTCCCCTCGCTGTGTCTCTAAAAGAACCAAGATGAACAAGTCATGGCTCTCAGAGGACTTTTCTTCCCCTGGGTCAGCCAGGGGATGGGAAAGGCACGCGTATTTTTGAGAGTGCTTCATGCAAAGCATCTTTTTCTTTTTCAAAAGGGGGCTCAACCGATGCCAGTCAAGTGGGGTGTGTGTGGCCCAGTTAGTGGAAACGAGGGAGACTGTGGTTGGAGTCCCCTCGCTGTGTCTCTAAAAGAACCAAGATGAACAAGTCATGGCTCTCAGAGGACTTTTCTTCCCCTGGGTCAGCCAGGGGACGGGAAAGGCACGCGTATTTTTGAGAGTGCTTCATGCAAAGCATCTTTTTCTTTTTCAAAAGGGGGCTCAACCGATGCCAGTCAAGTGGGGTGTGTGTGGCCCAGTTAGTGGAAACGAGGGAGACTGTGGTTGGAGTCCCCTCGCTGTGTTTTACATGCTTTTAGAAGGGCATGACATGGCTTGGAGGTTGACTTTCATCATATGCAAACTGTTGGCTACCAAAATGCTGCCTTTCCAACAACTGTGGTTATAGGCAATGAGGAACATACTGATGAAGATGAGACGCAGATACCCGATTGGGATGACAACTTAAATATTCGGTCAGGGCAAGAAGAGGCTCGGTCTGAGGGGGAGGGGAGTGCAAACACAACAATTGATGATGAAGTTCTAGATCCCACCTACTGTCAACCCACAGTCAGACACTCGAGGAGGTCAACAGAGGCGGTGGAGGAGGATGCAACTGACGTCGAAGTAACCTTGCGCCTTCCTGGACACAGTCGGAGCACTGGTAGCACGTCTACAACTGCATCCTCAGCCACCACTCTGCCTCTGAGCATTATTCGGGGTGGATCAACAGGTCGCATGGCCTCTAAGCCTTGCCTAGCCTGGTCCTTTTTTGACATAAAAAAAGATCGCCCAAATTATGGGATCTGTAACATTTGGCATGGTTATCTTAGTAGAGGTCAAAACCTCAGCAGTTTGACAACTTCTTCCATGAATCGTCACATGAATAAATATCATATGGCCTGGTGGGAAGCTCACCGTGCTGCAATGCGGCCTAGCGGAGCCAACCATCCACCGCCTGCCCCTTCCAGGGCATCCGCGCGCTCGTCATCTTCTAGGACTGTGGGGACAGCTGTCACACCTGTTTTTCCACCCACAACTTCCACCACTGTAACCGCAACAGGCAGTTTGCTTGGTAGGTCGTCAGTTGTTTTGGAAGGGGAAACAAGTGAGTGTGTACAGCTCTCTCAGACATCGATAGCACCAACTTTGGATGAAGGCAACATCATGTCTCCGCCTGCACTTTCCTCACAAAGCTGCATTTTTCCAGGGACACCCTACTCAACACCGTCTACACACAGCAGCCAGATCTCTGTCCCTCAGATGTGGTCAAATAAAAGGCCACTTCCTGCGACCCATGACAAAGCGAAGAGGTTGACTCTATCCCTCTGTAAGCTGTTGGCTACAGAAATGCTGCCTTTCCGCCTAGTGGACACACAGGATTTTAGAGACCTTATGTCTGTCGCTGTGCCCCAGTACCAGATGCCTAGTCGCCACTACTTCTCTAAGAAAGGTGTGCCCGCGCTACACCAGCATGTCGCACACAACATCACCGCTTCCTTGAGAAACTCTGTGTGTGAACGGGTGCATTTCACCACCGATACTTGGACCAGTAAGCATGGACAGGGACGTTACATGTCGCTGACTGGCCACTGGGTAACTATGGTGATAGATGGTGAAGGGTCTGCTGCACAAGTCTTGCCGTCCCCACGACTTGTGTGTCAATCCTCTGTCTGTCCAAGTTCCGCCACTGCTTCTGCATCCTCCACCTCATCTGGGTCCTCTACCTCCGCCCCAAGCCTGCCTGGTCAGGCCACCAGCGTTCTCACTGCGCAGAAGGAATCACGCACCCCTCATTACTATGCTGGCAGCAGAGCGCAACGGCATCAGGCGGTCTTTAGCTTGACATGTCTTGGAAATAGGAGTCACACAGCGACTGAGTTGTGGGCAGCTCTGGAGACTGATTTTGATAAATACTTGTCTCCACTCAACCTGCAGCCTGGTAAGGCCGTGTGCGACAATGCTGCAAACCTGGGTGCGGCCCTTCGCCTGGGCAAGGTGACACACGTGCCTTGTATGGCTCACGTGTTGAACCTTGTTGTCCAGCAATTTTTAACACACTATCCCGGCCTAGATGGCCTTCTGACCAGGGCACGGAAACTGTCTGCAGTGCTCACTTCCGTCGTTCAACCGCCGCAGCTGAGCGACTTGCATCGCTCCAGAAGTCTTTCGGCCTGCCGGTTCATCGCCTGAAATGCGATGTGGCGACACGCTGGAATTCAACTCTCCACATGTTACAGCGACTGTGGCAGCACCGGCGAGCCCTGGTGCAATACGTCATGATGTATAGCCTGGGCCAACGAGATGCAGAAGTGGGGCAGATCACCCTGATGGAGTGATCTCAGATCAAGGACCTATGCACCCTTCTGCACAGTTTCGACATGGCGACGAATATGTTTAGCGCTGACAATGCCATTATCAGCATGACGATTCCAGTCATTTACATGCTGGAGCACACGCTAAACACTATTCGGAGTCAGGGGGTGGGACAACAGGAAGGGGAGGAACTACAGGAGGATTCATATGCGCAAGACACAACAACATCACCAAGGTCCAGACGTTCATCATCACCAACGCGGCAGGCATGGGACCATGGGGGACAGGGATCAACAAGGGCGCATGGTAGCAGGCGAGATGTTGAGGAAGGTGCAGGAGGACATGAAGATATGGAGGACGAACTGTCCATGGACATGGAAGACTCAGCAGATGAGGGGGACCTTGGTCAAATTTCAGTTGAAAGAGGTTGGGGGGAGATGTCAGAGGAAGAAAGAACGGTTAGCACCTCTATGCCACAAACACAGCGTGGACTTGGTCCGCATGGCTGCGCAAGACACATGAGTGCCTTCTTGTTGCACTACCTCCAACATGACCCTCGTATTGTCAAAATTAGAAGTGATGATGACTACTGGCTTGCCACACTATTAGATCCCCGGTACAAGTCCAAATTTTGTGACATAATTCCACCCATAGAAAGGGACGCACGTATGCAGGAGTATCAGCAGAAGCTGTTACTCGATCTTAGCTCGGCTTTTCCACCAAACAACCGTGCAGGTGAAGGGAGTGATTCTCCCAGTTGTAACTTGACAAACATGGGACGGCCTCGTCATCTTCAACAGTCTACCCGTACCAGTAGGACCGTATCTGGTGCTGGTAACAGCAATTTTATGGAATCTTTTCATAATTTTTTTAGACCCTCCTTTGCAAGGCCACCAGAGACAACAAGTCTGACACATAGTCAACGGATGGAGAGGATGATACAGGAGTATCTCCAAATGAACATCGATGCAATGACTTTGCAAATGGAGCCTTGCTCCTTTTGTGCTTCAAATCTAGAAAAATGTCAAGAGCTCTCCACTTACGCCTTGAAGATTTTGTCGTGTCCAGCTGCCAGCGTTGTCTCTGAACGTGTCTTCAGTGCTGCTGGGTGTGTGCTGACAGATAAGCGCACGCGTCTGTCCAGTGACAATGTGGACAGACTGACGTTCATCAAAATGAACAAGTCATGGATCCAGAAGGAATTTACTACCCCTGTGTCATTCTGGGGAGAGTAAATGCTTGTGGATTTGGAATGTGCTTGATGCAAATCAAAACATCCTGTTTGCAACTAGGGCACAAGTGCTGCCACTGATGGGGTGTCTGTGTGCCCAATTTTTGGAAAAAAGGTAGACTCCGCTTGGAGTAACCCTTGCTTGCTGTGTTTTTTAAAAATGATACAAGATGAACAGATCTGAAGGCAAGATGAAGGCAACATCATGTATCCGCCTGCACTTTTCTCACAAACCTGCATTTTTCCAGGGACACCCTACTCAACACCGTCTACAGACAGCAGCCAGATCTCTGTCCCTCAGATGTGGTCAAATAAAAGGCCACTTACTGCGACCCATGACAAAGCTAAGTGGTTGACTCTATCCCTCTGTAAGCTGTTGGCTACCGAAATGCTGCCTTTACGCGTAGTGGACACACAGGATTTTACAGACCTTATGTCTGCCGCTGTGCCCCAGTACCAGATGCCCAATCACCACTGCTTCTCCAAGAAAAGCATGCCCGCGCTACACCAGCATGTCGCACACAACATCACCACTTCCTTGAGAAAATCTGTGTGCGACAGGGTGCATTTCAACACAGATACTTGGACCAGTAAGCATAGACAGGGTCATTACATGTCACTGACTGGGCACTGGCAAACTATGGTGAGAGATGGAGAAGGGTCTGCTGTACAAGTCTTGCCGTCCCCACGAGTTGTTTCAATCCTTGTTCTGTATGTAGAAGTTAATACACTGCTTCTGCCTCTTCAACCTCGTGTGGGTCCTCCACCTTGGCGCAAACCCTGTGTGGTCAGGCCACCCTTCCTTGCAACTGCGCACAAGGACTACCACACACCTCCTTACTATGCTGGCAGCAGAGCTCAATGCCATCAGGCGGTCAAAGTTTTACTTTGAAATGTTTGGGAAATGTGAGTCACACCGCTATTACAGAGAATAGTAGTCAGGCAGGGTCAAAACATTAATTGAGGAACAGGAACAGAATGGGACGGCCAGGACTTAATCAGAAAACAAGCAGAGGTGAAATGCGTATCGGCCAACAAGGTACATAAACAGCAAGCAGGAAAAGTAGTCAGGTAACAAGCACACAAAATCATAAAACTGAACTGGGGGTAAAATTAACCAGAGGTTCATAGCTATGTCTGGCAGTGGTCTGCAGACAGGATGGGCATAAAAAAGGGTGTGGTGTCTTCCCATTGGTTGTAGCTGAATGATGGTATTTCATCTGTGAGATACCCACCAGCTACATTCAGCCAGAGATTCTGCATCTGTCAAGGTAATGCAGCCCAGTGGGTGAGCATAACCTGCGTCCACCTGCGCCGCTGGCATCGACTACTCTCCCATCATCAGCACTATTCATGAAAGGAACATGTTGTCACCTGGCGACCGGAGTACAAATTGACGGAGCGGACTCCGTTGGTGACTTAACAGCCGTGTGCGGCAATGATGCAAACCTGGCTGCGGGCCATCCTCAGGGCAATGTGACACACGTGCCTTTTATGGCTCACGTGTTGAACCGAATTCTCCAGCAATTTTTAAAACACCATCACGGCCTACATGGCCTTGTGCAGCGGGCACGCTCGCTATGTGCTCACTTCCATCGTGCGCACACAGCAGCTCAACAACTTTCATCACTCCGGAAGTCTTAGGGTCTGGCAGTTAAACGCCGGAAATGCGATGTTCCGACACGCAGGAATTGGAATCTGCACATGTTGCAGCGTGTGTGGCAGCACCGCAGAGCCCTGCTGAAATACGGTATGACATATAGCCTGGGATAACTTGATCAAGAGGTGGTGCAGATCACGCTGCTGGAGTGGTGTCAGATCAAGGACCTATGCACCCTGCTACACAGTTTTGAAATGTCGACGAAGATGTTTAGCACTGGCAATGTCATTCTCAGCGTGACAATTCTGGTCATCTACATGATGGAGCACACTGTAATTATTATTCGGAGTCAGGTGTTGGGACAAGAGGAAGGGGAGGAAGTACAGGAGGAGTCATATGCGGAAGGGATAACAAGATCTACGAGGTCCAGATGGTCAGCGGCACCTATGCGGCAGTCATGGTGAGGGAGAGGGATTAACAAGGGCGCATAGTATCAGCAAAAAGTGTTGATGAAAGTGCAGGAGCCCATGAAGAAATGGAGGACGAACTGGCGATGGGCATGGAAGACTCAGCAGATGAGTGAGAGCTTGCTCACATTTCGGTTGTGCGAGGTTGTGGGTAGAGGGCAGAGGAAGGATGCACGATTCTCACCTCTCTGCCACCAACACACCAAGGACTTGGTCCTCCTGGATGCACAAGACACATGAGCGCCTTCTTGCTGCACTACCTACATGACCCTCGGATTGTATGAATTTGAAGTAATCCTGAATACTGGGTTGCCACACTGTTAGATCCCCGGTACAAGACAAAATTTGGCGAACTAATTCCTGCCATAGAAATAGACGCACGTATACAGGAGTATCTGCAGAATGTGGTACGCAATCTTAGATCTACTTTTCCACTAAACACCAGTGCTGCACAGAGTGAATCTCAACGCTTTGTCATGGATAGGAGGAAATGGTCTTTTACTTGTCCACATCGGAGGGACCGAGGGATGGCTGCTGTGCTGAGATGGCGTTGAGTACGGTGTCCCTGCACAGTTGCACTTTTGGTCATATCCCAAAATGAGTTGAAAAAGGACAGATGCTGGTGGAAAGGGGAACAGGTGTGTTGGAAAGGGGAAAAAAGTTTTGGTCCGTGGATTTGGTGGTTAAGCAACTGTAACATTTGCTGAAGAAACAACATCTGTTACAGTGGGACTGGCAGATTTGGATAAAGTGGTATATAATCTGTGACCGCTATATAACGAAAATTATTAAGAAAAGAAAGAGAAAGGTATATATCCCCATCAGCTGTCAGTGTCCACCGTGCTCCCAGTTGGAAAAGGAGAGGTTGGCAACTTGAAGGTTTGGTGGAGGATACAGAGCTGTGTGGCTATGAAACAAATAGTAGCCTGAACCGAGTTAGACGCCATTCGGATCTGGAAACTGTGAGCTCTGTTAGCGTCACAGGGTCTACATGCCCACCCAGCCCAGGAACTCCCTGTTAACAACACAGGGGCCATTGAGTACGCTGACCGTGTGCGTAGGGGCCACACCTGTGGACAGCAGGCGCATCAGCAGCAGCAGGCCTGTTAATGCCACTGGGCTGCACAAGCAGGACTGTTAGGACAGGAGCTGGTCTTAACCGTTCTGCGTTACCAACTGTGGTGGTGGCCTGCATTCACCACCCTATCCCTGCCTACCTCTGGCCTAAAGCCGCAATGGGTTCAACACATGGAGGTGTGCTCTTTCGGAGCATAATAGAAGACTGCGCACCTCCTTGTTGGCTCCAGCCCCTTTTATAACCTGGGTCCGCCGCAAACCAGGGTGAACCACAATGCACCTCCTGGAGACAAAAGTAGAGTGACACGTCATGAGTGGCATAACTAGCGTCCTATTTGGAAACGCAACTTCAATGATGACCTCATGGCTGCCATGACCCAAACACCTCACCAGTCATCGTCTGACCATCAATAATGCGGTGACAAGTCATAGGTGTGGGCCTCTGCAAGCCATTTGGGAGGACACCTGATGCCCTGTGGTCTATATGGGACCCCCACATCAGGGCCAGGGCCAAAGAGTTCATTACCGGACCTAGTCTCTGATGCAGGAAGTGCCTGAGCATGCTCAGTAGCATGAAATACAGTCTCTGAAAAAAGACTATCAGCTTTAGCATGGTGTCTAGGCACAAAACAGGACTTAGACCCGGCACGGAATGCAAGCACCTGTGCAAAGAGGCTTTTCACACTTAGTGTGGGAGCATGCGCTGTATCTAGTGATGAGCGAGCATGCTTGTCACTACTCGGTACTCGCACGAGTATCACTGTACTCGGGCTGCTCGGCGGGGACCGAGTAATCTCGCGATACTCGTGCTTTACTCGTGGTCTTCATTTCTGCATGTTGGCGCTCTTTTGAGAGCCAGCCCTCATGCAGGGATTGGCTGGCAGACCACTGCAATGCCACAGCCCTGTTAGTTGTGGAATTGCAGTGATTGGCCGGCCTGCACAGCGTCACCGAGCCTTTATATAGGCCGGCGCGCTGTGCTCTGCTCACAGCTATTCTGACAGTGAGTGTAGGGAGAGTGTCGCTGATTCAGGGAAAGCTTTGCGGCCCTTTATAGCTTTTTCAGTTGCAGGGCTGCAAACAGTGTGACCAAAAGTCCTTCTCAGGACTATTCTAGTTTTATACAGGCAGGCAGGGTATAGCCAGGTCGGCGTACAGTAGCAGAGTCCTTCTCAGGACTATTGTTGCTATATACAGGCAGGGTATAGCCAGGTCTGAATACAGGCTAGTGACCAAAAGAGTCCTTGTCAGGACTATTGTAGCAGTATACAGGCAGGCAGGCAGGCAGGGTAGTGGTGACCGTATACCAGCCTTCATATCTGGGGCTGGTGTACACAGTGTAAAACAGTCCAGATAGTGTCTGACTTGTCTGTACTGTAATTGTCGCTCCCCAAAAAAACCTGTTAGGTTATTATTGCGTCCGTGCTTGGTTTTTAAAACCGCACGTGTGTGCCTGTTGGTGGCAGCGTACAGGTGCACTGGTGTGCGTTTACCAAACTATTATATAACGCACAAGTGTAGTGTATAATACACGTCAGTCAGCAGTGGCTGATAGTGTCAGAGTTCTTAATTTTTGCTCCTAAAACCTGTGTTAGGTTATTATTGCGTCCGTGCTTGGTTTTTAAAACCGCACGTGTGTGCCTGTTGGTGGCAGCGTACAGGTGCACTGGTGTGCGTTTACCAAACTATTATATAACGCACAAGTGTAGTGTATAATACACGTCAGTCAGCAGTGGCTGATAGTGTCAGAGTTCTTAATTTTTGCTCCTAAAACCTGTGTTAGGTTATTATTGCGTCCGTGCTTGGTTTTTAAAACCGCACGTGTGTGCCTGTTGGTGGCAGCGTACAGGTGCACTGGTGTGCGTTTACCAAACTATTATATAACGCACAAGTGTAGTGTATAATACACGTCAGTCAGCAGTGGCTGATAGTGTCAGAGTTCTTAATTTTTGCTCCTAAAACCTGTGTTAGGTTATTATTGCGTCCGTGCTTGGTTTTTAAAACCGCACGTGTGTGCCTGTTGGTGGCAGCGTACAGGTGCACTGGTGTGCGTTTACCAAACTATTATATAACGCACAAGTGTAGTGTATAATACACGTCAGTCAGCAGTGGCTGATAGTGTCAGAGTTCTTAATTTTTGCTCCTAAAACCTGTGTTAGGTTATTATTGCGTCCGTGCTTGGTTTTTAAAACCGCACGTGTGTGCCTGTTGGTGGCAGCGTACAGGTGCACTGGTGTGCGTTTACCAAACTATTATATAACGCACAAGTGTAGTGTATAATACACGTCAGTCAGCAGTGGCTGATAGTGTCAGAGTTCTTAATTTTTGCTCCTAAAACCTGTGTTAGGTTATTATTGCGTCCGTGCTTGGTTTTTAAAACCGCACGTGTGTGCCTGTTGGTGGCAGCGTACAGGTGCACTGGTGTGCGTTTACCAAACTATTATATAACGCACAAGTGTAGTGTATAATACACGTCAGTCAGCAGTGGCTGATAGTGTCAGAGTTCTTAATTTTTGCTCCTAAAACCTGTGTTAGGTTATTATTGCGTCCGTGCTTGGTTTTTAAAACCGCACGTGTGTGCCTGTTGGTGGCAGCGTACAGGTGCACTGGTGTGCGTTTACCAAACTATTATATAACGCACAAGTGTAGTGTATAATACACGTCAGTCAGCAGTGGCTGATAGTGTCAGAGTTCTTAATTTTTGCTCCTAAAACCTGTGTTAGGTTATTATTGCGTCCGTGCTTGGTTTTTAAAACCGCACGTGTGTGCCTGTTGGTGGCAGCGTACAGGTGCACTGGTGTGCGTTTACCAAACTATTATATAACGCACAAGTGTAGTGTATAATACACGTCAGTCAGCAGTGGCTGATAGTGTCAGAGTTCTTAATTTTTGCTCCTAAAACCTGTGTTAGGTTATTATTGCGTCCGTGCTTGGTTTTTAAAACCGCACGTGTGTGCCTGTTGGTGGCAGCGTACAGGTGCACTGGTGTGCGTTTACCAAACTATTATATAACGCACAAGTGTAGTGTATAATACACGTCAGTCAGCAGTGGCTGATAGTGTCAGAGTTCTTAATTTTTGCTCCTAAAACCTGTGTTAGGTTATTATTGCGTCCGTGCTTGCATTTAAAAACCGCACGTGTGTGCCTGTCGGTGGCAGCGTACAGGTGCACTTGTGTGCAATTTCCAGAAACTTTGATATAACGCACAAGTAGTGAATATACACGTCAGCAGTGCACAGCATTGCAAAATGCGCAAGGGCATTGGCAAGGAACAAGGAAGTGGACGTGATGGTGGTGCAGGCAGAGGCCGAGGTCGTGGGCAAGCTCTAATTTCGCCACAACAAAGGGCCACATCTAGTCGCTCGCACGTCCTGTCCCAAATTCTTGGGGACCGCAGCAGTACACCGCTCTTGAACCAAGACCAGTGTCAACAGGTTGTTAGTTGGATAGCGGATAATGCTTCCAGTCAGATTGGCACCACCACAAACACTCTGTCTTCCACACGGTCAAGTGTCAGTAGCCGTGATACTGCACCGCACATTTCTGAACCTGATCCTCCTTCCTACCACCAGGCTGAGTACACGTCCTCCTCGGACATTAATGATCCCACACTTGGACACTCGGAAGAGCTGTTCACGTTTCCATTCACACATTCTGGCCTCTCGCCAGCTCATATTGAAGTGGGTCATGAGGAGATCGTCTGTACAGATGGCCAAATATTTGAGCAGCCACGTTCTCACGAAGTTGGCAACGTGTCTCAACAAGTGGTGGACGATGATGAGACACAATTGTCAGCAAGTCAGGAGGAGGAGCAGGGTGCGGAAGAGGAAGACGACGTGGTGGATGATCCAGTAACTGACCCAACCTGGCAGGAGGATATGCAGAGCGAGGACAGCAGTGCACAGGGGGAGGGAGGCGTAGCATCACAACAGGCAGTAAGAAGCAGGGTGGTGGCCCCAGGCAGAAGTCAGGCAACCGTTCCCCGGAACAACACGACGACACAAGGTGCCTGTACAAATGTTAGGTCTTCACGAGTCTGGCAGTTTTTTAAGTTGGATCCAGATGATTCAAAAAAGGCCATTTGCAACACCTGCCGTGCCAGCATCAGCAGGGGTACCAAAACTAGCAGCCTGACCACCACCAGCATGATCAGGCACATGTCAGCCAAGCACCCGACTTTGTGGGAAGTACAACAGAGTCGAGGAGCAGTGCTTGCTGATGTCACTGCTACGTCTTCGCTGGTTGTGCATGCGAGCCAATCCTCTGTCCATGCTGCCTGCGAACAAGCCTCCTCCACTCCTGCACCTGCAGTTGCCTACGCAGAAAGAACACCATCATCAAGCACGTCCTTGTCCCAGCGCAGCGTTCAGTTATCCATTCAGCAAACCTTTGAACGCAGGCGCAAATACACTGCCAACACCCCACATGCCACAGTTCTAAATGCTAACATTTCGCGACTGCTTGCGCTGGAAATGTTGCCTTTTAGGCTGGTGGAGACAGAAGCATTCCGTGACCTGATGGCGGCAGCTGTCCCACGTTACTCGGTCCCCAGCCGCCACTATTTCTCCCGGTGTGCCGTCCCCGCGTTGCATAACCACGTGTCACAAAACATCACACGTGCCCTGAACAACGCTGTTTCACCCAAGGTCCACCTAACCACAGACACGTGGACAAGTGCTTGTGGGCAAGGCCGCTACATCTCGTTGACGGCACACTGGGTTAATATTGTGGAAGCTGGGACCCAGTCTGAGCGAGGGACGCAACACGTCCTTCCCACACCAAGGTTTGCAGGCCCTACCTCAGTCAGTGTTTCACCCACACTCTACAGCTCCGGAATGTCATGCTCTTCAGCCTCCTCCTCCTCCTGCGCATCCTCATCCACTGTGCCCTCCACACCAGTCACAAGCTGGAAGCACTGCAGCACTGCCTCGGCGAAGCGGCAACAGGCTGTGCTGAAGCTAATCTGCATAGGTGACAAACCCCACAATGCAGAAGAGCTGTGGACAGCTCTGAAACAGCAGGCAGATCACTGGCTCACACCTCTGAACCTAAAGCCAGGAAAGGTCGTTTGTGACAATGGCCGGAACCTGGTGGCGGCTTTGAGGCGAGGCCAGCTGACACATGTTCCATGCGTGGCCCATGTGCTCAACCTCGTGGTTCAGCGGTTTATAAAGTCATACCCAGAGCTGTCTGATCTGCTGGTAAAAGTTCGCCGCCTGTCTGCACATTTTCGAAAGTCACCTACTGCTTCAGCCGGCCTTGCCGGCTTTCAGCGCCGTTTGCATCTTCCGGCTCACAGACTGGTGTGTGATGTCCCCACGCGTTGGAATTCAACTCTGCACATGTTGGTCAGGATATGTGAGCAGAAGAGGGCAGTTGTTGAGTACCTGCATCACCTAAGCCGTCGGGAAATGGGTCAAACTCCACACATAACACCTGAGGAGTGGAGATGGATGTCAGACCTATGTACCATCCTCCAAAACTTTGAGGACTCCACCAAGATGGTGAGTGGTGATGACGCCATTATTAGCGTCACCATACCGCTACTCTGCCTTCTAAAACGGTCCCTGCTGAAAAACAAACATGATGCATTGCAGGCGGAGCGCGATGAGTTGCAGCAAGAAACAGTAGTGGGTGTGGGTGATAACACACAGCCCAGCCTCGTCTCATCACAACGTGCAGTGGAGGACTATGACGAGGAGGAGGATGAAGACATGGAGCAACTCTCCGGCCAAATTGAGGATATGACATGCACACCAGTCATATCCTCGATTCAGCGTGGCTGGCCAGAGGACAGGGTAGATGAGGAGGAGGAGGAGGAGGAGGAGGAGGAGGAGGAGGACAGCATGTTCAGTCATCTTGTTGGTCAGGCTACTGAAGTCCTGGCTGTTAAGAGTCTGGCGCACATGGCTGACTTTATGGTAAGCTGCCTGTCTCGTGACCCTCGCGTTAAGAACATCTTGGCCGACAATCATTACTGGTTGGTAACACTGTTAGACCCACGCTACAAGGAGAACTTTTTGTCTCTTATTCCCGTGGAGGAGAGGTCAACCAAAATGCAGCAGTTTCGGAAGGCCATACTCACGGAAGTAGGCAAAGCATTCCCCTCACAAAACGCTAGCGGCATAGGTCAGGAATCAGTGGACAACCGAGGCGTACAGCCGAGAGAGGCACAAGTCCAATCCGCCAGAGGTAGGGGAACAGTCTTTAAGATGTGGGACAGTTTTCTCAGCCCCTCACGTACCACAGCCCCTGAGGTGCGGGGTAGTGCCACAAGAAATCCTAAGTTTGCCCAGATGCTGAAGGAGTACCTTGCAGATCGAACAACTGTACTCCGACATTCCTCTGTGCCTTACAATTATTGGGTATCCAAGCTGGACACGTGGCATGAATTGGCTCTCTACGCCTTGGAAGTCCTGGCCTGCCCTGCTGCTAGCGTTTTGTCAGAGCGTGTTTTTAGTGCCGCAGGTGGAATCATTACAGATAAACGCACCCGCCTGTCAACTGAAAATGCTGACAGGCTGACTCTGATAAAGATGAACAAGGGTTGGATTGGGCCAGACTTCACCACACCACCAGCAAATGAGAGCGGAGTTTAAAGTTTGCCATGTACCTCCACTCACCCATGGGTACACTTCTCGACTTTGGATAATCGCTGGACTGCTCCTCCTTCTCCTCATGCGCCATCATGATGACCGTTACAATAGTTAGGTCTTTGTTTCAGGTATACCCCCAGTGGTAAATTTTTTCGCCCATTCTTTGCAGAATGGACATTACAACGACAGGAGACCCGCTCCTTTGCAATGGGAACAATGTTTTGAGGCCCTCATGCACGTCTCTACCCAGGGACAACGTGGAGCCTCCCAATTTTTGGCTGCCCTGCCTAAGGGCTATACTGAAATACACCCACTTCCTTACAATGGGCACTTCAGGTTTACAGGCCATCATGCACGTCTCTATCCAGGGACAATGTGGAGCCTCCCAATTTTTGGCTGCCCTGGCAAAGGGCTATACTGAAATAGACCCACTTCCTTACAATGGGCACTTCAGGTTTACAGGCCATCATGCACGTCTCTATCCAGGGACAATGTGGAGCCTCCCAATTTTTGGCTGCCCTGGCAAAGGGCTATACTGAAATAGACCCACTTCCTTAAAATGGACACTTAATGTTTTGAGGCCATCATGCACGTCTCTACCCAGGGACAATGTGGAGCCTCCCAATTTTTGGCTGCCCTGGCAAAGGGCTATACTGAAATACACCCACTTCCTTACAATGGGCACTTCAGGTTTACAGGCCATCATGCACGTCTCTATCCAGGGACAATGTGGAGCCTCCCAATTTTTGGCTGCCCTGGCAAAGGGCTATACTAAAATAGACCCACTTCCTTACAATGGGCACTTCAGGTTTACAGGCCATCATGCACGTCTCTATCCAGGGACAATGTGGAGCCTCCCAATTTTTGGCTGCCCTGGCAAAGGGCTATACTGAAATAGACCCACTTCCTTACAATGGGCACTTCAGGTTTACAGGCCATCATGCACGTCTCTATCCAGGGACAATGTGGAGCCTCCCAATTTTTGGCTGCCCTGGCAAAGGGCTATACTGAAATAGACCCACTTCCTTACAATGGGCACTTCAGGTTTACAGGCCATCATGCACGTCTCTATCCAGGGACAATGTGGAGCCTCCCAATTTTTGGCTGCCCTGGCAAAGGGCTATACTGAAATAGACCCACTTCCTTAAAATGGACACTTAATGTTTTGAGGCCATCATGCACGTCTCTACCCAGGGACAATGTGGAGCCTCCCAATTTTTGGCTGCCCTGGCAAAGGGCTATACTGAAATACACCCACTTCCTTACAATGGGCACTTCAGGTTTACAGGCCATCATGCACGTCTCTATCCAGGGACAATGTGGAGCCTCCCAATTTTTGGCTGCCCTGGCAAAGGGCTATACTAAAATAGACCCACTTCCTTACAATGGGCACTTCAGGTTTACAGGCCATCATGCACGTCTCTATCCAGGGACAATGTGGAGCCTCCCAATTTTTGGCTGCCCTGGCAAAGGGCTATACTAAAATAGACCCACTTCCTTACAATGGGCACTTCAGGTTTACAGGCCATCATGCACGTCTCTATCCAGGGACAATGTGGAGCCTCCCAATTTTTGGCTGCCCTGGCAAAGGGCTATACTGAAATAGACCCACTTCCTTACAATGGGCACTTCAGGTTTACAGGCCATCATGCACGTCTCTATCCAGGGACAATGTGGAGCCTCCCAATTTTTGGCTGTCCTGGCAAAGGGCTATACTAAAATAGACCCACTTCCTTACAATGGGCACTTCAGGTTTACAGGCCATCATGCACGTCTCTATCCAGGGACATTGGTGAACCTCACAATTTTGGACTGCCCTGGCAAAGGAAAATACTACAAAGACTCACTTCCTCAAAATGGGCACATTAGACTCAAGAGGCCTTCATGTACGTCTCTTCTCAGGGACATCGGAGTGCCACACAATGTTTTCACGTAAAATCTTTCATGTATTAATCTCAAAAAGTAACATACACCAGCTCTATCTCACTATTGGGTATGTGCCCTTAACATTTCTGCCATGAAAAATCATTTTGGGGTCATTTTGGAAGGTTTTCTGGTGAGTCCGTAAAAATGGCGTAAAACGCGGACAAAATTGTTCACAGCTGTGACTTTTGAGTGATAAATGCTTCAAGGGGTCTTCCCCATGCTGTTGCCATGTCATTTGAGCACTCTTCTGAGACTTTTGTGCCATTTTTAGGGTTTCTCCATGCTGCCGGGAGGTCATTTCACAAAAATACTCGGGTCTCCCATAGGATAACATTGGGCTCGTTGCTCGGGCCGAGTACACGAGTATCTTGGGAGGCTCGGCCCGAGCTTCGAGCACCCGAGCTTTTTAGTACTCGCTCATCACTAGCTGTATCCCGAAAAGAAGACTTCGCGTCAGGAATAACACAGTCAGGCTGAGCATACTCACTAGGCGAAACACTGTAATTATGCTGCAGCTGGGGTACATCGGCACACGCATGCGCACTAGCTGCCTCTCCACACTTAGACGTGGAGGGGAAATTTGTCTTGGAGATGCTGTCTATGAACAGAAGGAAAAGCTAAAGGAAACCTGACTTTCTATCCCTCCGAATTATGAAATGCAGCAATGAATTCCATGAGTTTGCTATAACATTAGCGTAGCAAAATGTGCATGAGGGTGTGATGTAGAGGTGCTATAAATAGCTTGTCACCAGTGGGGCACTAATGGAATACAACAGCCAGTTCTATGATGCCACTAAATGGCAGTATTTTGTGCTATCATTATAGCTTATTAAAAACAGAGCAGGAGGTTGTCATGCAGAGGTGCTGCACATAGATTTGCAGTAGTGTGAATAGACAAAAGTACAATAGCCTCGTTTAGGATGCCACTAGGTACACTGACTGTTTGCTAGTATAATGGCTGAGTTTAAAAAAGTTTGAGTGTGCAATGCAGGCAGACATGCTGCAAATATCGTTACAATAGTGTGAATAGACAAAAGTACAATAGCCACGTTTAGGATGCCACTAGGTACAGTGAGTGTTTGCTAGTATAATGGCTGAGTTTAAAAAAGTTTGAGTGTGCAATGCAGGCAGACATGCTGCAAATATCGTTACAATAGTGTGAATAGACAAAAGTACAATAGCCACGTTTAGGATGCCAATAGGTACACTGAGTGTTTGCTAGTATAATGGCTGAGTTTAAAAACGTTTGAGTGTGCAATGCAGGCAGACATGCTTCAAATATCGTTACAATAGTGTGAATAGACAAAAGTACAATAGCCACGTTTAGGATGCCAATAGGTACACTGAGTGTTTGCTAGTATAATGGCTGAGTTTAAAAACGTTTGAGTGTGCAATGCAGGCAGACATGCTGCAAATATCGTTACAATAGTGTGAATAGACAAAAGTACAATAGCCACGTTTAGGATGCCAATAGGTACACTGAGTGTTTGCTAGTATAATGGCTGAGTTTAAAAAAGTTTGAGTGTGCAATGCAGGCAGACATGCTGCAAATATCGTTACAATAGTGTGAATAGACAAAAGTACAATAGCCACGTTTAGGATGCCACTAGGTACACTGAGTGTTTGCTAGTATAATGGCTGAGTTTAAAAAAGTTTGAGTGTGCAATGCAGGCAGACGTGCTGCAAATATGTTTACAATAGTGTGAATAGACAAAAGTACAATAGCCACGTTTAGGATGCCAATAGGTACACTGAGTGTTTGCTAGTATAATGGCTGAGTTTAAAAAAGTTTGAGTGTGCAATGCAGGCAGACATGCTTCAAATATCGTTACAATAGTGTGAATAGACAAAAGTACAATAGCCACGTTTAGGATGCCAATAGGTACACTGAGTGTTTGCTAGTATAATGGCTGAGTTTAAAAAAGTTTGAGTGTGCAATGCAGGCACACATGCTGCAAATATGTTTACAATAGTGTGAATAGACAAAAGTACAATAGCCACGTTTAGGATGCCAATAGGTACACTGAGTGTTTGCTAGTATAATGGCTGAGTTTAAAAAAGTTTGAGTGTGCAATGCAGGCAGACATGCTGCAAATATGTTTACAATAGTGTGAATAGACAAAAGTACAATAGCCACGTTTAGGATGCCAATAGGTACACTGAGTGTTTGCTAGTATAATGGCTGAGTTTAAAAAAGTTTGAGTGTGCAATGCAGGCAGACATGCTGCAAATATGTTTACAATAGTGTGAATAGACAAAAGTACAATAGCCACGTTTAGGATGCCACTAGGTACACTGAGTGTTTGCTAGTATAATGGCTGAGTTTAAAAAAGTTTGAGTGTGCAATGCAGGCAGACATGCTTCAAATATCGTTACAATAGTGTGAATAGACAAAAGTACAATAGCCACGTTTAGGATGCCACTAGGTACACTGAGTGTTTGCTAGTATAATGGCTGAGTTTAAAAAAGTTTGAGTGTGCAATGCAGGCAGACATGCTGCAAATATCGTTACAATAGTGTGAATAGACAAAAGTACAATAGCCACGTTTAGGATTCCAATAGGTACACTGAGTGTTTGCTAGTATAATGGCTGAGTTTAAAAACGTTTGAGTGTGCAATGCAGGCAGACATGCTTCAAATATCGTTACAATAGTGTGAATAGACAAAAGTACAATAGCCACGTTTAGGATGCCACTAGGTACACTGAGTGTTTGCTAGTATAATGGCTGAGTTTAAAAAAGTTTGAGTGTGCAATGCAGGCAGACATGCTGCAAATATCGTTACAATAGTGTGAATAGACAAAAGTACAATAGCCACGTTTAGGATGCCAATAGGTACACTGAGTGTTTGCTAGTATAATGGCTGAGTTTAAAAAAGTTTGAGTGTGCAATGCAGGCAGACATGCTGCAAATATCGTTACAATAGTGTGAATAGACAAAAGTACAATAGCCACGTTTAGGATGCCACTAGGTACACTGAGTGTTTGCTAGTATAATGGCTGAGTTTAAAAAAGTTTGAGTGTGCAATGCAGGCAGACGTGCTGCAAATATGTTTACAATAGTGTGAATAGACAAAAGTACAATAGCCACGTTTAGGATGCCAATAGGTACACTGAGTGTTTGCTAGTATAATGGCTGAGTTTAAAAAAGTTTGAGTGTGCAATGCAGGCAGACGTGCTCTGCAAATGTCTTTGCACTAGTGGGACTATAGCAAAGTCCAATAGCCACGTTTAGGATGCCACTAGGTACACTGAGTGTTTGCTAGTAAAATTGCTTAGTTTAAAAAAGTTGGAGTGTGCAATGCAGACAGACGTGCTCTGCAAATGTCTTTGCACTAGTGGGACTATAGCAAAGTCCAATAGCCACGTTTAGGATGCCACTAGGTACACTGAGTCTTTGCCAGTAAAATTGCTTAGTTTAAAAAAGTTGGAGTGTGCAATGCAGGCAGACGTGCTCTGCAAATGTCTTTGCACTAGTGGGACTATAGCAAAGTCCAATAGCCACGTTTAGGATGCCACTAGGTACACTGAGTGTTTGCTAGTATAATGGCTTAGTTAAAAAGAGTTGTAGTGTGCAATGCAGGCAGAGGTGCTCTGCAAATGTCTTTGCACTAGTGGGACTATAGCAAAGTCCAATAGCCACGTTTAGGATGCAACTAGGTACACTGAGTGTTTGCTAGTAAAATTGCTTAGTTTAAAAAAGTTGGAGTGTGCAATGCAGGCAGACGTGCTCTGCAAATGTCTTTGCACTAGTGGGACTATAGCAAAGTCCAATAGCCACGTTTAGGATGCCACTAGGTACACTGACTGTTTGCTAGTATAATGGCTTAGTTATAATGAGTTGGAGTGTGCAGAGGACAAGAGGGTACAGTGGCAGGATTGTGGTGCTCTGGGTAGAGGAATGGAAGCCTGCCTTTCTATTCCCTCCTAATGGTGAAATGCAGGGAGGAAATCCCTGACCTTGGCTACACAGACGCTGTTGCTGTTTGCAGGACCTGTCACCTATGGCTCTCTGACCCTGCCGGTTTGAGCCCTTAAAAGGACTGCTATAAAGTGCTCTCCCTAAGCTGTCTAACGCTGTGTATGCAGCGCATACAGCTGTATCGGCTATAGGACTCAGGAGGACGGAGCTGCGACAGTGATGTCTGACACCAAAGACGCAGAAGGCAGATAATGGCGTCCTGGAAGAAAATGTCCGGTTTTATAATGCAGGGACATGTGACATGGACATCCTATCACACATGCCGTTGCTTCTCTGGCTCAAAGTCCACTTAGCTGTGTGTGTGTCTGGGATTGGCTGACATGCTGGCCCGCCCCGGGAAGGAAGACAAGAAAAAAAAAAAAAAATGGCGATCGCCATTATAGAAACAGCAGTGATCTGAAGGCGCTGTTCACGCACACTATACACTGAAATGTGATAATAGTTTGATTCACAGAGTGACTTACACTATTACAGCAGAAACCAAGCTATGATTTAGCTGTTTTTTTGCTGCTAGAACCGTTCTCGAACGTTTCTAGAACTATCGAGCTTTTGCAAAAAGCTCGAGTTCTAGTTCGATCTAGAACATGCCCCAAAATCACTCGAGCCTAGAACTGGAGAACCACGAACCACGAACCGCGCTCAACTCTATTTATTAGGCTACACGGCTAAAAACACCCTTAAGTGTTTTTAGCTTTAAGTAAATATATAATAAATTGGTGAACAAGGGTTGGCGTTGGGGAGTCTTTATTCAAATAAACTATTTTTTCCTGTGTGTGGTTTTTTTTCATTTTACATTTACCTGGTTAGTAACAGGGTTGTCTAATAGGTGGCTCCCCATTACTAACCCATGGGCTTGATGCCAGCTGACAATTCACAGATGACATCAACTCCAAAAAATATTACCCCAATTGCCAATGCACCAGGGCAATTGGGAAGAGCTAGGGCAATTTGCCCGAATTGGAGCATCTAATGGATGCACCAATTTCTGAGATGACTGTAGGCAGCTATTTTTAGGTTGAGAAGGGCCAAATAACCATGGACCTTCCCACCCTGTTAATACCAATCCCCAGCTGTCTGCTTTTGTCGCGGGCGGGGAGGAGGGTGTCAGCACACTACGCTCACCCCTTCTGCTCGGGTCCGGCGGCTGCTGCTCAGTGGTGGCTCGAGTTGTGGGCCGGATCCCGGGGGTTCTCGAGCGGCACTCCTCGCCCGTGAGTGAAAGGGGGTTGTTGGGTGTGGGAATTGTTTATTGTCCGTGACGCCACCCACGGTTGTGGTGATTTCACTACCGCTGCTCAATATGGGGATCCCGGGGATGGTGATGTGGAGCAGCCAGGTGTTGTGTTGCCCCTCCGTGGGTAGGGGTTGGTGATCCCGGGGCCCAGTGATGGTGAGGGAGGTGCAGGGCCTGGTGGGCGCAGGGACGCGGGGGCAGCGCTGTGCTTTGCGGCACTGTGGTACTCACTCAGCCTGAGACGTTGACACAGTTTTACGGTAAACCACACGGCTGGAAAGACGGTTCCCACGGACGGCTGCACTTGCTCTCCCAGTAGGTGACGGTGATGTCCTTTTTCCTTGCACCTTTGTTTCTGTGTTGGTAGCAATGGATTCCCACCGGTAACCCGCTCCCCGGCTTCAAGCTGGACCGGAGGAGCTCTACTCTTTGCCCGCAGGTGCTGGCCCTGAGAAACTGGTGCCTTGGCGGTGGCGGTGTCTCTCCTACTCTGGTTGGGCTGTTGCCTTCAATCGGGAATTGGTTGTTGGGGGATCTACGTCCCCTTCACTGACGGATTTGGCAAATTATGGTGACTCCTAGCCTTGCCGGGGTCCGAGAGGCCCCTGCCCTGGTGCTGACTGTCCTTCGGTACACTGCTCCAGACCGCCGGGCCACTACCCGTCCGCGGTCCTTCCAGGAACTTCCAAACGGTCCCCCTCCAGACAGTCACCGCCGTTGCTGACCTTGCTGACCTGTCCTGCACACAGCTGGACTACTTCAGGCTTTCTTTCTGTCACCACTCTTGCTTTCCTCCTTTACCACTTTACTTCCTTCTACTTTCACTTTCTTAACTCCTCTTAGCTGTTTACTCAAGCTCCCCCTGAGCTGTTCTGCCTGGTTTCTCCCGCCTCCAGAGCTGTGAACTCCTCGGTGGGCGGAGCCAACCGCCTGGCCCACCCCCTGGTGTGAATCATCAGCCTCTGGAGGAAGGCAACAAGGATTTTTGGTTAGCTTTGGTGTTCCTAACTGGGATGTAGGGTGTGGTGGTGTGATGACCTGTGTCCCCTGGCTTGCCCAGGGCGACACACTTTACTTTAGCTCCTTATCAAAATAGTTGGGACCCATGCCTTTTTTTAATTTATTTTTTTACTTCCATCAGTGACATGGAAGTCAAAGATGCATCCAGGTGTCTTCCCCATGCAGTTACCATTACATTTGAGCATTATTTACATCCATTTTAGCTGTTTTCTGGCCCCTCTAGCCCTCTTAGGGGTGGTCTGAAGGAAATATGCTCGGGTTCCTCAGTGACTTCAATTATTTCTCGAATCAAGTCTGTATGAGCTTCGGACCTGCTTGATTCGAGTAACAAACACTTGAGCAGTTTAGTGCTTGCTCACCACTGGTAGCAACCTCACCAAACCAGTCATATATAGTATATACCTTATAAAGATAGATAGATAGAAAGAAAAATATACTATATATAATCTATAGCTTTGACACAGTAACAGCAGAAGGGCCCAGACACAGCTTGTACAGGGGCCCAAACCTTTTGATATCTGTGCCAATTTTAAGAATACATGAGAAATTAGCATACAAATTGAATAAAGGAGGTACAGTATAGGAAAGGAAATAACAATGAATGTCTTTACAATGAAGAACTCTTTACGTATGTATGTATGGTACCTCAGTACTACTTTAATGTGACTCCTGCTGTTATTTCCATGCTTCCTTTGAGTTTCAAATAGAGGCATTGGTGAACTTGCTGGTATCTAATCATCTACCATTGCCTGCTCCTTGCTGCTGGAGTCTTTTGTAGACCATCCCTCTGCAAAAATCAGCTGGAAGTTCTTTTTATTTCTATTCAGGCAACATGGAGAACCATTACTTTCAAGGCACCATGCTTTTATACCATTGTGCACGCCACCCATGGTTTCTTAATGGAGTATGAAACTAGTTTGATCTTTTGATAGTGGAGTGTGAGTACCTTGCTGCTACTACAATGTAAAACTAAACTATTCTCATTGTCGAGCTCCACACTCGTCTTTTTTTTTCTTTAACCTTTTCAGCTTATATATTTTTCTTTCACTGATTGCAAACTTGGAAATGCCTTTTACTACCCATTACATTTTCCATTCCCGGGATTTAGAATTTTGCGTTAAGCTTTTTCTATATTCTTCACGGAGCTGATTTTCTATTGCTCAAATTGTTGGAATAAACACTAATTCTTCCATTCTTTATCTACATTACAGTCTGTATGCAGGCTTTTATGGCTCTCAGTCTGTCTGTCTTTTAGTTTTTACTCCATCTGCATCTCTTTCAGCCTTCTGACAATCTGTCTCTTCCTCTTTCATTCTCTCTTTAGCTGACACATTCTTTTCCTCTCTTTTTTTTTGCCTTTTTTTGCTTGTAATCTCCCCAGGGCAGACACTGGCAGTGCGATGCTGTATCTTAAGCTCTTTGCAGCGGCTGTGCTCAGTGTTCTAGCGTAGAACACTTATTATTTCATGTACTATGGATGTGAAGTGAATACCAAAGCAGGAGTTGCATTGAATTTGGCAAGAGGTAAAATGCACAGTCGGCCAGCCCTGCTCGTCTGCATGCATCTAGAATAGTCTTACAGCAGTATAGTTTAATTAAACCACATTCTTCTATTGTTCTAAAAGACAGAAACACAATGGCAGATTAGGCACATGTGCATGTGTGATATGGACTGTATACCTGTATTTGTAAACAGAATTTTTAAAGGAATAATTTAAATCTTTCTGGGGGATAAACTGAATGTTTCTAATTTGCATATTTAGAGTAATGGGATGATAAAAGTGAATTCTGTGGTATGTTGTACAATAAGATTTTTTTGTTTCCCAGCTGATTGTACATGTATTTTTTTATTGTAAACAACATTCTTCTTGAATCTGAAATTGGAATTGAGACATATTGTAAGATACTATCACTGGCGGACACAGACAGAAAAGAGCCCCTGTGTAAGAACAATATATGGGCTCTTTGCAGCCAAAGAGCTCGTAAAAATGCAAAATTCCATCTGCTTTGAAGGTAGAAATGGGCCCCCTAACCTTTTGGGTTCTGCAGCTATTCTAGGAATTCATTGAAAATATATACTTGATCTATCACCAATATTGGCATGTGACACCATGCTCATACATTATAGCAGTCATTGATTTTCAGTGCTTTTGTTGCACAAAAACTCTGCAGCATCTTACAATACAATGTGAATTGAAAAGAGCCACAAGTCAGAGCATAGAGCAGTTTGCAAGTCTGAAGCATCCCATTACCGTATATATTTTGCCATGGATTTGTTGCAAGATCTATGGTGGAAAATTTCTGCTACATCTGGATGTACTCTAATGCTAATATATTTTTGTATTCAAAATATACATTTTTGTAATGCATGCTTATTGTCTATTTGGTTTAAAATGTAACTTAAATGTAAGAGTGTGAAATTTATTATATCACATGGACCACCAAAGTGTCTATAAATGTCCACAGCATTCTCAGCATTCACTTTATTTGATTTCATTGGCGTACAGTCTATTCTACCAAACCACTTCGAGTGTTCGAGATTGTTATATTTTTCACGGCTATGGATTAGTATCGACCTGCTGCAGTAGAAATAACAATTGGTTAATTAAGGTATATTTTCTTACATCAATGCAGAGTTTACACAGAATTGGCAATCGCAGTATATTTTAATCGAGTAATGCCATGTTGATTAGTGATGGGTCAGCACGCTCAGTACTTCCCGCTCCATGATCGAGCATCGGAAAACTTTGGTATAACCGATACTCAGGCGAGTATCAGGGGTACTCAAGCGCCATGCTTGATTCTCAGCCCTGCATGTTTTGTGGCTGGTTTTTAGCCACTAAATATATGGGAATAGCATGCCAAACATGCTAATGCCATAGCCATTTTGGATACTGGCATTGCTGTGAATAACCAAAATATTGAAATAATTGGGTCTTATATGAGACCCGATGATGCAATCCTCAACACAGTGCACAGTGAGAGGTGATGTAGGAGGGACAACATAGATTTGAGCAGGGTTTTACACTTGCACCATTTATTGCCTTTCATGTGACACTAAAGGGTAATTTTAGGCCTAATTTAATAAATAAATAATTTTATAAAACAGCATGGGGTCCCCCAATTTTTGATAAGCAGCTAACGTAAAGCAGACAGCTGCGGGCTGGTAATATCAGACTGGGAAGGTCTATTGTTATTGGGCCTTTTGCTACCTAAAATAGCAGCCTGCATCTGCCTCCGAATTGGAGCATCCATTAGTTGCACCAATTTTGGTGCTTTGCCCTCATTCTTCCTGATTGTCCTGGTGGGCTGGAAATTGGGGTAATATTTTTTGGGATTCATGTCAGCTGTGAATTGTTAGCTGACATCAAGCCCAGGGGTTAGTAATGGAAACGGGTTTATCAGACACTCCCATTACTAACCCAGCAAATGTAAAGTTAAAAACACACACAGGAAAAAATAGTTTATTTAACTAAAGATTCCCCTACATTATCCCTTGTTCACAAATTCATTTTTCAAAAAAACAAAAAAAAACTGAAGATACAACATAAGCGATTGTGTAGTGGTTTCATGATGTCCACCAAATCCGTACTTCAACCTATATAGCCTCGTTCAGAGAACGAGGCTCCATAGGTCTCTCCGGGTTAGTGCCTGATGTCAGTGACATCACTGAGCATGAGAAATCTGTGTCTGGTGCTGACAAGGAGTGACTCTACCGTGAACCTTTGCAGCCTGATAACATCAGCCCCCAGCTCTCTGCTATACCATGGCTGGTGATCAAAAATTATTCACACATTCTCATCAATGCTACAATGCCTATTATCACAGCTGAATTCTCAACGCTGTGCTGAGCTAGAACTCAGCAACGCTGATGAGAGCTGTCACTATCCGGCAACTGTGAATTAACTCGTCTTGTAGGATACTCATATATAGCTCAGCATTGAGACCGCTATTAATCCTGATCAAGTATACAAACTTTTGGTTGTGACATAACCCCATATCATCAGGTTTCCTCCACCAAACGTGACAATTCCTTTAATTTCTTGGTGTGTTAGAACCTTTTTCCCTTTTTTGTTCCTGACTTATTTGCACATATCAGAACCTCTATTGTCTATTGAATTTTGTCTCATAGCTCCAAATCACCCATTAACAATCTTCTACTGTCACTTTTTATACTTTTTTGCAAACTCTAGCTGACGCTTCTTGTGATGATATTGAAATTGAGGCTTCTTCATCTTTTTTTGGGACACTATTCCAGACTCGTGTAATGTGCATTGCACAGTGCTTGCATTGATGTCTGGGATCTCACTATTATGGAGCATACAAGTCACCTCTACTGGCATGGTTGTCACACCAGAACTGATACACCTTGCGATGAGCCAACTTGATGACTCCGATATTTTGTCTGGACATCCACCCCTTGGCTTTAGAATGGATAGATGGACTTCATTTTGCATTCTTACAACTGTCATGGCACTGATTTTGATACAATTTGGCAATTTTTGTGGCCGACAGGCCACTACAGATGAACCGGATGATGTTGTTTCTCTGTTCTTAGAAAATCTTCATAACTGCTCCTCAATTAGAACTAGTGACCTTGTGCTTGGGAATCAACCTAAGAACACACTCAGCAATTAGGGAATGTGAGAATAGGTTGTAATTTGTAGTATACGGAAGAAAAAGATTTTTCTAACATCAGGAGCAAAACAGTAACAATGCAGTAACATGACAAGATTCTGAATAACCAATCACATGCTAAATAATTGCAAGTCAAGTTTATGTATGAGATAGCTAGGGTGAGTGTCTACAAAATGAAAGTAGTGTTACTCTCAAAGATCTAGTGCATGGTGAGATATGGAGACTGAAAGTGAAAAGTTCAAAATATTGTTCATCTTTTGCTTGTCACTGTATATGATTAATATAACCATCCTGTAACAGATTTGTGACAGATGTGATGCTGATGGACATCAACATTTTGAGTATGTGATGACTTTATGATTGGAGTTGTCAGGGAAATACATCCCTGGTCAAGAAATGCCTCTTACAGGATATCACTAGGTAGTGGAATATGGTAAATGGCAATGGTATCTGACAGTTGTATATTGCTTTATGTATGCACAGAGTTGAAAATGAAATTCTTGAGCCATGGTTCAGTAATGGGTCAACAGAACAGACATCCGCACTCCATTGGTAATATAAAAGATGGGACCTTACTAGTGATGAGCGAGCGCTAATGTGCTTGAGTGCTCATTATTAGAGTTGAGCGCAGTTCACGGTTCGAGGTTCTCCAGTTCGCGGCTCAAGTGATTTTGGGGGCTGTTCTATATCGAACTAGAACTCGAGCTTTTTTGCTAAAGCTCGATAGTTCTAGATACGTTCGAGAACGGTTCTAGCAGCAAAAAAAACAGCTAATTCCTAGCTGGCTTTCCGCTGTAATAGTGTAAGTCACTCTGTGACTCACACTATTATGACATTTCAGTGTATAGTGTGCGGGAACAGCGCATTCAGATCACTGCTGTATGTATAATGGCGATCGCCATTTTTTTGTTCTTCCTTATCTTCCTTCCCTAAGCGCGCACGTGTAGTGGGGCGGGCCAGCATGTCAGCCAATCCCAGACACACACACAGCTAAGTGGACTTTTAGCCAGAGAAGCAATGGCATGTGTGATAGGACGTCCATGTCACATGTCCCTGCATTATAAAACCGGACATTTTCCTCCAGCACGCCATTATCTGCCTTCTGCTTCCTTGGTGTCAGACATCACTGGCGCAGCTCCTATCGCCGATACAGAGTTTAACAGCTACACAAGATGACAGCGTCTGTGTAGCTAAGGTCAGGGATTTCCTCGCTGCATTTCCCCATTAGGAGGGATAGAAAAACAGGCTTCCATTCCTCTACTCAGAGACCCACAACCCTGCCACTGTACCCTCCTGCCCTTTGCACACTCAAACTCATTGTTACTAAGCCATTATACTAGGAAACACTGAGTGAACTTGGTGGCATCCTAAACGTGGCTATTGGACTGCTGTATTGCCCCAGTAGTGCAAAGATATTTGCAGCACGTCTGCCTGCATTGCACACTCAAACTCATTGTTACTAAGCCATTATACTAGCAAACACTGAGTGAACTTAGTGGCATCCTAAACGTGGCTATTGGACTTCTGTATAGTCCCACTAGTGCAAAGATATTTGCAGCACGTCTGCCTGCATTGCACACTCAAACTCATTGTTACTAAGCCATTATACTAGCAAACACTGAGTGAACTTAGTGGCATCCTAAACGTGGCTATTGGACTTCTGTATAGTCCCACTAGTGGAAAGATATTTGCAGCACGTCTGCCTGCATTGCACACTCAAACTCATTGTTACTAAGCCATTATACTAGCAAACGCTGAGTGAACTTAGTGGCATCCTAAACGTGGCTATTGGACTTCTGTATAGTCCCACTAGTGCAAAGATATTTGCAGCACGTCTGCCTGCATTGCACACTCAAACTCACTGTTACTAAGCCATTATACTAGCAAACACTGAGTGAACTTAGTGGCATCCTAAACGTGGCTATTGGACTTCTGTATAGTCCCACTAGTGCAAAGATATTTGCAGCACGTCTGCCTGCATTGCACACTCCAACTCATTGTTACTAAGCCATTATACTAGCAATTTATGCTGCCAGTTTAAGGGCCGTAGTTGCATTGTCAGGGATAATTATTCTTTATTATTCTGCTGTTAATAAAGCTAGATCACCGCTGCAATCTACACCACCTCTCAATTTTTACTACCACATTTTAAGTGCACAATCTTGTCGCAATCAACATGAGTGGCAAAAGGACAGATGCTGGTGGAAAGGGGAAGAGGCATGTTGGAAAAGGAAAAAAAGGGTTTGTCCGTGGGGAAGGTGGCAAAGCTTCATTAACATCTGCTGAAGATAGACCATCTACCAGCAAAAGTAAGATGTCTACTACTTACCGTGGACAATCCGATGTGCTCCCTTTTTTACGGACATGAACAACAGGAACAAAGGTAGATGATGGCCAAAAACGGAAAATGCTTGAATGGATCTCAAGTGGTCCAACAAGTTCCCTCTCAGCCACCTCAACTACCGCATCCAAAAAACACCAGTCCTCTGAGTTGTCATCCCAATCAAACTTGCTTTCTCCCAGCTCTGAAGTCTCCATCAGCCCTGCACAGTATGGTAGAAGTGAGATGGCTCAGTCTGCGGAGCTGTTCAGTCACACTATAGCCTGGGAATCAGAGGTCTGCTCCCAAGCTACAGTGAGTACAGACCAGGAAATGGTCTGCAGTGATGCCCAGAACCTTTGTGACTCTGATTCAGGCCGTGAGGACCAAGTTTCTGAGCATAATGTTGACCCTTTGTCACAAACTGTAACACCTGTGGTTATAGACAATGAGGAACATACTGATAAAGATGAGACGCAGAAACCAGATTGGGATGACAAATTAAATATTTGGTCAGGGCAAGAAGAGGCTCGGTCTGAAGGTGAGGGGAGTGCAAACACAACAATTGATGAGGAAGTTCTAGATCCCACCTACTGTCAACCCACAGTCAGGCACTCGAGGAGGTCAACAGAGGCGGTGGAGGAGGATGCAACCGACGACGAAGTTACCTTGCGCCTTCCTGGACAGAGTCGGAGCACTGGCAGCACGTCTACAACTGCATCATCAGCCACCACTCTGCCTCTGAGCACTAGTCGGGGGGGCTCAGCAGGTCGCATGCCCTCTAAGCCTTGCCTAGCCTGGTCCTTTTTTGACATAGAAAAAGATCGCCCAAATAATGTGATGTGTAAAATTTGTCGTGATTCTGTTAGTAGAGGTCAACCTCAGCAGTTTGACAACTTCTTCCATGAATCGTCACATGAATAAATATCATAGGTCCCAGTGGGAAGCTCACCGTGCTGCAATGCGGCCTAGCGGAGAGAATCATCCACGGCCTGCCCCTTCCAGTGCATCCGCGCACTCTTCATCTTCTAGGACTGTGGGGACAGCTGTCACACCTGGTTTTCCATGCACAACTTCCACCACTGTAACCGCAACAGGCAGTTTGCTTGGTAGCTCGTCAGTTGGTTTGGAAGGGGAAACAAGTGCGTGTGTACAGCTCTCTCAGACATCGATAGCACCAATGTTGGATGAAGGCAACATCATGTCTCCGACTGCACTTTCCTCACAAACCTGCATTTTTCCAGGGACACCCTACTCAACACCGTCTACACACAGCAGCCAGATCTCTGTCCCTCAGATGTGGACAAATAAAAGGCCATTTCCTGCGACCCATGACAAAGCTAAGAGGTTGACTTTATCCCTCTTTAAGCTCTTGGCTACCGAAATGCTGCCTTTCTGCCTGGTGGACACACAGGATTTTAGAGACCTTATGTCTGTCGCTGTGCCCCAGTACCAGATGCCCAGTCGCCACTACTTCTCTAAGAAAGGTATGCCCGCGCTACACCAGCATGTCGCACACAACATCACCGCTTCCTTGAGAAACTCTGTGTGTGAACCGGTGCATTTTACCACCGATACTTGGACCAGTAAGCATGGACAGGGACGTTACATGTCGCTGACTGGGCACTGGGTAACTATGGTGATAGATGGTGAAGGGTCTGCTGCACAAGTCTTGCCGTCCCCACGACTTGTGTGTCAATCTTCTGTCTGTCCAAGTTCCGCCACTGCTTCTGCCTCCTCCACCTCATCTGTGTCCTCCACCTCTGCCCCAAGCCTGCCTGGTCATGCCACCAGCGTTCTCACTGCGCAGAAGGAATCACGCACCCCTCATTACTATGCTGGCAGCAGAGCGCAACGGCATCAGGCGGTCTTTAGCTTGACATGTCTCGGGAATAAGAGTCACACAGCTGAGGAGTTGTGGTCAGCTCTGCGGTCCGAGTTTAATAAATGGTTGTCTCCACTCAACCTGCAGCCTGGTAAGGCCGTGTGCGACAATGCTGCAAACCTGGGTGCGGCCCTTCGCCTGGGCAAGGTGACACACGTACCTTGTATGGCTCACGTGTTGAACCTTGTTGTCCATCAATTTTTAACACACTATCCCGGCCTAGATGGCCTTCTGACCAGGGCACGAAAACTGTCTGCTCACTTCCGCCGTTCAAGCGCCTCAGCTGAGCGACTTGCATCGCTCCAGAAGTTTTTCGGCCTGCCGGTTCATCGCCTGAAATGCGATGTGCCGACACACTGGAATTTGACTCTCCACATGTTACAGCGACTATGGCAGCACCGCCGAGCCCTGGTGCAATACGTCATGACGTATAGCCTGGGCCAACAAGATGCAGAGGTGGGGAAGATCACCCTGATGGAGTGGTCTCAGATCAAGGACCTATGCACCCTTCTGCACAGTTTCGACATGGCGACGAATATGTTTAGCGCTGACAATGCCATTATCAGCATGACAATTCTAGTCATTTACATGCTGGAGCACACGCTAAACACTATTCGGAGTCAGGGGGTGGAACAACAGGAAGGGGAGGAACTACAGGAGAATTCATATGCGCAAGACATAACAACATAACAACATCTCCAAGGTCCAGATGTTCATCATCACCAACGCGGCAGGCATGGGAATATGGGGGACAGGGATCAACAAGGGCGCATGGTAGCAGGCGAAATGTTGAGGAAGGTGCAGGAGAACATGAAGAAATGGAGGACGAACTGTCCATGGACATGGAAGACTCAGCGGATAAGGGAGACCTTGGTCAAATTTCAGTTGAAAGAGGTTGGGGGGAGATGTCAGAGGAAGAAAGAACGGTTAGCACCTCTATGCCACAAACACAGCGTGGACTTGGTCCGCATGGCTGCGCAAGACACATGAGTGCTTTCTTGCTGCACTACCTCCAACATGACCCTCGTATTGTCAAAATTAGAAGTGATGATGACTACTGGCTTGCCACACTATTAGATCCCCGGTACAAGTCCAAATTTTGTGACATAATTCCAGCCATAGAAAGGGACGCACGTATGCAGGAGTATCAGCAGAAGCTGTTACTCGATCTTAGCTCGGCTTTTCCACCAAACAACCGTGCAGGTGCAGGGAGTGAATCTCCCAGTTGTAACTTGACAAACATGGGACGGTCTCGTCATCTTCAACAGTCTACCCGTACCAGTAGGACTGTATCTGGTGCTGGTAACAGCAATTTTATGGAATCTTTTCATAATTTTTTTAGACCCTCCTTTGCAAGGCCAACAGAGACAACAAGTCTAACACATAGTCAAAGGCTGGAGAGGATGATACAGGAGTATCTCCAAATGAACATCGATGCCATGACTTTGCAAATGGAGCCTTGCTCATTTTGGGCTTCAAATCTTGAAAAATGGCCAGAGCTCTCCACTTACGCCTTGGAGATTTTGTCGTGTCCAGCTGCCAGCGTTGTCTCTGAACGTGTCTTCAGTGCTGCTGGGTGTGTGCTGACAGATAAGCGCACGCGTCTGTCCAGTGACAATGTGGACAGACTAACGTTCATCAAAATGAACAAGTCATGGATCCACAAGGAATTTATTACCCCTGTGTCATCCTGGGGAGAGTAAATGCTTGTGGATTTGGAATGTGCTTGATGCAAATCAAAACATCCTGTTTGCAACTAGGGCACAAGTGCTGCCACTGATGGGGTGTCTGTGTGGCCCAATTTTTTGAAAAAAGGGAGACTCCGCTTGGAGTAACCTTTGCTTACATTGTTTTTAAAAATGATCCAAGATGAACAGAGCTGGGATCAGGAAAGACTTTGCTACCTACCCCGGTGTCATCCTGGGGACGGTTAAGAATGGCATATTTTTGAATGTGCTTGATGCAAATCAAAACATCCTGTTTGCAACTAGGGCACAAGTGCTGCCACTGAATGGGTGGGTGTGTGTGGGGCACAATTTTTGGAAAAAAAGGGAGACTCCGCTTGGAGTAACCCTTGCTTGCTGTGTTTTTTAAAAATGATCCAAGATGAACAGAGCTGGGATCAGGAAAGACTTTGCTACCTACCCCGGAGTCATCCTGGGGACGGTTAAGTATGGCGTATTTTTGAATGTGCTTGATGCAAATCAAAACATCCTGTTTGCAACTAGGGCACAAGTGCTGCCACTGATGGGGTGTCTGTGTGGCCCAATTTTTTGAAAAAAGGGAGACTCCGCTTGGAGTAACCCTTGCTTACATTGTTTTTAAAAGGAGCCAAGATGAACAAGTCATGGTTCAGCAAAGACTTTGCTACTGTCACGCTCCCCGTGTCCCAGTACCACTCCTTACCCACTGATCCAGTCCATGTGTTCACCAGTCATGGCTGCCGCTCCCGCTCTTGCTCCCCTGAGTCCTGTTCCTGGTCTCAGGAGTCTGACTCTGAGTATTAGCCACATGGTTCTGTATAGGACCAGGCCACGCCCACTCTCCTGGTCTTATAGGCCCAGCACACCTGAAGCAGGAAATGACATGGGGCTGTGCTGGGTATATAAGACTTGCCTTTCCATGTGGGCGGGGCCTGATCAACGTGTCTTGTAGCTAGTCTTATGAGCTAGGTGCTCAGGTCCCCTGGTACCGTGTCCTGCGGACTTCTTGTCCTTGCTCCTTGGTACCTGTGCCTGATTACATTACTGTCCTAAAGAACTCTGTGACTCTGGTGACCTGTTTATACTTGTCTCTGCCACGTCCGCGCTCCGGCTGCCGTGTACCCTGCCCTCCGGTGGGGTGCAAGGTCCAGTGGATCCACCTCCTGGGCCCACCAGCCTTCCCGGCCCTGACAGATTGATCAGGCCATGGATCCCGCTGGAGCGCAAACATCAGAGCTGGCTGAGCTGCGCCAGGAGCTGGCACAACAGCGTGAAACCCTGACCCGGATGCTGAAATTCATGACGTCCGTGGACCACCGGTTGTATACGCTGCAGACTGCCGTCTCGTCCACGCAGCAACCAGTCTCCAGGTCCGAACTAGTTTCCTCCACGACCTCGCAACTTCGCCTCGCTGCTCCGCCTCGCTACGCAGGGGATCCCAAGTCCTGCCGAGGCTTCCTGAACCAGTGCTCCCTGCACTTCCAGTTGCTCCTGCACTTGTTTGCCTCAGACCAGGCCAAAGTGGCGTTCCTGATGTCACACCTGGAAGGCAAAGCCCTGGCCTGGATTAACCCCCTGTGGGAAAACGAGGATCCTATGATTACCGACATCCAGGAGTTCCTGCGAGCCTTCAGGGGCACCTTCGATGAGCCCGGACGAACTACCACAGTGACCTCTTCGCTTCTCCGGCTACGCCAAGGGACCCAATCAGTCGGCCAATACGCCATCCAGTTCCGCATGCTCGCTTCGGAGCTGGCCTGGAACAATGAGGCCTTAACAGCGGCCTTTTGGGAGGGTCTCTCTGGGCGTATTAAAGACGAACTAGCCGGCCGTGATGTTCCTCACACCCTGGACGCTTTGATTTCCCTGGCCACCCGGATTGATCTCCGCTTTCAGGAGCGTACCAAAGAGAGAGTCCGGGAGAAGCGACCACCTTGCCATGCCGTGCTCCCACAGAGACCTACCGTTTCCTCGTCCCTGCCTTTCCGTGACTTATCGCCAGAACCCATGCAGGTGGACCGTCTGACCCAGGCCCAGCAACGCCGTGCAGAACGGCTCACCCGGGGCCTGTGCTTCTATTGCGGAGACGGGTCACATATGCTACGTTCTTGCCCGGAGAAACCTGGTAGACCCCAGGTCCAAGGGATGGTGGGAACCGCCACCCTTGCCACCGAAATCCCTTTGGTTCCAATGAAACAGACTGTGCGGGTGACGACAGAGGGGACCCAGTTTCCAGCTGAGGCCCACATCGAATCCGGGGCAACAGGCAACTTTATTCACCAGGCCACGGTAGACAAATACCAGGTCCCTGTCACTCCGCTGAAGAAGCCTCTCTGGTTCGCCTCCGTAGACGGCAAACCACTCTACAAACCCGTCCGGTATACCACCGAGCCCGTGACCCTCCAGGTTGGAGCTTCGCATACCGAGACTATAGCCTTCTATGTCATCCCAAGAATGGCTCCTGAGCTCCTGCTGGGTCTGCCCTGGCTTCCACTCCATGACCCTGCCATTAGTTGGCGCTCTGGCACTATTTCCCGCTGGGGACCCTTGTGTCGGGACCAATGCCTACAGCCTGTTCCTCAGCCGTTGGAACCACCGACCCCTGAAGAGGTGACGACTCAGTCCAGTGCTGTGCCACACCTCTTGTCACTTGTACCTGTGGTGCCACCGGAACCAGAGGAGACGACGTACTCCAGCGACATTCCACCGTCCCTGACTATTGAGACTGTGGTGCCACCGGAACCAGAGGAGACGACACACTTCAGCGACGTTCCACCGTCCCTGACAATGGAGACTGTGGTGCCACCGGAACCAGAGGAGACGACGCACTCCAGCGACGTTCCACCGTCCCTGACAATTGAGACTGTGAGGCCACCGGCTACCGAGGAAGAGACACTGTCCTGTACCAAGTCCGAGACGCCCGGTCCGGTCGTCCACGACCCCAGTCCTGCTTCTGACTGTCTCCCCCCGCTTCCCGTTGCCCCCGTTGCCACTACTGGTAGATCGGCTAGGCGTCGTGCGGCCAGGAAGGCGGTACGGGGTCAGCAGTCCTTCCCCGCCTTTGTGTTGGATCCTGGTCCGGTGACTCGATCCGGGGTGCCCCTGGGGTTCTGTGCTCGGAGGGGGGGGCATAGATGGGGGGGTACTGTCACGCTCCCCGTGTCCCAGCACCACTCCTTACCCACTGATCCAGTCCATGTGTTCACCAGTCATGGCTGCCGCTCCCGCTCTTGCTCCCCTAAGTCCTGTTCCTGGTCTCAGGAGTCTGACTCTGAGTATTAGCCACATGGTTCTGTATAGGACCAGGCCGCGCCCACTCTCCTGGTCTTATAGGCCCAGCACACCTGAAGCAGGAAATGACATGGGGCTGTGCTGGGTATATAAGACTTGCCTTTCCATGTGGGCGGGGCCTGATCAACGTGTCTTGTAGCTAGTCTTATGAGCTAGGTGCTCAGGTCCCCTGGTACCGTGTCCTGCGGACTTCTTGTCCTTGCTCCTTGGTACCTGTGCCTGATTACATTACTGTCCTAAAGAACTCTGTGACTCTGGTGACCTGTTTATACTTGTCTCTGCCACGTCCGCGCTCCGGCTGCCGTGTACCCTACCCTCCGGTGGGGTGCAAGGTCCAGTGGATCCACCTCCTGGGCCCACCAGCCTTCCCGGCCCTGACAGCTACCTACCCCGGTGTCATCCTGGGGACGGTTAAGAATGGCGTATTTTTGAATGTGCTTGATGCAAATCTAGCTGTAAAGTGTACAACTAGGGCACAAGTGCTGCCACTGAATGGGTGGGTGTGTGTGGGGCCCAATTTTTGGAAAAAAGGGAGACTCCGCTTGGAGTCACCTTGCGGTGTTTTACATGATTTTAGAAGGGCATGCCATGCCTATATCTGTGTCTCGTCCTCTTTTTCCTCGTTACGCTCTTTTGTTTTCGCATGAGAATTTGTTCTTGTCACTTTCCCATGTGTTTGTGTTGTGTTGTGAGTTGTTTGTCACCTTTTGGACACCTTTGAGTGTGTTTTTTAGGTGTTTTTATGTGTTTGTGAATGCCTGCCATTGTTTCCTATGCAGTTCGAGTTCGGTTCGTCGAACGTTCGACGAACCGAACTCGAACGGGACCTCCGTTCGGCGAACCGACCTCGAGCCGAACCGCGACTGGTTCGCTCATCTCTACTCATTAGTAGAGTTGAGCGCGGTTCGTGGTTCTCCAGTTCTAGGCTCGAGTGATTTTGGGGCCTGTTCTAGATCGAACTAGAACTCGAGCTTTTTGCAAAAGCTCGATAGTTCTAGAAACGTTCGAGAACGGTTCTAGCAGCAAAAAAACAGCTAATTCCTAGCTGGCTTTCCGCTGTAATAGTGTAAGTCACTCTGTGACTCACACTATTATGACATTTCAGTGTATAGTGTGCGTGAACAGCGCCTTCAGATCACTCCTGTTTGTATAATGGCGATCGCCATTTTTTTTTTTTTTTTCCTTGTCTTCCTTCCCTAAGCGCGCGCGTCTTGTGGGGCGGGCCAACATGTCAGCCAATCCCAGACACACACACAGCTAAGTGGACTTTTAGCCAGAGAAGCAACGGCATGTGTGATAGGATGTCCATGTCACATGTCCCTGCATTATAAAACCGGACATTTTCCTCCAGTACGTCATTATCTCTTCTGCGTCCTTGGTGTCAGACATCACTGGCGCAGCTCCGTCCTGACTGAGTCCTATCGCCGATACTGCTGTATACACAGCGCTGGACAGCTTAGGGAGAGCACTTTCTATAAGTCCTTTTAAGGGCTCGTACGGGCAGGGTCAGAGCCATAGGTGACAGGTCCTGAAAACAGAGTAGGTCAGGGATTTCGTCGCTGCATTTCCCCATTAGGAGGGAATAGAAAGGCAGGCTTCCATTCCTCTACCCAGAGCCCCACAATCCTGGCACTGTACCCTCCTGTCCTCTGCACACTCCAACTCATTATAACTAAGCCATTATACTAGCAAACACTCAGTGTACCTAGTGGCATCCTAAACGTGGCTATTGGACATTGCTATAGTCCCACTAGTGCAAAGACATTTGCAGCACCTCTGCCTGCATTGCACACTCCAACTCCTTATAACTAAGCCATTATACTAGCAAACACACAGTGTACCTAGTGGCATCCTAAACGTGGCTATTGGACTTTTGTCTAGTCACACTAGTGCAAAGACATTTGCAGCACCTCTACCTGCATTGCACACTCCAACTCATTATAACTAAGCCATTATACTAGCAAACACTCAGTGTATCTAGTGGCATCCTAAACGTGGCTATTGGACTTTGCTATAGTCCCACTAGTGCAAAGACATTTGCAGCACCTCTACCTGCATTGCACACTCCAACTCTTTTTAACTAAGCCATTATACTAGCAAACAGTCAGTGTACCTAGTGGCATCCTAAACCTGGCTATTGGACTTTTGTGTAGTCACACTAGTGGAAAGATATTTGCAGCACGTCTGCCTGCATTGCACACTCAAACTCTTTTTAACTAAGCCATTATACTAGCAAACAGTCAGTGTACCTAGTGGCATCCTAAACGTGGCTATTGTACTTTTGTCTAGTCACACTAGTGCAAAGATATTTGCAGCACGTCTGCCTGCATTGCACACTCAAACTCTTTTTAACTAAGCCATTATACTAGCAAACAGTCAGTGTACCTAGTGGCATCCTAAACGTGGCTATTGGACTTTTGTCTAGTCACACTAGTGCAAAGATATTTGCAGCACGTCTGCCTGCATTGCACACTCAAACTCTTTTTAACTAAGCCATTATACTAGCAAACAGTCAGTGTACCTAGTGGCATCCGAAACGTGGCTATTGGACTTTTGTCTAGTCACACTAGTGCAAAGATATTTGCAGCACGTCTGCCTGCATTGCACACTCAAACTCTTTTTAACTAAGCCATTTTACTAGCAAACAGTCAGTGTACCTAGTGGCATCCTAAACGTGGCTATTGTACTTTTGTCTAGTCACACTAGTGCAAAGATATTTGCAGCACGTCTGCCTGCATTGCACACTCAAACTCTTTTTAACTAAGCCATTATACTAGCAAACAGTCAGTGCACCTAGTGGCATCCTAAACGTGGCTATTGGACGTTTGTCTAGTCACACTAGTGCAAAGATATTTGCAGCACGTCTGCCTGCATTGCACACTCAAACTCTTTTTAACTAAGCCATTATACTAGCAAACAGTCAGTGTACCTAGTGGCATCCTAAACGTGGCTATTGTACTTTTGTCTAGTCACACTAGTGCAAAGATATTTGCAGCACGTCTGCCTGCATTGCACACTTAAACTCTTTTTAACTAAGCCATTATACAAGCAAACAGTCAGTGTACCTAGTGGCATCCTAAACGTGGCTATTGGACTTTTGTCTAGTCACACTAGTGCAAAGATATTTGCAGCACGTCTGCCTGCATTGCACACTCAAACTCTTTTTAACTAAGCCATTATACTAGCAAACAGTCAGTGTACCTAGTGGCATCCTAAACGTGGCTATTGTACTTTTGTCTAGTCACACTAGTGCAAAGATATTTGCAGCACATCTGCCTGCATTGCACACTCAAACTCTTTTTAACTAAGCCATTATACTAGCAAACAGTCAGTGTACCTAGTGGCATCCTAAACGTGGCTATTGGACTTTTGTCTAGTCACACTAGTGCAAAGATATTTGCAGCACGTCTGCCTGCATTGCACACTCAAACTCTTTTTAACTAAGCCATTATACTAGCAAACAGTCAGTGTACCTAGTGGCATCCTAAACGTGGCTATTGTACTTTTGTCTAGTCACACTAGTGCAAAGATATTTGCAGCACGTCTGCCTGCATTGCACACTCAAACTCTTTTTAACTAAGCCATTATACTAGCAAACAGTCAGTGTACCTAGTGGCATCCTAAACGTGGCTATTGGACTTTTGTCTAGTCACACTAGTGCAAAGATATTTGCAGCACGTCTGCCTGCATTGCACACTCAAACTCTTTTTAACTAAGCCATTATACTAGCAAACAGTCAGTGTACCTAATGGCATCCGAAACGTGGCTATTGGACTTTTGTCTAGTCACACTAGTGCAAAGATATTTGCAGCACGTCTGCCTGCATTGCACACTCAAACTCTTTTTAACTAAGCCATTATACTAGCAAACAGTCAGTGTACCTAGTGGCATCCTAAACGTGGCTATTGTCACACTAGTGCAAAGATATTTGCAGCACGTCTGCCTGCATTGCACACTCAAACTCTTTTTAACTAAGCCATTATACTAGCAAACAGTCAGTGTACCTAGTGGCATCCTAAACGTGGCTATTGTACTTTTGTCTAGTCACACTAGTGCAAAGATATTTGCAGCACGTCTGCCTGCATTGCACACTCAAACTCTTTTTAACTAAGCCATTATACTAGCAAACAGTCAGTGTACCTAGTGGCATCCTAAACAAGGCTATTGGACTTTTGTCTAGTCACACTAGTGCAAAGATATTTGCAGCACGTCTGCCTGCATTGCACACTCAAACTCTTTTTAACTAAGCCATTATACTAGCAAACAGTCAGTGTACCTAGTGGCATCCTAAACGTGGCTATTGGACTTTTGTCTAGTCACACTAGTGCAAAGATATTTGCAGCACGTCTGCCTGCATTGCACACTCAAACTCTTTTTAACTAAGCCATTATACTAGCAAACAGTCAGTGTACCTAGTGGCATCCGAAACGTGGCTATTGTACTTTTGTCTAGTCACACTAGTGCAAAGATATTTGCAGCACGTCTGCCTGCATTGCACACTCAAACTCTTTTTAACTAAGCCATTTTACTAGCAAACAGTCAGTGTACCTAGTGGCATCCTAAACGTGGCTATTGTACTTTTGTCTAGTCACACTAGTGCAAAGATATTTGCAGCACGTCTGCCTGCATTGCACACTCAAACTCTTTTTAACTAAGCCATTATACTAGCAAACAGTCAGTGCACCTAGTGGCATCCTAAACGTGGCTATTGTACTTTTGTCTAGTCACACTAGTGCAAAGATATTTGCAGCACGTCTGCCTGCATTGCACACTCAAACTCTTTTTAACTAAGCCATTATACTAGCAAACAGTCATTGTACCTAGTGGCATCCTAAACGTGGCTATTGTACTTTTGTCTAGTCACACTAGTGCAAAGATATTTGCAGCACATCTGCCTGCATTGCACACTCAAACTCTTTTTAACTAAGCCATTATACTAGCAAACAGTCAGTGTACCTAGTGGCATCCTAAACGTGGCTATTGTACTTTTGTCTAGTCACACTAGTGCAAAGATATTTGCAGCACGTCTGCCTGCATTGCACACTCAAACTCTTTTTAACTAAGCCATTATACTAGCAAACAGTCAGTGTACCTAGTGGCATCCTAAATGTGGCTATTGGACTTTTGTCTAGTCACACTAGTGCAAAGATATTTGCAGCACGTCTGCCTGCATTGCACACTCAAACTCTTTTTAACTAAGCCATTATACTAGCAAACAGTCAGTGCACCTAGTGGCATCCTAAACGTGGCTATTGTACTTTTGTCTAGTCACACTAGTGCAAAGATATTTGCAGCACGTCTGCCTGCATTGCACACTCAAACTCTTTTTAACTAAGCCATTATATCAGCAAACAGTCAGTGTACCTAGTGGCATCCTAAACGTGGCTATTGGACTTTTGTCTAGTCACACTAGTGCAAAGATATTTGCAGCACGTCTGCCTGCATTGCACACTCAAACTCTTTTTAACTAAGCCATTATACTAGCAAACAGTCAGTGTACCTAGTGGCATCCTAAACGTGGCTATTGTACTTTTGTCTAGTCACACTAGTGCAAAGATATTTGCAGCACGTCTGCCTGCATTGCACATTCAAACTCTTTTTAACTAAGCCATTATACTAGCAAACAGTCAGTGTACCTAGTGGCATCCTAAACGTGGCTATTGTACTTTTGTCTAGTCACACTAGTGCAAAGATATTTGCAGCACGTCTGCCTGCATTGCACACTCAAACTCTTTTTAACTAAGCCATTATACTAGCAAACAGTCAGTGTACCTAGTGGCATCCTAAACGTGGCTATTGTACTTTTGTGTAGTCACACTAGTGCAAAGATATTTGCAGCACGTCTGCCTGCATTGCACACTCAAACTCTTTTTAACTAAGCCATTATACTAGCAAACAGTCAGTGTACCTAGTGGCATCCTAAACGTGGCTATTGGACTTTTGTCTAGTCACACTAGTGCAAAGATATTTGCAGCACGTCTGCCTGCATTGCACACTCAAACTCTTTTTAACTAAGCCATTATACTAGCAAACAGTCAGTGTACCTAGTGGCATCCTAAACGTGGCTATTGTACTTTTGTCTAGTCACACTAGTGCAAAGATATTTGCAGCACGTCTGCCTGCATTGCACACTCAAACTCTTTTTAACTAAGCCATTATACTAGCAAACAGTCAGTGTACCTAGTGGCATCCGAAATGTGGCTATTGGACTTTTCTCTAGTCACACTAGTGCAAAGATATTTGCAGCACGTCTGCCTGCATTGCACACTCAAACTCTTTTTAACTAAGCCATTACACTAGCAAACAGTCAGTGTACCTAGTGGCATCCTAAATGTGGCTATTGTACTTTTGTCTAGTCACACTAGAGCAAAGATATTTGCAGCACGTCTGCCTGCATTGCACACTCAAACTCTTTTTAACTAAGCCATTATACTAGCAAACAGTCAGTGTACCTAGTGGCATCCTAAACGTGGCTATTGTACTTTTGTCTAGTCACACTAGTGCAAAGATATTTGCAGCACGTCTGCCTGCATTGCACACTCAAACTCTTTTTAACTAAGCCATTATACTAGCAAACAGTCAGTGTACCTAGTGGCATCCTAAACGTGGCTATTGTACTTTTGTCTAGTCACACTAGTGCAAAGATATTTGCAGCACGTCTGCCTGCATTGCACACTCAAACTCTTTTTAACTAAGCCATTATACTAGCAAACACTCAGTGTACCTATTGGCATCCTAAATGTGGCTATTGGACTTTTGTCTAGTCACACTAGTGCAAAGATATTTGCAGCACGTCTGCCTGCATTGCACACTCAAACTCTTTTTAACTAAGCCATTATACTAGCAAACAGTCAGTGTACCTAATGGCATCCGAAACGTGGCTATTGGACTTTTGTCTAGTCACACTAGTGCAAAGATATTTGCAGCACGTCTGCCTGCATTGCACACTCAAACTCTTTTTAACTAAGCCATTATACTAGCAAACAGTCAGTGTACCTAGTGGCATCCTAAACGTGGCTATTGTACTTTTGTCTAGTCACACTAGTGCAAAGATATTTGCAGCACGTCTGCCTGCATTGCACACTCAAACTCTTTTTAACTAAGCCATTATACTAGCAAACAGTCAGTGTACCTATTGGCATCCTAAATGTGGCTATTGGACTTTTGTCTAGTCACACTAGTGCAAAGATATTTGCAGCACGTCTGCCTGCATTGCACACTCAAACTCTTTTTAACTAAGCCATTATACTAGCAAACAGTCAGTGCACCTAGTGGCATCCTAAACGTGGCTATTGTACTTTTGTCTAGTCACACCAGTGCAAAGATATTTGCAGCACGTCTGCCTGCATTGCACACTCAAACTCTTTTTAACTAAGCCATTATACTAGCAAACAGTCAGTGTACCTAGTGGCATCCTAAACGTGGCTATTGGACTTTTGTCTAGTCACACTAGTGCAAAGATATTTGCAGCACGTCTGCCTGCATTGCACACTCAAACTCTTTTTAACTAAGCCATTATACTAGCAAACAGTCAGTGTACCTAGTGGCATCCTAAACGTGGCTATTGTACTTTTGTCTAGTCACACTAGTGCAAAGATATTTGCAGCACGTCTGCCTGCATTGCACACTCAAACTCTTTTTAACTAAGCCATTATACTAGCAAACAGTCAGTGTACCTAGTGGCATCCTAAACGTGGCTATTGTACTTTTGTCTAGTCACACTAGTGCAAAGATATTTGCAGCACGTCTGCCTGCATTGCACACTCAAACTCTTTTTAACTAAGCCATTATACTAGCAAACAGTCAGTGTACCTAGTGGCATCCTAAACGTGGCTATTGTACTTTTGTCTAGTCACACTAGTGCAAAGATATTTGCAGCACGTCTGCCTGCATTGCACACTCAAACTCTTTTTAACTAAGCCATTATACTAGCAAACAGTCAGTGTACCTAGTGGCATCCTAAATGTGGCTATTGGACTTTTGTCTAGTCACACTAGTGCAAAGATATTTGCAGCACGTCTGCCTGCATTGCACACTCAAACTCTTTTTAACTAAGCCATTATACTAGCAAACAGTCAGTGTACCTAATGGCATCCGAAACGTGGCTATTGGACTTTTGTCTAGTCACACTAGTGCAAAGATATTTGCAGCACGTCTGCCTGCATTGCACACTCAAACTCTTTTTAACTAAGCCATTATACTAGCAAACAGTCAGTGTACCTAGTGGCATCCTAAACGTGGCTATTGTCACACTAGTGCAAAGATATTTGCAGCACGTCTGCCTGCATTGCACACTCAAACTCTTTTTAACTAAGCCGTTATACTAGCAAACAGTCAGTGTACCTAGTGGCATCCTAAACGTGGCTATTGGACTTTTGTGTAGTCACACTAGTGCAAAGATATTTGCAGCACGTCTGCCTGCATTGCACACTCAAACTCTTTTTAACTAAGCCATTATACTAGCAAACAGTCAGTGTACCTAGTGGCATCCTAAACGTGGCTATTGTACTTTTGTCTAGTCACACTAGTGCAAAGATATTTGCAGCACGTCTGCCTGCATTGCACACTCAAACTCTTTTTAACTAAGCCATTATACTAGCAAACAGTCAGTGTACCTAGTGGCATCCTAAACGTGGCTATTGTACTTTCATCTAGTCACACTAGTGCAAAGATATTTGCAGCACGTCTGCCTGCATTGCACACTCAAACTCTTTTTAACTAAGCCATTATACTAGCAAACAGTCAGTGTACCTAGTGGCATCCGAAACGTGGCTATTGGACTTTTGTCTAGTCACACTAGTGCAAAAATATTTGCAGCATGTCTGCCTGCATTGCACACTCAAACTCTTTTTAACTAAGCCATTATGCTAGCAAACAGTCAGTGTACCTAGTGGCATCCTAAACGTGGCTATTGTACTTTTGTCTAGTCACACTAGTGCAAAGATATTTGCAGCACGTCTGCCTGCATTGCACACTCAAACTCTTTTTAACTAAGCCATTATACTAGCAAACAGTCAGTGTACCTAGTGGCATCCTAAACGTGGCTATTGTACTTTTGTCTAGTCACACTAGTGCAAAGATATTTGCAGCACGTCTGCCTGCATTGCACACTCAAACTCTTTTTAACTAAGCCATTATACTAGCAAACAGTCAGTGTACCTAGTGGCATCCTAAACGTGGCTATTGGACTTTTGTCTAGTCACACTAGTGCAAAGATATTTGCAGCACGTCTGCCTGCATTGCACACTTAAACTCTTTTTAACTAAGCCATTATACTAGCAAACAGTCAGTGTACCTAGTGGCATCCTAAACGTGGCTATTGGACTTTTGTCTAGTCACACTAGTGCAAAGATATTTGCAGCACGTCTGCCTGCATTGCACACTCAAACTCTTTTTAACTAAGCCATTATACTAGCAAACAGTCAGTGTACATAGTGGCATCCTAAACGTGGCTATTGTACTTTTGTCTAGTCACACTAGTGCAAAGATATTTGCAGCACGTCTGCCTGCATTGCACACTCAAACTCTTTTTAACTAAGCCATTATACTAGCAAACAGTCAGTGTACCTAGTGGCATCCTAAACGTGGCTATTGTACTTTTGTCTAGTCACACTAGTGCAAAGATATTTGCAGCACGTCTGCCTGCATTGCACACTCAAACTCTTTTTAACTAAGCCATTATACTAGCAAACAGTCAGTGTACCTAGTGGCATCCTAAATGTGGCTATTGGACTTTTGTCTAGTCACACTAGTGCAAAGATATTTGCAGCACGTCTGCCTGCATTGCACACTCAAACTCTTTTTAACTAAGCCATTATACTAGCAAACAGTCAGTGTACCTAATGGCATCCGAAACGTGGCTATTGGACTTTTGTCTAGTCACACTAGTGCAAAGATATTTGCAGCACGTCTGCCTGCATTGCACACTCAAACTCTTTTTAACTAAGCCATTATACTAGCAAACAGTCAGTGTACCTAGTGGCATCCTAAACGTGGCTATTGTCACACTAGTGCAAAGATATTTGCAGCACGTCTGCCTGCATTGCACACTCAAACTCTTTTTAACTAAGCCATTATACTAGCAAACAGTCAGTGTACCTAGTGGCATCCTAAACGTGGCTATTGGACTTTTGTCTAGTCACACTAGTGCAAAGATATTTGCAGCACGTCTGCCTGCATTGCACACTCAAACTCTTTTTAACTAAGCCATTATACTAGCAAACAGTCAGTGTACCTAGTGGCATCCTAAACGTGGCTATTGTACTTTTGTCTAGTCACACTAGTGCAAAGATATTTGCAGCACGTCTGCCTGCATTGCACACTCAAACTCATTGTTACTAATACATTATAATACCAAAAATTGAGTAAACTTAGTGTCATACAAGAAGTGGCTGTTGTACTCCATTAATGCCCCACTGGTGCAAATCTATGTGCAGCACCTCTGCATGACACCCTTCTGCTCTGTTTTTAATAAGCTATAATGATAGCAAAAAAACCTGCCATTTAGTGGCATCATAGAACTGTCTGTTGTATTCCATTAGTGCCTTAATGGTGCCAAGCTATGTGCAGCACCTCTGCATGACACCCTCCTGCTCTGTTTTTAATAAGCTATAATGATAGCACAAAATACTGCCAGTTAGTGGCATCATAGAACTGGATGTTGTAGTTCATTATTGTCCCACTGGTGCCAAGCTATTTCTAGCACCTGTGCAGGACACCCTCATGCTCTGTTTTTAATAAGCTATAATGATAGCAAAAAAAACTGCCATTTAGTGGCATCATAGAACTGTCTGTTGTATTCCATTAATGCCCCACTGGTGCAAATCTATGTGCAGCACCTCTGCAGGACACCCTCCTGCTCTGTTTTCAATAAGCTATAATGATAGCAAAAAATACTGCTATTTAGTGGCATCATAGAACTGGATGTTGTATTTCATTATTGTCCCACTGGTGCCAAGCTATTTCTAGCACCTGTGCAGGACACCCTCATGCTCTGTTTTTAATAAGCTATAATGATAGCAAAAAAAACTGCCATTTAGTGGCATCATAGAACTGTCTGTTGTATTCCATTAATGCCCCACTGGTGCAAATCTATGTGCAGCACCTCTGCAGGACACCCTCCTGCTCTGTTTTTAATAAGCTATAATGATAGCAAAAAATACTGCCATTTAGTGGCATCATAGAACTGGATGTTGTATTTCATTATTGTCCCACTGGTGCCAAGCTATTTCTAGCACCTGTGCAGGACACCCTCATGCTCTGTTTTTAATAAGCTATAATGATAGCAAAAAAAACTGCCATTTAGTGGCATCATAGAACTGTCTGTTGTATTCCATTAATGCCCCACTGGTGCAAATCTATGTGCAGCACCTCTGCAGGACACCCTCCTGCTCTGTTTTTAATAAGCTATAATGATAGCAAAAAATACTGCCATTTAGTGGCATCATAGAACTGGATGTTGTATTTCATTATTGTCCCACTGGTGCCAAGCTATTTCTAGCACCTGTGCAGGACACCCTCATGCTCTGTTTTTAATAAGCTATAATGATAGCAAAAAAAACTGCCATTTAGTGGCATCATAGAACTGTCTGTTGTATTCCATTAATGCCCCACTGGTGCAAATCTATGTGCAGCACCTCTGCAGGACACCCTCCTGCTCTGTTTTCAATAAGCTATAATGATAGCAAAAAATACTGCTATTTAGTGGCATCATAGAACTGGATGTTGTATTTCATTATTGTCCCACTGGTGCCAAGCTATTTCTAGCACCTGTGCAGGACACCCTCATGCTCTGTTTTTAATAAGCTATAATGATAGCAAAAAAAACTGCCATTTAGTGGCATCATAGAACTGTCTGTTGTATTCCATTAATGCCCCACTGGTGCAAATCTATGTGCAGCACCTCTGCAGGACACCCTCCTGCTCTGTTTTTAATAAGCTATAATGATAGCAAAAAATACTGCCATTTAGTGGCATCATAGAACTGGATGTTGTATTTCATTATTGTCCCACTGGTGCCAAGCTATTTCTAGCACCTGTGCAGGACACCCTCATGCTCTGTTTTTAATAAGCTATAATGATAGCAAAAAAAACTGCCATTTAGTGGCATCATAGAACTGTCTGTTGTATTCCATTAATGCCCCACTGGTGCAAATCTATGTGCAGCACCTCTGCAGGACACCCTCCTGCTCTGTTTTTAATAAGCTATAATGATAGCAAAAAATACTGCCATTTAGTGGCATCATAGAACTGGATGTTGTATTTCATTATTGTCCCACTGGTGCCAAGCTATTTCTAGCACCTGTGCAGGACACCCTCATGTTCTGTTTTTAATAAGCTATAATGATAGCAAAAAAAACTGCCATTTAGTGGCATCATAGAACTGTCTGTTGTATTCCATTAATGCCCCACTGGTGCAAATCTATGTGCAGCACCTCTGCAGGACACCCTCCTGCTCTGTTTTTAATAAGCTATAATGATAGCAAAAAATACTCTCCATTTAGTGGCATCATAGAACTGGATGTTGTATTTCATTATTGTCCCACTGGAGCCAAGCTATTTCTAGCACCTGTGCAGGACACCCTCATGCTGTTTTTAATAAGCTATAATGATAGCAAAAAATACTGCCATTTAGTGGCATCATAGAACTGGATGTTGTATTTCATTATTGTCCCACTGGTGCCAAGCTATTTCTAGCACCTGTGCAGGACACCCTCATGCAGATTTTGCTACGCTAATGTTATAGCAAACTCAGGGAATTCATTGCTGCATTTGATAATTCGGAGGGATATAAAGTGAGGCTTTCTTTAGCTTTTCCATCTGTTCATAGACAGCATCTCCAAGTCCACACCCGAAGAGCAATTTCTCCTCCACGTTTAAGTGTGGAGAGGCAGCTAGTGCGCATGCATGTGCCGATTTACCCCAGCTGCAGCCTAACTACAGTGTTTCGCCTAGTGAGTATGCTCAGCCTGACTGTGCCATTCCTGACGGTAAGTCTTCATTTCGGGATACAGCGCATGCTCCCACACTTAGTGTGAAAACCCTCTTTGCACAGGTACTTGCATTCCGTGCCGGGTCTAAGTCCTGTTTTGTGCCTAGACACCATGCTAAAGCTGATAGTCTTTTTTCAGAGACTCTATTTCATGCAACTGACCATGCTCAGGCACTTACTGCATCAGAGACTAGGTCCGGTAATGAACTCTTTGGCCCTGCCCCTGATGTGGGGGGGCCCATATAGACCACAGGGCATCAGGTGTCCTGACGATGTGGCCAGGCCACTCCCAAATGGCTTGCAGAGGCCCGCCCCTATGACTTGTCACCTCATTATTGATGGTCAGACGATGACTGGTGAGGTGTTTGGGTCATGACAGCCATGAGGTCATCATTGAAGTTGCGGTTCCAAATAGGACGCTAGTTATGCCACTCATGACGTGTCACTCTGCTTTTGTCTCCAGGAGGTGCATTGTGGTCCACCCTGGTTTGGGGCGGACCCAGGTTATAGAAGGTGCTGGAGACAACAAGGAGGTGCGCAGTCTTCTATTATGCTCCGAAAGAGCACACATCCATGTGTTGAACCCATTGTGGCTTTAGGCCAGAGGTAGGCAGGGATAGGGCGTTGATGCAGGCCGCCACCACAATTGGTAACGCAGAACTTTTAAGACCAGCTCCTGTCCTACAAGTCCTGCTTGTGCAGCCCAGTGGCATTAACAGGCTTGCTGCTGCTGATGCGCCTGCTGTTCACAGGTGTGGCCCCAATGCACACGGTCAGCGTACTGAATGGCCCCTGTGATGTTAACAGGGAGTTCCTGGGCTGGGTGGGCGTGTGGACCCTGTGACGCTAACAGGGCTCCCAGTCTCAAGATCCGAGTGGCGTCTAACTTGGTTCAGGCTACTATTAGTTTCATAGCCACACAGCTCTGTATCCTCCACCGAACCTTCCAGTTGCCAACCTCTCCTTTTCCATCTGGGAGCACGGTGGACACTGACTGCTGATGGGGATATATACCTTTATCTTTCTTTTCTTATTAATTTTCGTTATATAGCGGTAACATAGTATATACCACCTTATCCAAATCTGCCAGTCCCACCGTAACAGATGTTGTTTCTTCATCAAATGTTACTTTTGCTTATCCACCAAACCCACGGACCAAAACTTTTTTCCCCTTTCCAACACACCTGTTCCCCTTTTCACCCGCATCTGTCCTTTTTCAACTCATTTTGTATATGACCAAAAGTGCAACTCTGCAGGGACACCGTACTCAATGGCATCTCAGCACAACAGCCACCCCTCGGTCCCTCAGATGTGGACAAGTAAAAGACCATTTCCTCCTATCCATGACAAACCGTTGAGATTCACTCTGTGCAGCACTGGTGTTTAGTGGAAAAGCAGATCTAAGATTGCGTACCACATTCTGCAGATACTCCTGTATACGTGCGTCCATTTCTATGGCAGGAATTATTTCGCCAAATTTTGTCTTGTACCGGGGATCTAACAGTGTGGCAACCCAGTAGTCAGGATTACTTTGAATTCGTACAATCCGAGGGTCATGTTGTAGGTAGTGCAGCAAGAAGGCGCTCATGTGTCTTGTGCATCCAGGAGGACCAAGTCCTTGGTGTGTTGGTGGCAGAGAGGTGAGAATCGTGCCTCCTTCCTCTGCCCTCTCCCCACAACCTCGCACAACCGAAATGTGAGCAAGCTCTCACTCATCTGCTGAGTCTTCCATGCCCATCGCCAGTTCGTCCTCCATTTCTTCATGGGCTCCTGCACCTTCCTCAACACTTTTTGCTGATACTATGCGCCCTTGTTAATCCCTCTCCCTCACCATGATTGCCGCATAGGTGCCGCTGACCATCTGGATCTCGTATATCTTGTTATCCCTTCCGCATATGACTCCTCCTGTACTTCCTCCCCTTCCTCTTGTCCCAACACCTGACTCCGAATAATAATTACAGTGTGCTCCATCATGTAGATGACCAGAATTGTCACGCTGAGAATGACATTGCCAGTGCTAAACATCTTCGTCGACATTTGTAAACTGTGTAGCAGGGTGCATAGGTCCTTGATCTGACACCACTCCAGCAGCGTGATCTGCACCACCTCTGGATCAAGTTATCCCAGGCTATATGTCATAACGTATTGCAGCAGGGTTCGGCGGTGCTGCCACAAACGCTGCAACATGTGCAGATTCAAATTCCTGCGTGTGGGCACATCGCATTTCAGGCGTTTAACCGCCAGACCTAAAGACTTCTGTAGCGACGAAAGTTGTTGAGCTGCTGTGTGCGCACGATGGAAGTGAGCACATAGCGAGCGTGCCCGCTGCACAAGGCCATGTAGGCCGTGATGGTGTTATAAAAATTGCTGGAGAATTAGGTTCAACACGTGAGCCATACAAGGCACGTGCGTCACATTGCCCTGACGATGGCCCGCAGCCAGGTTTGCATCATTGCCGCACACGGCTGTTAAGTCACCAACGGAGTACGCTCCGTCAATTTGTACTCCGGTCGCCAGGTGACAACGTGTTCCTTTCATGCATAGTGCTGATGATGGGAGAGGAGTCGATGCCAGCGGCGCAGGTGGACTCAGGTTATGCTCACCCACTGGGCTGCATTACCTTGACAGATGCAGAATCTCTGGCTGAATGTAGCTGGTGGGTATCTCACAGATGAAATACCATCATTTAGCTACAACCAATGGGAAGACACCACACCCTTTTTTATGCCCATCCTGTCTGCAGACCACTGCCAGACATAGCTCTGCTTTTACCCCCAGTTCAGTTTTATGATTTTGTGTGCTTGTTACCTGACTACTTTTCCTGCTTGCTGTTTATGTACCTTGTTGGCCGATCTGCATTTCACCTCTGCTTGTTTTCTGATTAAGTCCTGGCCGTCCCATTCTGTTCCTGTTCCTCAATTAATGTTTTGACCCTGCCTGACTACTATTCTCTGGAACTGCAGCCTTCCACAGGTATTAATCACCTTGGGCCCTGTGTAATTCCTAATCCCTGTATAGGGGTTAAAGGGTTTCAGGGTTCTAGGGGTCCTGCTTGGTGAGTGGCTTCCCTCTAGCCTATCATTGGCAGCCCATCTGAGTGTGTGGATCAAGGAAGGCGTTACACCGTGCTCTTTGCAGAAGGCCATGTGGGCCAGGATAGTGCTTTAAAAATTGCTGGACAACCAGGTTCAACACGTGAACCACACAAGGCACGTGTGTCACATTGTCACAGCGAAGGGCCGCACCCATGTTTGCATCATTGTCGCACCCGGCCTTCCCTGGCTGCTGGTTGAGTGGAGACAACCATTGATGAAACTCGGTCTCCAGAGCTAACCGTCCACAACTTCTCAGCGGTGTGACTCACATTTCCCATACATTTCAAAGTAAACCTTTGACCGCCTGATGGCATTGAGCTCTGCTGCCAGCATAGTAAGGAGGTGTGTGGTATTCCTTGTGCGCAGTTACAAGGAAGGGTGGCCTGACCACACAGGGTTTGCGCCAAGGTGGAGGACCCACACGAGGTTGAAGAGGCAGAAGCAGTGTATTAACTTCTACATGCAGAAGAAGGATTGAAACAACTCGTGGGGACGGCAAGACTTGTACAGCAGACCCTTCTACATCTCTCCCCACAGTAACCCATTGCCCAGTCAGCGACATGTAACGCCCCTGTCCATGCTTACTGGGCCAATTATCTGTGGTGAAATGCACCCTGTCACACAGAGTTTCTCAAGGAATCAGTGATGTTTAGTGCGACATGCTGGTTTAGCGCGTGCACGCCTTTGTTGGAGAAGGAGTGGCGCCTGGGCATCGGCTCTTGGGGCACTGCGATGGGCATAAGGTCTCGTAAATCCTCGGTTAAAAAGGTTGGAAAGGCAGCATTTTGGTAGCCAACAGTTTCCAGATGCTGAAAGTCAACCTCTAAGCCATGTCATGCCCTTCTAAAAGCATGTAAAACACAGTAAGGGGACTCCAACCACAGTCTCCCTCGTTGCCACTAATTGGGCCACACACACCCCACTTGACTGGCATCGGTTGAGCCCCCTGTTGAAAAAGAAAAAGATGCTTTGCATGAAGCACTCTCAAAAATACGCGTGCCTTTCCCGTCCCCTGGCTGACCCAGGGGAAGAAAAGTCCTCTGAGAGCCATGACTTGTTCATCTTGGTTCTTTTAGAAACACAGCGAGGGGACTCCAACCACAGTCTCCCTCGTTGCCACTAACTGGGCCACACACACCCCACTTGACTGGCATCAGTTGACCCCCCTTTTGAATAAGAAACAGATGCTTTGCAGGAAGCACTCTCAAAAATACGCGTGCCTTTCCTGTCCCCTGGCTGATCCAGGGGAAGAAAAGTCCTCTGAGAGCCATGACTTGTTCATCTTGGTTCTTATAGAAACACAGCGAGAGGACTCCAACCACAGTCTCCCTCGTTGCCACTAACTGGGCCACACACACCCCACTTGACTGGCATCAGTTGACCCCCCTTTTGAATAAGAAACAGATGCTTTGCATGAAGCACTCTCAAAAATACGCGTGCCTTTCCCGTCCCCTGGCTGACCCAGGGGAAGAAAAGTCCTCTGAGAGCCATGACTTGTTCATCTTGGTTCTTTTAGAAACACAGCGAGGGGACTCCAACCACAGTCTCCCTCGTTGCCACTAACTGGGCCACACACACCCCAATTGACTGGCATCGGTTGACCCCCCTTTTGAATAAGAAACAGATGCTTTGCATGAAGCACTCTCAAAAATACGCGTGCCTTTCCCGTCCCCTGGCTGACCCAGGGGAAGAAAAGTCCTCTGAGAGCCATGACTTGTTCATCTTGGTTCTTTTAGAAACACAGCGAGGGGACTCCAACCACAGTCTCCCTCGTTGCCACTAATTGGGCCACACACACCCCACTTGACTGGCATCGGTTGAGCCCCCTTTTGAAAAAGAAAAAGATGCTTTGCATGAAGCACTCTCAAAAATACGCGTGCCTTTCCCGTCCCCTGGCTGACCCAGGGGGAGAAAAGTCCTCTGAGAGCCATGACTTGTTCATCTTGGTTCTTTTAGAAACACAGCGAGGGGACTCCAACCACAGTCTCCCTCGTTGCCACTAATTGGGCCACACACACCCCACTTGACTGGCATCAGTTGAGCCCGCTTTTGAAAAAGAAAAAGAAGCTTTGCATAAAGCACTCTCAAAAATACACGTGCCTTTCCCGTCCCCTGGCTGACCCAGGGGAAAAAAAGTCCTCTGAGAGCCATGACTTGTTCATCTTGGTTCTTTTAGAAACACAGCGAGGGGACTCCAACCACAGTCTCCCTCGTTGCCACTAACTGGGCCACACACACCCCACTTGACTGGCATCAGTTGACCCCCCTTATGAATAAGAAACAGATGCTTTGCATGAAGCACTCTCAAAAATACGCGTGCCTTTCCTGTCCCCTGGCTGATCCAGGGGAAGAAAAGTCCTCTGAGAGCCATGACTTGTTCATCTTGGTTCTTATAGAAACACAGCGAGAGGACTCCAACCACAGTCTCCCTCGTTGCCACTAACTGGGCCACACACACCCCACTTGACTGGCATCAGTTGACCCCCCTTTTGAATAAGAAACAGATGCTTTGCATGAAGCACTCTCAAAAATACGCGTGCCTTTCCCGTCCCCTGGCTGACCCAGGGGAAGAAAAGTCCTCTGAGAGCCATGACTTGTTCATCTTGGTTCTTTTAGAAACACAGCGAGGGGACTCCAACCACAGTCTCCCTCGTTGCCACTAACTGGGCCACACACACCCCAATTGACTGGCATCGGTTGACCCCCCTTTTGAATAAGAAACAGATGCTTTGCATGAAGCACTCTCAAAAATACGCGTGCCTTTCCCGTCCCCTGGCTGACCCAGGGGAAGAAAAGTCCTCTGAGAGCCATGACTTGTTCATCTTGGTTCTTTTAGAAACACAGCGAGGGGACTCCAACCACAGTCTCCCTCGTTGCCACTAATTGGGCCACACACACCCCACTTGACTGGCATCAGTTGAGCCCCCTTTTGAAAAAGAAAAAGAAGCTTTGCATAAAGCACTCTCAAAAATACACGTGCCTTTCCCGTCCCCTGGCTGACCCAGGGGAAGAAAAGTCCTCTGAGAGCCATGACTTGTTCATCTTCGTTCTTTTAGAAACACAGCGAGGGGACTCCAACCACAGTCTCCCTCGTTGCCACTAACTGGGCCACACACACCCCACTTGACTGGCATCAGTTGACCCCCCTTTTGAATAAGAAACAGATGCTTTGCATGAAGCACTCTCAAAAATACGCGTGCCTTTCCCGTCCCCTGGCTGACCCAGGGGAAGAAAAGTCCTCTGAGAGCCATGACTTGTTCATCTTGGTTCTTTTAGAAACACAGTGAGGGGACTCCAACCACAGTGTCCCTCGTTGCCACTAACTGGGCCACACACACCCCACTTGACTGGCATCAGTTGACCCCCCTTTTGAATAAGAAACAGATGCTTTGCATGAAGCACTCTCAAAAATACGCGTGCCTTTCCCGTCCCCTGGCTGACCCAGGGGAAGAAAAGTCCTCTGAGAGCCATGACTTGTTCATCTTGGTTCTTTTAGAAACACAGCGAGGGGACTCCAACCACAGTCTCCCTCGTTGCCACTAACTGGGCCACACACACCCCACTTGACTGGCATCAGTTGACCCCCCTTTTGAATAAGAAACAGATGCTTTGCATGAAGCACTCTCAGAAATACGCGTGCCTTTCCCATCCCCTGGCTGACCCAGGGGAAGAAAAGTCCTCTGAGAGCCATGACTTGTTCATCTTGGTTCTTTTAGAAACACAGCGAGGGGACTCCAACCACAGTCTCCCTCGTTGCCACTAACTGGGACACACACAACCCACTTGACTGGCATCGGTTGACCCCCCTTTTGAATAAGAAACAGATGCTTTGCATGAAGCACTCTCAAAAATACGCGTGCCTTTCCCGTCCCCTGGCTGACCCAGGGGAAGAAAAGTCCTCTGAGAGCCATGACTTGTTCATCTTGGTTCTTTTAGAAACACAGCGAGGGGACTCCAACCACAGTCTCCCTCGTTGCCACTAATTGGGCCACACACACCCCTCTTGACTGGCATCGTTTGAGCCCACTTTTGAAAAAGAAAAAGATGCTTTGCATGAAGCACTCTCAAAAATACGCGTGCCTTTCCCGTCCCCTGGCTGACCCAGGGGAAGAAAAGTCCTCTGAGAGCCATGACTTGTTTATCTTGGTTCTTTTAGAAACACAGCGAGGGGACTCCAACCACAGTCTCCCTCGTTGCCACTAATTTGGCCACACACACCCCACTTGACTGGCATCGGTTGAGCCCCCTTTTGAAAAAGAAAAAGATGCTTTGCATGAAGCACTCTCAAAAATACGCGTGCCTTTCCCGTCCCCTGGCTGACCCAGGGGAAGAAAAGTCCTCTGAGAGCCATGACTTGTTCATCTTGGTTCTTTTAGAAACACAGCGAGGGGACTCCAACCACAGTCTCCCTCGTTGCCACTAACTGGGCCACACACACCCCACTTGACTGGCATCAGTTGACCCCCCTTTTGAATAAGAAACAGATGCTTTGCATGAAGCACTTTCAAAAATACGCGTGCCTTTCCCGTCCCCTGGCTGACCCAGGGGAAGAAAAGTCCTCTGAGAGCCATGACTTGTTCATCTTGGTTCTTTTAGAAACACAGCGAGGGGACTCCAACCACAGTCTCCCTCGTTGCCACTAACTGGGCCACACACACCCCACTTAACCGGCATCAGTTGACCCCCCTTTTGAATAAGAAACAGATGCTTTGCATGAAGCACTCTCAAAAATACGCGTGCCTTTCCCGTCCCCTGGCTGACCCAGGGGAAGAAAAGTCCTCTGAGAGCCATGACTTGTTCATCTTGGTTCTTTTAGAAACACAGCGAGGGGACTCCAACCACAGTGTCCCTCGTTGCCACTAACTGGGCCACACACACCCCACTTGACTGGCATCAGTTGACCCCCCTTTTGAATAAGAAACAGATGCTTTGCATGAAGCACTCTCAAAAATACGCGTGCCTTTCCCGTCCCCTGGCTGACCCAGGGGAAGAAAAGTCCTCTGAGAGCCATGACTTGTTCATCTTGGTTCTTTTAGAAACACAGCGAGGGGACTCCAACCACAGTCTCCCTCGTTGCCACTAACTGGGCCACACACACGCCACTTGACTGGCATCGGTTGACCCCCCTTTTGAATAAGAAACAGATGCTTTGCATGAAGCACTCTCAAAAATACGTGTGCCTTTCCCGTCCCCTGGCTGACCCAGGGGAAGAAAAGTCCTCTGAGAGCCATGACTTGTTCATCTTGGTTCTTTTAGAAACACAGCGAGGGGACTCCAACCACAGTCTCCCTCGTTGCCACTAACTGGGCCACACACACCCCACTTGACTGGCATCAGTTGACCCCCCTTTTGAATAAGAAACAGATGCTTTGCATGAAGCACTCTCAAAAATACGCGTGCCTTTCCCGTCCCCTGGCTGACCCAGGGGAAGAATAGTCCTCTGAGAGCCATGACTTGTTCATCTTGGTTCTTTTAGAAACACAGCGAGGGGACTCCAACCACAGTCTCCCTCGTTGCCACTAACTGGGCCACACACACCCCACTTGACTGGCATCGGTTGACCCCCCTTTTGAATAAGAAACAGATGCTTTGCATGAAGCACTCTCAAAAATACGCCTGCCTTTCCCGTCCCCTGGCTGACCCAGGGGAAGAAAAGTCCTCTGAGAGCCATGACTTGTTCATCTTGGTTCTTTTAGAAACACAGCGAGGGGACTCCAACCACAGTCTCCCTCGTTGCCACTAACTGGGCCACACACACCCCAATTGACTGGCATCGGTTGACCCCCCTTTTGAATAAGAAACAGATGCTTTGCATGAAGCACTCTCAAAAATACGCGTGCCTTTCCCGTCCCCTGGCTGACCCAGGGGAAGAAAAGTCCTCTGAGAGCCATGACTTGTTCATCTTGGTTCTTTTAGAAACACAGCGAGGGGACTCCAACCACAGTCTCCCTCGTTGCCACTAATTGGGCCACACACACCCCACTTGACTGGCATCAGTTGAGCCCCCTTTTGAAAAAGAAAAAGAAGCTTTGCATAAAGCACTCTCAAAAATACACGTGCCTTTCCCGTCCCCTGGCTGACCCAGGGGAAGAAAAGTCCTCTGAGAGCCATGACTTGTTCATCTTGGTTCTTTTAGAAACACAGCGAGGGGACTCCAACCACAGTCTCCCTCGTTGCCACTAACTGGGCCACACACACCCCACTTGACTGGCATCAGTTGACCCCCCTTTTGAATAAGAAACAGATGCTTTGCATGAAGCACTCTCAAAAATACGCGTGCCTTTCCCGTCCCCTGGCTGACCCAGGGGAAGAAAAGTCCTCTGAGAGCCATGACTTGTTCATCTTGGTTCTTTTAGAAACACAGTGAGGGGACTCCAACCACAGTGTCCCTCGTTGCCACTAACTGGGCCACACACACCCCACTTGACTGGCATCAGTTGACCCCCCTTTTGAATAAGAAACAGATGCTTTGCATGAAGCACTCTCAAAAATACGCGTGCCTTTCCCGTCCCCTGGCTGACCCAGGGGAAGAAACGTCCTCTGAGAGCCATGACTTGTTCATCTTGGTTCTTTTAGAAACACAGCGAGGGGACTCCAACCACAGTCTCCCTCGTTGCCACTAACTGGGCCACACACACCCCACTTGACTGGCATCAGTTGACCCCCCTTTTGAATAAGAAACAGATGCTTTGCATGAAGCACTCTCAGAAATACGCGTGCCTTTCCCATCCCCTGGCTGACCCAGGGGAAGAAAAGTCCTCTGAGAGCCATGACTTGTTCATCTTGGTTCTTTTAGAAACACAGCGAGGGGACTCCAACCACAGTCTCCCTCGTTGCCACTAACTGGGACACACACAACCCACTTGACTGGCATCGGTTGACCCCCCTTTTGAATAAGAAACAGATGCTTTGCATGAAGCACTCTCAAAAATACGCGTGCCTTTCCCGTCCCCTGGCTGACCCAGGGGAAGAAAAGTCCTCTGAGAGCCATGACTTGTTCATCTTGGTTCTTTTAGAAACACAGCGAGGGGACTCCAACCACAGTCTCCCTCGTTGCCACTAATTGGGCCACACACACCCCTCTTGACTGGCATCGGTTGAGCCCACTTTTGAAAAAGAAAAAGATGCTTTGCATGAAGCACTCTCAAAAATACGCGTGCCTTTCCCGTCCCCTGGCTGACCCAGGGGAAGAAAAGTCCTCTGAGAGCCATGACTTGTTCATCTTGGTTCTTTTAGAAACACAGCGAGGGGACTCCAACCACAGTCTCCCTCGTTGCCACTAATTTGGCCACACACACCCCACTTGACTGGCATCGGTTGAGCCCCCTTTTGAAAAAGAAAAAGATGCTTTGCATGAAGCACTCTCAAAAATACGCGTGCCTTTCCCGTCCCCTGGCTGACCCAGGGGAAGAAAAGTCCTCTGAGAGCCATGACTTGTTCATCTTGGTTCTTTTAGAAACACAGCGAGGGGACTCCAACCACAGTCTCCCTCGTTGCCACTAACTGGGCCACACACACCCCACTTGACTGGCATCAGTTGACCCCCCTTTTGAATAAGAAACAGATGCTTTGCATGAAGCACTTTCAAAAATACGCGTGCCTTTCCCGTCCCCTGGCTGACCCAGGGGAAGAAAAGTCCTCTGAGAGCCATGACTTGTTCATCTTGGTTCTTTTAGAAACACAGCGAGGGGACTCCAACCACAGTCTCCCTCGTTGCCACTAACTGGGCCACACACACCCCACTTAACCGGCATCAGTTGACCCCCCTTTTGAATAAGAAACAGATGCTTTGCATGAAGCACTCTCAAAAATACGCGTGCCTTTCCCGTCCCCTGGCTGACCCAGGGGAAGAAAAGTCCTCTGAGAGCCATGACTTGTTCATCTTGGTTCTTTTAGAAACACAGCGAGGGGACTCCAACCACAGTGTCCCTCGTTGCCACTAACTGGGCCACACACACCCCACTTGACTGGCATCAGTTGACCCCCCTTTTGAATAAGAAACAGATGCTTTGCATGAAGCACTCTCAAAAATACGCGTGCCTTTCCCGTCCCCTGGCTGACCCAGGGGAAGAAAAGTCCTCTGAGAGCCATGACTTGTTCATCTTGGTTCTTTTAGAAACACAGCGAGGGGACTCCAACCACAGTCTCCCTCGTTGCCACTAACTGGGCCACACACACGCCACTTGACTGGCATCGGTTGACCCCCCTTTTGAATAAGAAACAGATGCTTTGCATGAAGCACTCTCAAAAATACGTGTGCCTTTCCCGTCCCCTGGCTGACCCAGGGGAAGAAAAGTCCTCTGAGAGCCATGACTTGTTCATCTTGGTTCTTTTAGAAACACAGCGAGGGGACTCCAACCACAGTCTCCCTCGTTGCCACTAACTGGGCCACACACACCCCACTTGACTGGCATCAGTTGACCCCCCTTTTGAATAAGAAACAGATGCTTTGCATGAAGCACTCTCAAAAATACGCGTGCCTTTCCCGTCCCCTGGCTGACCCAGGGGAAGAAAAGTCCTCTGAGAGCCATGACTTGTTCATCTTGGTTCTTTTAGAAACACAGCGAGGGGACTCCAACCACAGTCTCCCTCGTTGCCACTAACTGGGCCACACACACCCCACTTGACTGGCATCGGTTGACCCCCCTTTTGAATAAGAAACAGATGCTTTGCATGAAGCACTCTCAAAAATACGCCTGCCTTTCCCGTCCCCTGGCTGACCCAGGGGAAGAAAAGTCCTCTGAGAGCCATGACTTGTTCATCTTGGTTCTTTTAGAAACACAGCGAGGGGACTCCAACCACAGTCTCCCTCGTTGCCACTAACTGGGCCACACACACCCCACTTGACTGGCATCAGTTGACCCCCCTTTTGAATAAGAAACAGATGCTTTGCATGAAGCACTCTCAAAAATACGCGTGCCTTTCCCGTCCCCTGGCTGACCCAGGGGAAGAAAAGTCCTCTGAGAGCCATGACTTGTTCATCTTGGTTCTTTTAGAAACACAGCGAGGGGACTCCAACCACAGCCTCCCTCGTTTCCACTAACTGGGCCACACACACCCCACTTGACTGGCATCGGTTGAGCCCCCTTTTGAAAAAGAAAAAGATGCTTTGCATGAAGCACTCTCAAAAATACGCGTGCCTTTCCCGTCCTCTGGCTGACCCAGGGGAAGAAAAGTCCTCTGAGAGCCATGATTTGTTCATTTTGGTTCTTTTAGAAACACAGCGAGGGGACTCCAACCACATTCTCCCTCGTTGCCACTAATTGGGCCACACACACCCCACTTGACTGGCATCACTTGACCCAACTTTTGAAAAAGAAAAAGATGCTTTGCATGAAGCACTCTCAAAAATACGCGTGCCTTTCCCATCCCCTGGCTGACCCAGGGGAAGAAAAGTCCTCTGAGAGCCATGTCCACATTGTCAGTGGACAGACACGTGTGCTTATCTGCCAGCAGACCCCCAGCAGCACTGAAGACAGGTTCCGAGAGAACGCTGGCTGCAGGACACGACAAGATCCCCAAGGCGTACGTGGCGAGCTCAGGCAATTTATCAAGATTGGAAGCCTAAAATGAGCAGGGCTCAAGTTGCACAATAATGGAATCAATGTTTCCTTGCATATACTCATATATCTGTGTGTCCTCCTCTTTTTCCTTGTCCAGCTGTTTTGTTTTCGCATGAGTATATGTCCTTGTCACTTTCCCATGTGTTTGAGTTGTTTGTCACCTTTTGGACACCTTTGAGGGTGTTTTCTAGGTGTTTTTATGTGTTTGTGATTGCCTGCCATTGTTTCCTATGCAGTTTGAGTTCGGTTCATCGAACGTTCGACGAGCCGAACTCGAACGGGACCTCCGTTCGGCGAGCCGGCCTCGAGCCGAACCGGGACCGGTTCGCTCATCTCTACTCATTAGTCAAATCGAGCAGGTCCGACACTCAGAATTGAGTGATGAGAATAATGGAATATATAGGAAACTTGAGCATTTGTCTGGCAGACATCCTTAGGAGGGCTGGGGAGGCTAGACAATCACTGAAATAGATAGAAACACTACTCAAATGTCATGGGAATAGCATTGGGAAGATGCCTGGATGTCCCTCTGACTCCCAAGTTGCTGTTGGGAATTAAAAAAATTGTGTCTCTCTCCCATTTTGATAAACAGTCATGTCTTCTATACCTTGGCTGGTTGTCAAAAATAGAGGGGACCCCACGCCGTTTATTTATAAATAATTTAAAAAACTACATCGAGTCGCCCACATTTTTAATAAGCAGCCAAGGTAAAGCAGAAAGCTGTAGACTGGTACCATCAGGCAGGAAAGGCCCATTTTTATTTGGCCCTTCCCAGCCTAAAAATAGCAGTTTGCAGCCACCCCAGAATTGAAACATCTATTAGAACCAAACAAAACATTGTTCTGACTTGCAGCCTGCTTTCTCACACATAAAAAAGAAGGAAAAAACTGTAATTGCCAACTTCACCATATCACTAATCAATCACATAGAGTGTGGAACTGATGCTATATGAATCTCTATAATATTTACAGTCTACTAAACTCATCTTCTTCACTGCCGCAGTTGTACAACAAAATACTTTCTGGAGCATTTCTCCAATGTTTTAGGGCTTTTTCTTCAGTCTCTATTGCCCTCTCACTATCTTAAATCAGCCTAAAATGGCTACTACATTACCTGCCTGAGGTTTTACACAGGCTATGAAAGTTGCTCCTGAATGGTTGCAATCTACCTTGTGATGTGATAGCAGCAAAGCATTATGGGGAAAGCCACGTGGTCACAGCTGAGCTCACACAAGCCTTCCATTGCTGATGCAATCTGCTGCAATGTGTATAAAAGCAGTGAGCATAAAATTCAACTTAAATTCAATACACCCCTGAACACTGAAATTGCAACACCAAGATGCAAAATTCATGGAATTACAGAAATCACAGGATCAAAAGAAAGTTATATGCAATTGATAAAAAATGGAAACCTTTTTTTAAAACATCTTGATTTATGTAGTATCAAGTATGAGAGCCACGGACTGAAATACACGCATTTTCAGCATGCTGTCAAAGAGGTTATTAACAGTTGTCTGAGGAATGTTCTGGACTTGGGCACATTAATCATCAAGATTAAGAAATGACAGCTCCCTTTGCAATTGTTGACCAATGATGTCCCAGATGTATGTGATGGGAACTAGTCCAGAAATACTGTGCACCATGGTAACATGTTTAGGACACGCAGACTGCTCAAGGTAGCACAAACAGCATATGGCCTGGCATTGTAATGTACAAAAATGACTCATCAGACTAATTGGAAAAATGGCCTACCACTGGTTTTGAAGCTAAATTAATGATAAAATAGTTGTTATTGTACCTGGAATGAAGAGTAGAGGGATCTGTCCATTGTGACACCCTGCACCATAATTCCAGGAGCATGACCAGTGTGACAATCACTCATGAAGGCCTTTTCATGGTATTGACCATGTAGTCATTATACCAAACCTTGACTACCATTGCGTCTTAGGGGTACTTTGTACACTATGACATCGCAGGTGCGATGTCGGTGGGGTCATGTCGAAAGTGACGCACTTCCTGCGTCGCTCTCGACATCGTAGTGTGTACATCCTAGATGATATGATTAACGAGCGCAAAATCGTCATAATCGTATCATCGGTGTAACGTCGCCGAATTCCATAATTGCGCTTCGCCGAATTCCATAATTGCACTGATGCGATGGTCCGATGTTGTTCCTTGCTCCCGCGGCAGCACACATCGCTGTGTGTGAAGTCGCAGGAGCGAGGAACATCTCCTACCTGCGTCACCGCAGCTCACCGTCGGCTATGCGGAAGGAAGGAGGTGGGCGGAATGTTTACATCCCGCTCATCTCCGCCCCTATTGGCCGCCTGCCATGTGACATCGCAGTGATGCCGCACGACCCGCCCCCTTAATAAGGAGGCGGTTCGCCGGCCAGAGCGACGTCGCACGACAGGTGAGTGCATGTGAAGCAGCTGTAGCGATAATATTCGCTACGGCAGCTATCACAATGATATCACAGCTGCGACGGGGGCGGAGACTATCGCGCTCGGCATCGCAGCATCGGCTTGCGATGTCGTAGTGTGCAAAGTACCCCTAAGACAAAAGTGAGACTCATTGATGTAGATGACAGATGTGCCTTCCAGCTTCTAATACTGTCTTTGAAGCTATGAAGTTTTAGTAAGTCAATGAAAAATCTGTAACTGGATTTCTGACTCTAAAGAGTGCTTTATATGCTGCGACATCGCTAACGATATATCGTCATGGTCACGGTGTTTGTGATGCACATCCGGCGTCGTTAGCGACATCGCAGCGTGTGACAGCTAGGAGCGACAATCAACGATTGCAAAAACGGCAAAAATCGTTGATCGTTGACACGTCGCTCCAAATCATGATGTTGTTGGTGTTTCATTCCACAGGTTGTTCGTCGTTCCTGCAGCACCACACATCGCTGAGTGTGACACCGCAGGAACAACAAACATCATCCTACCTGCGTCCATCAGAAAGAAGGAAGGAAGCAGGTGGGCGGCATGTTCCGGCCGCTCATCTCCTCCCCTCCCCTTCTATTCGGTGTCCGTTTTGTGACGCCGCTGTGAACGCACCTCCCCCTTGAAGGAGGGATTGTTCGGCAGCAACAGCGATGTTGCTGAACAGGAATGTGCGTGTGACGCTGCCGTAGCGATATTGTTCGCTACGGCAGTGATCACCACATGTCGCACGAGCAAAGGAGGCGGGTGCCATCGCTCGCGACATCGCTAGCAATTGCTAGCGATATCGCAGCGTGTAAAGCACCCTTTAGCCTCTTCGAGGCAAACACATTTGATGTTTTTTGTAAACAATTTCATATACAGTGCAGAGAAGATTAATCGCAGAACCAATATTACTGCCATTTCTCCAAACTGTCCCAGGAACTATTTTTTTAACATGACCTTGCCAATCTTCATGTTGCCTGAGGTAGGGTGAACATCCTATGTGGCCTAAATATCCTCGCACAGTGGCTCAGTGGTTAGCACTGCAGTCTTGCAGCACTGGGGTCCTGGGTTCAAATCCACCAAGGACAACATCTGCAAGGAGTTTGTATGTTATCCCCGTGTTTGCGTGGGTTTCCTCACACACTCCAAAAACATACTCATAGGGAACCTAGATATTGAGCCCCAATGGGGACAGTGTTGCCATTGTATGTAAAGCGCTGTCAAATTAACTGCGCTAAATAAATGAATAAATAGTATTACTATCATGGCCTGCAGAGTCTCCGGACTTGTCTCCCATCATGCACATCTGGAGCTTCATAAAGGCCCCGTCACACTAAGCAACATCGCTAGCAACATCGCTGCTAACGAACAACTTTTGTGACGTTGCTAGCGATGTTGCTGTGTGTGACATCCAGCAACAACCTGGCCCCTGCTGTGAGGTCGTTGGTTGTTGCTGAATGTCCTGGGCCATTTTTTAGTTGTTGCTGTCCCGCTGTGAAGCACAGATCACTGTGTGTGACAGCGAGACAGCAACAACTAAATGTGCAGGCAGCAGGAGCCGGCTTCTGCGGAGGCTGGTAACCAATGTAAACATCGGGTAACCAAGAAGCCCTGTCCTTGGTTACCCGATATTTACCTTTGTTACCAGCCTCCGCCGCTCTCACTGTCAGTGCCGGCTCCTGCTCTGTGCACTTTTAGCTGCAGCACACATCGGGTAATTAACCAGATGTGTGCTGTAACTAGGAGAGCAAGGAGCCAGCGCTAAGCATTGTGCGCTGCTCCCTGCTCTGTGCACATTTAGCTGCAGCACACATCGGGTAATTAACCCGATGTGTGCTGTAACTAGGAGAGCAGGGAGCCAGCGCTCAGTGTGCGCTGCTCCCTGCTCTCTGCACGTGTAGCTCCGTGCGGTGGTAACCAAGGTAAATATCGGGTTGGTTACCCGATATTTACCTTAGTTACCAAGCGCAGCATCTTCCACGCAGCGCTGGGGGCTTGTCACTGGTTGCTGGTGAGCTCACCAGCAACTTGTGTAGCGACGCTCCAGCGATCCCTGCCAGGTCAGGTTGCTGGTGGGATCGCTGGAGCGTCGCAGTGTGACATCTCACCAGCAACCTCCTAGCAACTTACCAGCGATCCCTATCGTTGTTGGGATCGCTGGTAAGTTGCTTAGTGTGACTGGACCTTTAGTCTACAATTGTAAAGAGAGCTGGCAGGAGCTGATCTTGACAATTTGCATACCAAAGTGCATTCAGTGTGGTAGAACATCCTCAGATAGTCATTAACAGCATGTACAGTAAGTGCATCTATTTCATTTCTGCAAATGTCACTCATACTCAAAACTGAACACATTAAATGTTTTGAAAATCTTGATTTGCACATAGTTAACACATCTATCAATCTTGGGATGTCCATAATTATATGGCTTTTTTGTCTTGGTGTTGAAATTGAAATTTTGAGAGATGTATATGTGGCACCCCAGTGGTCACGGGAACCACAGTGGCGTTGTTCTCCTTCCCGGGATCAATGCTATGCTTGGATGCAGAGTGGGACCTCTCCTTGTCAGGAACATTACATGCAACATATCCTACTCCAGGCCAGCATGGGGAGCTCATAACCTGTTTTGAAGGGAGTCTTTCAATACAGGCTGACCTGAGGGAAGGATTAGAGTAAAAAGGCAGGAAGTGAGGCAGAACAGTGTCGGCGAGGAGAAAGAGCGGTCGCTGTTTGAGAGCTTCTATGTGAGCTATCCAGGACTGAGCGCTAGGACGGGACACTGGGGTCCTCAGGTACTGGGTGCTAACGGCCCAGTAGCAAAACCCGGAGGGCAAGATATTTTACATTCCTGGCCCACCATAGTTCCAAGACGCAGCAGCATTATAGAACCGGGCTCGCAGTAATACAAGAGGGTCCCATAACCAGTTCCGTTGCCCGTCACAGGAGACAGTAATCTTCAAGTAAAGAGAGAGACGGGCACGCTCTGGTGCTCCAGGCCGCAGTGACTCCCACCAAGAGCGCATTAAGGAAGGCCTCCAACCTGCCAGGCAAGGAGAGATCCACGCTGCTTCTGGGCTGACCAGACCACTGTAAACCTGGACCATAACACCCAACCAGTAAAGATAAAGAGGAAACTACCAACTCGTGTCATCCAGTTACTGCCGGTGTCCCAGCCCTGCTCCCCATTGCACCACTTCAACCCTCACCATCTTCCTGGGGCCCATACAAATATGCAATCAAGCCTTGCAAGTGGTGCTGGACTAGTACCCACAACTCTGGACTCTTCTATAGTGCTGTGCTACTGGGTCTACACAAATGACCAGCAGATCTGTAATCTGTCAGTCCCCAGCTTCTGTCCCCAGAGTCTGTAATCCCTGGACGACTCAGGGCGCTGGTATCCTGCTTTTGGCATTGCCCTGGGGTGAGCTTCTCGCAACCCACAAAAGCCCCAGAGCTCCTTCTCCGTGCATCCTCTCTCTTTTCCCTTCACCCCCTCACGCCGAAGGAGGAGACACCCCTTGAACATAGGTACTCATGCTCCCCCTCTGGTCAGGGATCAGGCTGTGTGTGAATGCAATGGGGTATTACAACTACCTCCAGACTTGGTACCACTACAGGTTACAGGGGTTATATCACTGTGGCTGATGAACTTCCAGGGTGCCACATATACCGTACCTCTCAAACATCTCAAAATTGAAATTTCAATATTACATACACATACACACAGTACATAGATGTAGGTATGTGCATTTACTATTATTGTAGATTAAATTATAGGCAATGATATAATTACAGAAATGGACTGTGGCCTGCTTATCCTCTAAAGACGCTAAGGAATCAGAGCAAAGCGGTAAATGCAGTCAATAATTTATTTCCACCCCTGAGCTAATCATTGCAGTTGCCCTTAGCCACACATGTAGCAAGTCGTTTTTACTACTTTTGTACATATATTTTGAACGCTATAGATTGGAAAACCATGTCTCTAAAATAGCCAGTGCATATTTTATAGTCTCCAGCTTTGTGTCAGCCTGTGCAAATGCTTTAAGGCACTGCTTCTATTTTTCTTTATACATGAAAATTGCTGCCTACAGTATGACATAAAGCCGTTAACCTGTTTTATATTTCACTTTACACACACACAGCAAATAAACGAAGAATGAAAGCATTGCCAATGATTCCCTTAGGCTCCCCCATGCAGCTCCGTTTACTAGCACCAGATAAAAGGTGGATGGAAAATAATAGCAGTGTTCAGTCCCATTAGCTGAGACGGCAATCTGACTCTATTCCCTTTTGGATTGTCTCACTTACAAACCATAGTTGATACTTGAGTGATGTCTCTCTAATGCTCTTGTATATCTGAGTTCTATGTGTTTCTCTTTCTTGATTCTGGTGTCTAACTCTCCCTGATCGTTACATCTCTGTCAATACGAGTCTCAAGTTGTGCAAGTGCTAGAAGTCCTGCAGCTCATTCTGTATTCCCTGATGTCGTATGCTCTTCATTATTCCTAAAATATAGATTCACATCATGCTTCTTTACTGCATTCCAATATTCTTCATCTAACCGATAAAGCAGTTCTAGGAGAAATCCTGAGATTGTGTCATTGTTTCCAGTCCATAAAGTATTTAGATGACAATATGCTACATCCTTATTCCGCATAATCAGCAGGGTATTCTTACTACCAATACTTTATGATGGAAACTATTTTAAACACCTGACGTGTTAGTAATTTTAGAAGTCTAAACTTATTAATAAGGGTGGTAGAAACATGAGAAGACACAAATTGAAAATCAACCATGTGGGTCCTCATTCATGGTATGTAAGGAGAATAATATGCACATAAATAAGTATACAATCTCATTTTTGGTTAATGCCATTACAATTTCTTCTCTAAAACAAAACTTCTTTAGGTTTATTGCCTTGTAAAACCCATTGTCCACATGTTACAGCATGATCAGAAGCAGATAACTCCTGTCCAATTCCACTGCAGAGGGGCGCTAAGGGGTAAAGAGCCCCTGGTGTCTAACCTACTATTCAATTGTTTCTGAACAACTGACCCAAATTCATGGTCAGATTAAATTTTTACATTTGTTACGCCTCTTAATACTACCCCCAATGGAAAAGACCACTCACATTATAAAGGCCAAATCACCTAAGAAATACAGAATAAGAGGCAGATTATGAGAATTACACACAGAATACAGAACAGGGGAGTAGTTCTGTGCAGTGTACACTGGAGATAAAAATTAGAGAACAATGTGAGATCACTTGCTTTTTTGAGAAATAATGTAATCTACATTGATCAAGATTTGAAGGTTTTTTGTAAGTGGTTCACCATGCCACTAGAACAGTGTTTTATAAAAAATCCAAAGTTTATCACATAAAACCTTTATTTTGCCCAAAAGATGATGATCATAATGAGAGAACAACAATGACTGTAGCACAGAGAAAGATTAGAAGTACATTTTCTGAAGGAAACAATAGTCACCAATCAGTTGAGAGTGTACAGACCTTTGCTTTGAATGACTTCAGCACATCTATGGCTACAGGACATCACTAGTCTCTCACTGCTCTGGTGTGAATTAGGTCCACTCTTCTTCCGGTCTCTTCCCCAGTTCTTTGACTGTTGTGGTTTTCTTGGCCATAACTTTTTCACCAAGGATTTTTCAGTGGTTTTGAAATGAGTTTAGATCAGGACTCTGGGATGGCCATTTTATTGTTTCAATTTTTTTTTTTGTTTCAAGGAACTGCTTTACCCATTTTGCTGTGTGACTGTGGGCCTTGTCCTGCATAAAAATTACTGGTTGATTAAGTGAGGAATGCTAGTAAGGAACCACGTGTTGTTAAAGAAGGTTCTGATACACACTTGCATTCACTCTGCCAAGAAGCTGCATGAAAGGTCCAACTCCTGCTGCAGAAAACATTACCAAAATCATGACACTTCCTCCACCATGTTTCAGTAACTTCTTAACACACTTTGGGTTCAGTTTTTCCCCTGTTTGTCAACGCAAATAATGTTTCCCATCAGACCAAAATAAATTATACTTGCTTTCATCACTAAAATGAACTGTGGACCCCTTTTCCTCTGTCCACACAACATGCTCCTCACCAAAGGTAAGTCTAGCCTATTTATTCTTTATGCTAATGAGAGGTTTGGTCACTGCAGAGTGGGTTTTCAGTCCAAATGCTCTTAAACGTTGTGACACTGTTTGATGAGACAGATCCTTAGAGTATGTGTGCACGTTGCGTTCTGGCTTGACAAATAATCTGTAGCATTTTGTCACTGCATGTGCATTTCAAAACGCATCCAAAACGTTGCGTTTTGGATGCATTTTGAATGCAGATTGGATGCATTCTGGATGCTTGCTCTCCCACAGACAGACAGGGAAAAGCATCCAAAACGCACAAAAGAAGGGACATGTTGCTTTTTAGAACTCATCGATTTTGTAAAAAAATTGGCCTCCAAAATGCTGCGTTTTAAAATGCAACGTGCGCATAGAATTTTCTTAATTCTCATAGACTTTGCTAGGAACGCACAACACATGCATTTACGTTGCAGTTTAAAACGCTGCGTAAACGCATGAGCAAACGCAACGTGTGCACACAGCCTTACCCTGTTCAGTGCTGAACTGATGAGCAAGCCAGCTGCAGTGTTGAAACGATTACCCATGGAAAGTCTCCACATTATCTTGTCGTCTCTTGCATTTGTCTTTTGAGGGAGAATAGCATTCTTGGGGAAATTGAAAAAGTTTTTGATCTTGTAAAGATGTAATATTCTCAAAATCACACATTTGGAATGACTAACTTCTCTTGCTATGGCTGATAGGGTCACCTTTGGCCTTCATCTGGACAACCTGCTGCTGATGGGTTTCAGTCATTTTTTGAACAGCACACCATTTTTGCAAAGTCAGTGAAAACTGGAAAGTTAGGCTGCCAGTTACATAGGATTTGTCAGAAAATTAAGGAAATTAGCACAAAGTGCCAGATTAACACCAATCACTTGTAGGTATCTGAGAGTGTTCTCTAATTTTGGTCAGTGTTCTTTTCTATTTATCTCATTTACATTTTTATTATGTGCTTAACAATAAATTTAATTTATGAAATAAGTTTAAAATACTCCTAGTTTACTCATGTTAGGATATAATCACATAGGACTACACAATGACCTTAACATTTAGGAAATTGTGTATTGTTCTCTAAGTTTGAATTTCAGTGTATATGTAGATAATAATATAGATACTGAAAATTACACCCAGTATACAGAACAAGTGTAGTGTATATGTGGGGGATGCATGTCAGGATGTTGTGTAGAAATGGGGGATGCATGTCAGGATGGTGGGCCCGTATAGGGGATGCATGTCAAGATGTTGGACACATATAAGGGATGCATGTCAGGATGTTGTGTACATATGTGGGATGCATGTCAACATGTTGGGCACATACTGGGGATGCAGGTGAGGATGTTGTGTACATATGGAGGATGCATGTCAGAATGGTGGGCACATATAGGGGATGCATGTCAGGACGTTGTGTACATATGGAAGATGCATGTTCGGATGGTGGGCATATATAAGGGATGCATGTCAGGATGTTGTGTAGATATGGAGGATGCATGTCAGGATGGTGGGCACATATAGGGGATGCATGTCAGGATGTTGTGTACATATGCTGGATGGCTGTTAGGATGGCCGGTACATATAGGGGATGCATGTCAGGATGTTGTGTACATATGCTGGATGCTTGTTAGGATGGTGGGTACATATAGGGGATGCATGTCAGGATGTTGTGTACATATGTGGGATGCATGTCAAGATGTTGGGCACATATAAGGGATGCATGTCAGGATGTAGTGTACATATGTGGGATGCATGTCAAGCTGTTTGGCACATATAGGTGATGCATGTCAGGATGTTGTGTACATATGCTGGATGCATGTTAGGATGGTGGGCACATATAGGGGATGCATGTCAGGATGTAGTGTACATATGCTGAATGCATGTTATGATGTGATGTCAGAGGCCTACCAAAAGCTGTAAAACTGTTCACAGAATAAAGATAGAAGAGGAGGATATTGTGTATAATGTAGATGTAAAGAAGAAGCCAGAGGAGCTGCACAGAGGACAAATCGGCCTCAATTTTAGGCTAAATACACATAATCAGTAATCATCCATTAGAAGTGATCCAGCAGCGTTCCATTGCAAAATCAGTGTGCAAACACAACTTTCTTGTCCATTTTGAAAAAAAATATTTTTGCAACATCCGTTTTTTTAACATTCTCTATAATTTTAATATTCCTGTGAAATGTAAAATAGGGAGATACATTGCTATAGAATGTATCCTTAACTGTTAAACATTTCTGTAGTAGATGCTACTGGGATGCCTGTTTTGCCTCTTCACTGTGGGGACGCTTTTCTTTAGCAGGGGCAGAGAAGCTACTCAGAGTTGATGGGAAGATGGAAGAGGAAATCGTGGAGGAAAACCTGTTAGAGTCTCCAAAGGACTTGAGACAGCGGTGTAGATTCATTTTCCAGAAGGACAACAACCCTAAACTTTCTGCCATAGCCAAAAAGGGAATGCTTAAGATCAAAGCATATGCATGTGTGTGAATGGCACTGTCATAGTCCAGACCTAAGGCCGGCTTCTCACTTGCGATTTTCTCGCAGTAGTGCAATGCGAGAAATTCTTGCATTGCACTCGGACACATGTTAATCAATGAGGCAGCTCCCATCTGCTATTTTTTTCTCAGTCCAAATCGGACTGAGAAATAAATCGCAGCATTCTGTGTTTTGGAGAGTTTCACGCGCGAGTCTCTCCAATGCAACTCTATGGGAGCGGGTGAATAAACGGATGTCACACGGACCGGCACTCACACCATCCTAGTGACATTCATTTTTATAAATACATTTATCGCATGTTTCACAAAACACTGGAAATGAGTGAGTCTGTCAGTCGGTCTCTCCCTCTCGGTCTCTATTCTCTCTCTGACGGTCGGTCTGTTGGTCGGTATCTCTCTGTCAGTCTCTCTCTCTCTCTGTCCATGTCGGTCTATTCCTTTCCCCCCCTCTCTCATACTCACCGATCCCCGATCACCAGCGTGGCACTGCACGCCCTTCACACTGCTTCGGTGGCTTCTCCTCTTTTGAAAAAGCCGGCCGCTCATTATTCAATCTTGTATTCCCTGCTTTACCCGCCCACCGGCGCCTATGATTGGTTGCAGTCAGACACCCCCCCATGATGAGTGACAGCTGTCTCACTGCAACCAATCACAGCTGCCGGTGGGCGGGTCTATATCATGCAGTAAAATAAATAAATAAATAAATAATTTTAAAAATACGGCGTGCGGTTCCCCCCAATTTGAATACCAGCCAGGGTAAAGCCACACAGCTGAAGGCTAGTATTGTCAGGATGGGGCCAGCAGCCGCCCGGAATAGCTGCATCCATTAGATGTGACAGTCCCGGGACTGTACCCGGCCATCCCAAATTGCCCTGGTGCGGTGGCAATTGAGGTAATAAGGAGTTAATGGCAGCAGCCCATAGCTGCCACTAAGTCCTAGATTAATCATGGCAGGCGTCTCCCCGAGATACCTTCCATGATTAACCTGTAAGTTTAAGAAAATGAAGACATACACCAAAAAATCCTATATTTGAAATAAATAACAAAATAAACCAACCCTCTTTCACTACTTTATTCAAGTCCCCAAATACACTTCCATGTCCAATGTAATCCACAGAGGTCCCTCGACGCTGTCAGCTCTGCTACATCGGAAGCTGACAGAGAGCAGTCACAGACCACAACCGCTCTCTGTGAGCTCCCTGCAGCGACTGAAGTGAGTCACGCTATCAGCGATGACGTCACTCAGGTTACCCGCGGCCACAGATCTCAGCAGGAGGACGGCAGCTGTGGCTGCGGGTAACCTCAGTGACGGGACCGCTGATAGCGCAAATCACTGTGGTCACTCAGGGGATTTGCGGTCACCGGCGAGACCTTCACCGGTGACCGAAAATCAGGGGCCATGCCACACAGACAGAGCAGCAGGATGACAATGAAGTCGGGTAAAGTTCATCCGACTTCATTCTGATCGTGCGGCTCTGTCTGTGTCTGCTGTCAGCGGCCATTCAACTCTGCTACATGGCTCTGTCTGTGTCTGCTGTCAGCGGCCATGTAGCAGAGCTGAATGGCAGATGACATAGTAAAAACGGATCCCATGCGCATCAAACACGCATTGCACACACACTGCAATCATGAGAAAAATCCCAGGATCGCAGTGCAGTTGCATTGCACACTGATCATAAAGTGAACTGAAATCGTCCGACTTTTTATCATGCAACTCGGACCGATTTTACATGCATAAGTGTGATTCCAGCCTAAATCCCATTGAGAATCTGTGGCAAGACTTGAGAATTGCTGCTCACAGATGCCTCCATCCAACCTCACTGAGCTACAGCGCTTTTTGCAGGAAGAATGGGCAGTAATTTCGCCTCTAGATGTGCAAAGCTGGTAGAGACATTCCACAAAAGACTGGCAGCAGTAATTGTAGTGAATGGCGGTCCTAAAAAGAATTGACTCAGGGGACGAAAAGTACAAATAAACATTACAGTTTCTATTTTTTTTTTTTTTTTAACTATGTAGAAAACCATATATCATTTCTCTTACACCTTACAAATACTTGCTACTTTGTGTTGGTATATCACATAAACAAATAATAAAATACATTTAAGATTGTGGGTGTAGCATGAAAAAATGTGGATAAGTTCTTGAGGTTTGAAGAATTTTTCAAGGCACTGTACATGTAACACTGACATGCATGATACATTATAATGCAGAAGTGTTACAATGTATTTTTGAAGCAATAAAGACATGCTCAAGGCCCATAGGATAAGTATGGACAAAAAATAACTTTTCTCTTAGACTGTTCTTTACTTTTGGAGAAAATATTATAGAAAATGAATATGCCCACATCAGTAACAATCTGATTTGGACCAGCAAACCAATGAAAACTACAAGTCATCCTGCATAAAACAGTTGCATAGGCACAAAAAAAAAAATTAAGGACTAGGGATCGAATACTTTGATTATTCGCCTTCGCGAATATTTTCCGAATACCTCGCCGCTATTCGACTATTCGATGGGCAATGTAAGTCTATGGGAAGCCCGAATAGTTCCGAATAGTTGTTATTCGGGTTTCCCATAGACTTACATTGCGCATCGAAAATTCGTGAATCGTCGAATAGCGGTGACCTATTCAGAAAATATTTGCAAAGCCGAATAATTGAAGTATTCGATCATCCCTATTAAGGGCCTTTGAAAATAGTGATAAAAATATTTTATACTGTGCAAAAGTAAAATAAAAAAGCCATCAAGAAAAAAATATGCACATAGTATTGCTGTACATGTTTTTCACAATAAAATGTGACTCAGTTAATGTTATAAAAAAAAAAGTTGCTCCCAAAAATGACACCCCCCACCCCCATCTGCCTCCCTACCATTCATTTATGACCTTAAATAACGATTTTTATTCAGAAAGCAGCCTAGCATGGCAATGTAGATAAGACACTTGTATAATTAATTTGTTGTTTTGCAATTATAATAATACATTGTCTTTAATGTATAAATGGTGTACATGCTCTTAATGTATTTTTGCAGTGAAAATACTATAGTGTCTCCGAGGAGCAATGCTTCTTTAAATCTCACCAAGTATTCTTTTCTTCACAATTGTTCCCCATACTCATCTTCTCAGTCATCCTTCCCATACACTAATGCATTTAGAATTATAAACAGAATGATAATGGAAGTGTCTGTCTGACATGAAGCAGTAGTTCTTCATTGTTCTAGCTCACTGATTGTCCTCCTCCGTTACAGAGTGTACTTTCTGGAGGAGAACTGTTGATGAAAATATTAATCAGTGCTTATAATAGAAGGCGTTCATATATTTTTGTAGTGAGCTTATAAAATTGAGCTGCACCTGATTTTTGCACAGTCTTCTATCGTGGTGCAAATATGATCAACTAATAAAAAAAAATCTTGTATAATAAAAGCTTCTATGGGGACATACCAGTATTTTTTAGAAAGGATTCTGTTACTTGATTGCCAAATCATGGGCAGCATAAATCCAAGCCTGGCAGCATGACTGCAGACAGGTATATTCCTCTCTAAAATACTCCGTAATTTTAGAGAAAATATAATTTTTAGGGATGATCGAATACCTCAAATATTCGAGGTTTAATGTACTAACAGAAAATGTGCAATCCGCATTTAAACAAAATTTGAACGGTGCAAAAGTATGGGCACCTCAACATAAAAGTGACGTTAATATTTTGTAGATCCTGCTTTTGCAAAAATAACAGCCTCTAGTCGCTTTCTGTAGCTTTTAATGAGTTCCTGGATCCTGGATGAAGGTATATTTGACCATTCCTGTTTACAAAACAATTCCAGTTCAGTTAAGTTTGAAGGTCGCCGAGCATGGACAGCCGCTTCAAATCATCCCACAGATGTTCAGTGATATTCAGGTCTGGGGACTGGGATGGCCATTCCAGAACATTGTAATTGTTCCTCTGCATGAATGCCTGAGTAGATTTGGAGCGGTGTTTTGGATCATTGTCTTGCTGAAATATCCATCCCCTGCGTAACTTCAACTTCGTCACTGATTCTTGCACATTATTGTCAAGAATCTGCTGATACCGAGTTGAATCCATGTGACCCTCAACTTTAACAAGATTCCCGGTGCCGGAATTGGCCACAAAGCCCCAAAACATGATGGAACCTCCACCAAATTTTACTGTGGGTAGCAAGTACTTTTCTTGGAATGCTGTGTTTTTTTGCCTCCATGCATAACGCCTTTTTGTATGACCAAACAACTCAATCTTTGTTTCCTCAGTCCACAGGACCTTCTTCCACAATGTAACTGGCTTGTCCAAATGTGCTTTTGCATACCTCAGGCGACTCTGTTTGTGGCGTGCTTGCAGAAACGGCTTCTTACGCATCATTCTCCCATACAGCTTCTCCTTGTGCAACGTGTGCTGTATTGTTGACCGATGCACATTGACACCATCTGCAGCAAGATGAAGCTGCAGGTCTTTGGAGGTGGTCTGTGGATTGTCCTTGACTGTTCTAACCATTCTTATGCTCTGCCTTTCTGATATTTTTCTTGGCCTGCCACTTCTGGGCTTAACAAGAACTGTACCTGTGTTCTTCCATTTCCTTACTATGTTCCTCACAGTGGAAACTGACAGTTTAAATCTCTGAGACAATTTTTTGTATCCTTCCCCTGAACAACTATGTTAAATAATCTTTGTTTTCAGATCATTTGAGAGTTGTTTTGAGGAACCCATGATGCCACTCTTCATAGGAGATTCAAATAGGAGAACTACTTTCAAGTGGCCACCTTAAATACCTTTTCTCATTATTGGATGCACCTGCCTATGAAGTTCAAAGCTCAGTGAGGTTACAAAACCAATTTAGTGCTTTAGTAAGTAAAAAGTAGTTAGGAGTGTTCAAATCAAGAAATTGATAAGGGTGCCTATACTTTTGCACCGGTCAAATTTAGTTTAAATGCGGATTGCACATTTTCTGTTGGTACAATAAACCTCATTTCAATCCAGAAATATTACGCAGTCCATCAGTTATTAGCTATATGAAACTGAAATAGCTGTTAAAAAAACCAAATTGTTATAATGAAAAAGGTTAACATTAGTAGGGGTGCCCAAACTTTTTCATATGACTGTATTTGGAAAATATTTGCGAAGCCAAATATTTGAGGTATTCGATCATCCCTGGTAATTTTAAAATCCAGCCAGGTATCAAAGATAGAGAAAATACTAGTCCCTGGCCAGCTTGACCCTACATTCCCTACATGCCAATATTGAAAGGTTTCTCAAATGTGTGTACACTGGGAGTAGGGATGAGGGAACCTAAACTGTAAAGTTCTAGATTTGTACCCGACCCTGGGTGTCCATCCGGAACTCGAACATGGACTTTTAAAAAAAGTCTGTGGATGAGTTCATTGTTCAGGTACTGTTTGTATGTTAATAAAGTCTGTTGAAAGGCTTGAGCGCAGCCAATCAACATGCGTTATTGCATGCAGAAGTAGCCTGTATGCTGCTGTGAACAATAAATAAATGTAAAAAAAAAATGATGTGGGCTGCCGCCTATTTTTGATAACCAAAGTAGGAAAAACAGACAGCTACAGGCTGCAACCTTCTGCTGCCTGCTTTAGCTTGGCCGGTTATCAAAAAGAGAGGGGATCCCACACTGTTTTTTTAAATTATTTATTTCAATCATTTTAAAAAAAAATAGCATGGTGGCCACCTGCTTTTGTTAAGAAGCCATAGTAAAGCAAGTAGCTGGGGAATGGTTTTATCAGGCTGGAAAGGCCCATGGTAATTTGGCCCCTCCCAGCTTAAACATAGCAGCTCACAGCCTCCCCAGAAGTGGCACATCCATTAGATGCGCTAATTCTGATGCTTTACCTGGCTCCTCCTGATTGCCATGGTGCAGCGCTGCAGTGCTGTCATATAGTCCTTTCACAGCATGCTAGTGTGTTTTGGGTCATTGGTCTGCACACAATTGATGGTCTCTATAAGTGCAAAACAAATGGCATGGCACGTCATTATAGATTACAGTGGTAGCCATGATGGTAAAGTGTGCCTTAAATTTAGAATATGTCATTCACAGAAAAGCCAATAATAATTTTCACAACTTCATGTCACCCCATCAATGCTTCACAATAGGCAACACAGAAGTAGAAACCGTCCGCCTTTTCTGCATCTAAGACCCGCAACACACATACATTTTTTTGTACGTGTGCGGTACGTATTTGCAAGTACCGGAGACACGTACACACGGAGACCCATGTTATTCAATGGTAGATGGCACACACACGTAATATCACACAGAACGTGTGTCTGTGTGATAAGTATGTGTGTGCACTTTTCTGCACGGACGACATGTCCGTTTTTGGCCGGCAGAACGCAGGCACGGACCCGCTAAAGCCTATGGGTCCCTGCCTGCACGGACCGCACACGGAGTATGTCCGTGTTCAGCACGTTTCGTGCGTGTGTGTTTTTACACTAGCGATCTTATTTTTATTTTTTTTTAAATTAAATTCAGTATACTTAATTTTTTTCTGCTGTTCTCAGTCATACTTACATTGGCGCTCGTTTTTTTTTTCTTCCCCCGGCTCATACCGCTCCCCGATCACCAGCGCGGCGAGGCACAGCTGTGCAGAGAATACGCGGCAACAATTACTTTGAATATGCCGGCCGCTCATTAATCAATCTCGTATTTCCTGCTTTCCCTACCCACAGACGCCTGTGACTGGTTGCAGTCAGACACGCCCCCAACTCTGAGTGACAGGTGTCTCACTTCACCCAATCACAGCAGCCGGTGGGCATGTCTATACTGTGCAGTAAAATAAATAAATAATTAAAAAAAACGGTGTGTGGTCCCCCCCCCAATTTTAATACCAGCCAGATAAAGCCATACGGCTGAAGGCTGGTATTCTCAGGATGGGGAGCCCCACATTATGGGGAGCCCCCCAGCCTAACAATATCAGTCAGCAGCCGCCCAGAATTGCCGCATACATAATATGCGACAGTTCTGGGACTGTACCCGGCTCTTCCCGATTTGCCCTGGTGCATTGGAATTTGGGGTAATAAGGAGTTTTTGGCAGCCCATAGCTGCCATAAAGTCCTAGATTAATCATGTCAGGCGTCTCCCCGAGATACCTTCCATGATTAATCTGTAAATTACAGTAAATAAACACACACACCCGAACAATCCTTTATTGGAAAAAAAAACACTAACAAATTGCCTTGTTCACCAATTTTATAAGCCCGAAAAAGCCCTCCATGTCCGGCGTTATCCAGGATGGTCCAGCGTCGCTTCCAGCTCTGCTGCATGAAGGTGACTGGAGCTGCAGAAGACACCGCCGCTCCTGTCAGCTCCACGCAGCTAATAAAGGGAATAGTGTGATCAGCTGAGCTGTCACTGAGGTTACTCGCGGCCAATGCTGGATACAGCTGATCGCGCTATTCCCATCATTCCCTTTAAGATGATGCAAACAATTATATGCAAGTGCAAATAAGATGGGAATGTCCAGTCATCATACTGCTCAGGAACGAGACTGGTTTTCTGTACCAGAGATGAACGTGCTTTGGTCAAACACGTGAATATCAAGCCAAGAACAAAAGGAAAATACTTTGTGAAGATGCTGGCAGAAGCTGGTAAGCTTGTGTCATTATCCACAGTGAAAAGAGTACTGTATCAACATGGACTGAAAGGCTATTCTGCCAGGAAGAAGCCATTACTCCAAATAAAACATAAAAAGAATAGTATTTGCAAATTCACACAAGAACAAAGTCAGAGGTAACAGTCACATCCTTTCAGTGTAATGTGACGCCCTGGCCTATCAGGTCGTCACAGGGTACTGTGCAATCTGCCCTTCTGCACAGTATCCACCCTCCTTGGTTATGGATCCTGGTCCTTTGGGGTTGCTAACAGCTTAGCCAATCAAAATTCTAGAAACACTTCTCACTTTAACCTATCAGACACACCATTGGGGGGCCTGAAGGGAATAGGGCCACCCACATGGGGGTTGGTGAGGAGAGAGTGAGGACAGTGACAGTTGGGAGTTGAGAGGCGGACTGAAAGAGAGAGGAGGTGAAGTGGCTCTCGTGAGAAGAGGCCACAGAGGAGAGCTCTTGCATACTAGGTGGCAGACGTTGGTCTGGGCCTGGTAGGAGCTGGAATACGGTTGCAGGGGACAGTGTCAAGGGGCACGGACTGCCGAGGAGGGCAGCCGGCGGCCTTGAGCTATCACCGGGCAGGGGTCAGGGCACGACGGGGTACGTGGACTCTAGGCTGGAAAGTAGCTTCACGCATTCCAGTAATTTACCTGACGGGGTTGAGGACTTCAAGTGTCATCCCCAACCCACTCCAAAATCGAGGTACTAGCGCACCGATGGGATAGGACTTTCCCACTACAGTCCAAAGAAATCCTACGCGTGAACCCTGAGAGCAAGCTCACTCCGTTAGCCATACTGGTGAGCGGGACCCAGAGAGTTTCATACCAACGGGTCCAGTCGAGACTAAGGTGCCAGGGATAGGGCCAGAGACCAACAACAACACCAGGGAAACAGATCCAGGCGTGCTCCTCGCAGACTACGGTGGTGCTCAGAACTTTAGTTTACAAGCTGTCGGTGTGGTTATTCTGGGACTGAGTGAGTACATTGGAAACCCCCTGCACCTATTCCCCAACAGCACCCAAATACCATCCATCACCAACGGGCCCTGGGACACAAACCCCCTACCCATGGAGGGGTTAAACATCAGGCTTCCGCACCATCATCACCGGGCTCCCCAACGGCAGCGGTGGTCCCTCAGATTACCACGCACCATGGGTGGCGTCCCGAAAAAAATATCTCTCCCCCTTCTTTTAATCAAGTGGCCGCGCGACCCCCGGGTCTGGAGACCACTCAAGCCATCGCGGATCCAGATCCGAGCGGTGGCAACAGCCCAGCTGCTCGCCCGGGGGCGGTACAGTAAGTCTATGAGAGCCTTGTTCTGGCCTCATTCTTGCTCTCATAGATTGGAGTGATCCAGCGGGTCACAAACTGCTGGAGACCAACCAGATAAAAGATGAAGACGGCAGCTGGTAAGTATAATACTAGGGGCAGAGAACTTAAGCCTGCTTTACATGTTACGATTCTGCATACGATATCGTATGCGATCGTAACTGCCCCCATCGTATGTGCGACAAGTTAAATTTTGTTGAATGTGCCACACAAACAATTAACCCCCGTCACACATACTTACCCGTCCATACGCCCTCAATGTGGGCGGCGAACGTCCACTTCCTGGAGTGGGAGGGACGTTCGGTGTCACATCGACGTCACGCGGCAGCCGGCCAATAGAAGTGGAGGGGCGGAGATGAGCGAGACGTAAACATCCCGCCCACCTCCTTCCTTTCGCATTGCTGGCCTGGAGCCGCAGGACGAAGGTAAGATCTGTTCATCGTTCCCGGGGTGTCACACACTGCGATGTGTGCTACCCCGGGTACGATGAACAACCTGACGTTCAATTCATGAGGAATGAACGACGTGCGTGCGATGAACGTTTTACCGTTCATTCGCAATCGCACATAGCTGTTACACACTACAATGTACCTTACAATGCCGGATGTGCGTCACTTACGACGTGACCCCGCCGACACATCGTAAGATATATTGTAGTGTGTAAAGCGGGCTTTACATAAGTAGCAACACTTCAGTGTTGCAAAATAATTCCAGCTGTAGTGGTGCTTTAACTTTATGTATTGACTAGCTGTACTACCCGGCTTCACCCGGGTTAATAACTGCTGTTAATAAAATAGAATGTATTAACATTCCCGGGATAGAATGTATAAATAGAATGTATTAATGCCTGGAAATAGTAACTGTCTCTCTGTTTCTCTCCCATTCTCTGTCTGTCTCCCCCTCTGTATATATCTCTCTGTCTCTCTCTCTATCTCTTTGTCTGTCTCTTTCCCTGTCTGTCTCTGACTGTCTCTGTCTCTTTCTCCGTCTGTCTCAATCTCTTTCCCTGTCTGTCTGTCTATCTCGGTCACTTTCCCTGTCTGTCTCTTTCCCTCTCTTTCCCTGTCTGTCTCTTTTCCTCTTTCCCTGTCTGTCTCTTTCCCTCTTTCCCTCTGTCTCTTTCCCTGTGTCTGTCTCTTTGTCTGTCTCTTTACCTGTCTTTGTCTGTCTCTTACCCTGTCTGTCTCTTTCCCTTTATTTCCCTGTCTCTTTTTCCCTGCGTCTGTCTCTGTCTCTTTCCCTGTCAGTCTGTCTCTTTCCCTGTCAGTCTGTCTCTTTGTCTGTGTCTGTCTCTTTGTGTATGTTTCTTACCCTGTCTGTGTCTGCCTCTTTCCCTGTCTGTGTCTGTCTCTTTGTGTCTGTCTCTTACCCTGTCTGTGTCTGTTTTTTACCCGGTCTGTGTCTGCCTCTTTCCCTGTCTGTGTCTGTCTCTTTGTGTCTGTCTCTTACCCTGTCTGTGTCTGTTTCTTACCCGGTCTGTGTCTGCCTCTTTCCCTGTCTGTGTCTGTCTCTTTCCCTGGCTGCATTGTGACACGCCAACATTCCATATAAGGGCGTGGCTGCAGATTCTTCTGAAGTTCTGGCTGCACTGTGGCTCCCAGCTCCATTCGCTTTAATGGAGGCAGGTTTTTTGGCGAATAACTGTAAAGCGCAGGGTTAAAATTTCCCCTCAAAACATAGCCTATGACGCTCTCGGGGTCCAGACGTGTGACTGTGCAAAATTTTGTCGCTGTAGCTGCGACGGTGCAGATGTCAATCCCGGACATACACACATACACACATTCAGCTTTATATATTAGATAGATCAGAATTTCATGGAAGTTGCGATATTACAAGTCTACTTTTTTAATATCTATATTTGTAATGGGACAAAGAAAAGTGATTTTAATTTTTTGTAAACTGTTTTTTTTGTTTGTTTTTTTTAACTTTTCACTGTATTAATTAGACCCCCTTAAAGCTTGGAACTTGTGAATACTGATCACTTGTAGTGTGTACAGTAAAAATTTCCTTTGAAGCCCAGACATGGCTGAATTTCAAGACAGCTCTGTGATGGCAGGCATGCGAGTATTTAACAGAACCCCGAGTGTAATAGCAGACCATTAGAGCTCTGCAAACTTATTGTAGGGTAGCTGATAGCTGGTGGGTGCCTAGAATGATGCACCCCTATGCCAGCAAATTATTAAAGGGGTTTTGTAGTCTTTTGTTAAAAAGTCTTCAGTCATTTTGTGGCTGCATACATCTGAATCCTCACTTTGATGGTGATGGAGGGGAGAGAGGGAAATAGGCCCACTGTTCCCAAAACCTGGTCTATCCTTAGAGGGGCATGACTAAGTGTCTCCCCAGCCTTCACTAGAGACTCAGATGGTGAGGGTGGACATGCCTGACAATAGTCACCATGTACCACTCTGGGGCAGCTTCAGGTTGTAGTGCTCCACCAAGGTAAACACAAGATGAGATGGAAGGAAGGATGCAATGCCTCTAAGGAAGGATAGGGATGGGGCAACTCCTGACACTTACCTTAAGTAACCCTGAGCTCCCTGAAATTGTCACGGCCATCACAAAACCAGAGAACCAGGAGTATATTCTGCAAGACTGTTTATTCATTTATCAAAAGACATATGACATGTATCAAACCACATGTAAACATTATGATACAATTCATTATAGGACAAAGGATGTTGTATATTACATCAAAAGGCAAAGTGGGAAATACTTCAATATAATCATCGCAGACCAATAGACATGTGCAAGGGCAGAGGCAAAGTTTTCATATAAGAGTATATATCCCATATAAAGTGCATGTGCTTTAAATCATAGGGGCATCTCTATGCCAATGCCAAATATTAAACCAACACTATTCCCATAAATTAGATCCCCTGAGGAAGCAGTTTATTTATTATCTTCTGAGATAATAATATATCCTTAAAAAAGTGAAAAAAAAATCTTATCTTGAGCATAGTGTTGGTTTAATATTGGACATTGGCATAAAGGAGCCCCTATGACTTAAAGCACATGCACTATATATACACTACAGTTAAAAAGTTTAGGGTCACTTAGATATTTCCTTATTTTTGAAAGAAAAGCGCATTTTTTTCAATGAAGCTAACATTAAATTAAACAGAAATACAATCTATACATTGTTAATGTGGTAAATGACTATTGTAGCTGCAAACGTCTGGTTTTGAATGCAATATCTACATAGGTGTAGAGAGGCCCATTTCCAACAATCACCACTCCAGTGTTCTAATGGTACATTATTTTTGCTAACTGTGTTAGAAGGCTAATGGATGTTTAGAAATCCCTTGAAAACCCTTGTGCAAGTATGTTAGTACAGCTTAAAACAGTTTTTCTGATTAGAGAAGCTATAAAACTGACCTTCTTTGAGCTAGTTGAGAATCTGGAGCATTACATTTATTGGTTCCATTAAACTCTCGAAATGGCCTAAAAAAGAGAACTTTCATGTGAAACTCGACAGTATATTCTTGTTCTTAGAAATAAAGGCTATTCCATGCGAGAAATTGCCAAGAAACTGAAGATTTCCTACAATGGTGTCTACTACTCCCTTCAGAGGAGAGCACACACAGGCTTTAACCAGAGTAGAAAGAGAATTGGGAGTCCCCGCTGCACAACTGAGCAACAAGACAAGTACATTAGAGTCTCTAGTGAGAAATCGACGCCTCACAGGTCCTCAACTGGCAGCTTCATTAAATAGTACACGCAAAACGCCAGTGTCAACGTCTATAGTGAAGAGCCGACTCCGGTATGCTGGTCTTCAGGGCAGAGTGGCAAAGAAAAAGCCATATCTGAGACTGGCTAATAAAAGCAAAAGATTAATATGGGCAAAAGAACACAGACATTGGACAGAGGAAGATTGGAAAAAAGTGTTATGGACAGATGAATTGAAGTTTGAGGTGTTTGGATGACATAGAAGAACATTTGCGAAATGCAGAACAACTGAAAAGATGATGGAAGCGTGCCTGACGCAATCTGTCAAGCATAGTGGAGGTAATGTGATGGTCTGAGGTTGCTGGTAAAGTGGGAAATTTGTACAAGGTAAAAGTGATTTTGAATAAGGAAGGCTATCACTCCATTTTGCATCGCCATGCCAAACCCTGTGGACAGCACTTGATTGGAGCCAATTTCATCCTACAACAGGACAATGATCCAAAGCACACCTCTAAATTATGCATACACTATTTAAAGAAGAAGCAGGAAGCTGGTATTCTTTGTGCCCATCAAGCTAATCCAACTTGTGAGAGAGGCTTTTGGAAGCATGGGGTGAAATATCTCCAGATTACCTCATCAAATTAACAGCTAGAATGCTAAAGGTCTGCAAAGCTGGAATTGCTGCAAAGGGAGCATTTTTTGATGAAAGCAGTTTGAAGGAGAAAATTAATATTTCAAGTAAAAATCATTATTTCTAACCTAGTCAATGTCTGGACTATATTTTCTATTCATTATGCAACTCATTTAATAAATAAAAGTATGATTTTTCATAGAAAAGACAAAATTGTCTGGGTGACCCCAAACGTTTGAACTGTAGTGTACATAATATACTCCTGGTTCTCCATTTTTGGGACATAATCACAGGGTTAGTGTGCTTCCATTGGCATATTTAGTTATGTGGCCATTGGTAATAAGTATAATGGTGTTGTTGGATTTTCTGTTAATTATACATTGTCACAGTCATGTCTTATTCCTATCTGGGACTCTACATTTAAATGTTGTTTTGTTTCTCTTGATGCTTAAACAGTTAAGGGTGCTTTACACGTTGCGACATCGCTAGCGATAGCTAGCGATGTTGTGCGCGATAGCACCCACCCCCGTCGCTCTTGCAACATTTGGTGATCGCTGCCGTAGCGAACACCATCACTACGGCAGCGTCACACGCACATTCCTTATCAGCGACATCGCTGTGACCATCGAACAATCCCTCCTTCAAGAGGGAGGTGCGTTCAGCGACATAGCGACGTCACTGCGGCGTCACTAAGCGGCCGACCAATAGAAGCGGAGGGGCGGAGATGAGTGGGACGTAACATCCCGCCCACCTCCTTCCTTCCGCATTTCTGGTGGACTCAGGTAAGGAGATGTTCGTCGTTCCTGCGGTGTCACACATAGCGATGTGTGGTACTGCAGGAACGACGAACAACATCGTACCTGTGGCAGCAACGATATTAAGGAAAGGAGCGACGTGTCAACGATCACCGTTTTTGAACGATTTTGCGATTGTTGATCGTCGCTCCTTGGTGTCACACGCAGCGATGTCGCTACTGGCGCCGGATGTGCGTCACTAATGACGTGACCCCGACGATATATTGGTATCGATGTCGCAGCGTGTAGAGCACCCTTTAATGTCAGTTTTGCTGCCAACAGTGCATGTCAGCTGCAGCTGCTTTGAAGCCATGCCACTTTTTGTTTAGATAGTAGGGTTTTCCAGCATTCTTTGCTGATTATACAAAACCATTTGTATTATGGCTGCCTTGGTGGAAGGAAATGCTGTGGATTCATCCTCAAGTCTTATCTTCATTATTTTGGTTGTTATTCTCCTGTTTGTCTGACCTACCCTCGTGTTGTATTAGTGCAGTGGTGGGTGTAGGGAGTCTTACCTTCCCACTCACTAGTCAGGACTATTGTAGGGTCTTTAAAGGGCTTCAGGTTCCTGCTCAGCAACAGGTGTGGAACCTGTATAGGGTCTGGTTAGGAGTGCAAGGTACAGCAGCAGGTAAGGGCAGAAGGTGTCCCATCTACCCTCTAACTAGTGCCAGGGCCCACCATTGTTATCGTATTCCTGGTATCTCCCTTGTTTGTGGTGTTGTAGTGGTGTGTTTTTGTTGTGCATCAAACATCTGTTGTTCTGAAGGCATGTGCCACTTCTAAAAGCATTACAGACATCCTGTCAGGGCAGGGAGGACTGGTAAGCCCAGGAGGTGGATCCACTGGACCGAGTACACCACCAGGTGGCAGAGTACACGGCAGCCGGAGCACTGACGTGGCCGGGACGGTTATAACCGGGTCAGCAGGATCACGGAGTTCTATGGGATAATGCAGGAAACAGGCACAGGTACCCGGTAGCAACAGACAAACAGTCACAGGAGAGAGCACAAGGGGACCTGAGCATCTAGCTCTAAAGACAAGCTAAAGGACACGTTGATCAGGCCACGCCCCTATGGAAAGGCAAGTCTTATATACCCAGCACAGCCTCATGACATTTCCTGCTGCAGGTGTGCTGGGCCTATAAGACCAGGAGAGTGGGCGCGGCCCGGTCCTATACAGAATCCTGAGGCCAATACTCAAAGTCAGACTCCTGAGACCAGGAGCAGGACTCAGGGGAGCAGGAGCGGGAGCGGCAGCCATGACTGGTGGACACATGGATTGGATCAGTGGGTAAGGAGTGGTGCTGGGACACGGGGAGCGTGACAGTACCCCCCCCTCTAAGCCCCCCCCTCCGAGCACAGAACCCCAGGGGCACCCCGGATCGAGACACCGGATCGGGACCCAACGCAAAGGCGGGGAAGGACCGCTGACCCCGTACCGCCTTCTTAGCTGCACGGCGCTTAGCCGATCTCCCAGCAGTGGCAACGGGGGCAACGAGAAGAGGAGGACCGTCAGAAACAGGACTGGCAGCGTGGACAACCGGCCCGGGCGTCTCGGACCGGACACAGGACAGGGACTCATCCCCGGCAGCCGTTGGCATCAGAGTCTCAATCGTCAGGGACGGTGGAACGACGCTGGAGAGCGTCGTCACTTCCGGTTCTGGTGGCACCACAGGCACAAGTGCCAGGAGCTGTGGTACACCGCAGGACTGCGTAATATTCCCCTGTTCTTGTGCCATGATAGGGTCAGGTGCCAGGGGCTGTGGTACAACGCTGGATTGCGTCAGATTCTCCTCTTCTTGTGCCATGATAGGGTCAGGTGACAGGGACCGAGGAACAGGCTGTAGGCAGGTATCATGGCACGAGGGACTCCAGCGAGAGATTGCCCCAGAGCGCCAACTGATGTCAGGGTCATGTAGTCGCAGCCAGGGCAGACCCAGCAGGAGCGCAGGAGTCATTCTCGGGATGACGTAGAACGCAATAGTCTCAGTGTGCTGGGTACCAATACAAAGTCTCACGGGTTCGGTGGTGTACCGGACAGGTTCGTATAATTGTTTTCCGTCCACGGAGGCGAACCAGAGGGGTTTTGCAAGCGGGATGACCGGTATCCGATAACGATCCACGGTAGCTTGTCGGATGAAATTAGCCGCTGCTCCCGAATCAATGTGAGCCTCCGCCGTGAACTGGGTCTTCTCGGTCGTGACCTGGACAGTCTGTGTAACCGGGACTGAAGGAATTCCGGTACCAAGGGTGGCGGTTCCCACCATCCCTTGGACTTGGGGTCTACCTGGTCTCTCCGGGCAAGAGCGGAGCAGATGAGAACCGCTTCCGCAGTAGAAACACAGGCCCCGGGCGAGTCGCTCTGCGCGGCGTTGCTCGGCTTGGCTCAGCCGGTCTATTTGCATGGGTTCCGGGAACATGTCACAGGAGGGCAGGGGCAAAGGAGCGGTAGGCCTCTGCGGGGACAAGGCGTGACGGGGTGGTAGCTTCTCCCGGAATACCTCTTTGGTTCGCTCCTGGAAACGGAGGTCAATCCGGGTGGCTAAAGATATTAAGGCGTCCAAGGTGCGTGGAACGTCACGGCCAGCAAGCTCGTCTTTGACGCGGCCAGAGAGTCCTTCCCAAAAGGCCGCCGTCAAGGCCTCATTGTTCCAGCCCAGCTCAGAGGCGAGCGTGCGGAACTGGATGGCGTATTGGCCGACGGTCAGGGTCCCTTGGCGTAGCCGGAGGAGCGAAGAAGTCACTGTGGTGGTACGTCCGGGTTCATCGAATGTACTTCGGAAAGCGTGCAAGAATTCCCGGATGTTAGTGGTCACTGGATCCTCATTCTCCCACAGGGGGTTAATCCAGGCTAGAGCTTCGCCTTCCAAGTGTGACATCAGGAATGCCACTTTAGCCTGGTCTGAGACAAACAAATGAGGAAGTAACTTAAAATGCAGGGAGCACTGGTTCAAAAACCCCCGGCAGTTCTTGGGGTCCCCAGCATAGCGAGGCGGAGCAGCGAGGCGAAGTTGCGAGGTTGCGGAGACAGCAGGTTCAGATCCGGACACCGTTTGCTGCGTGGACCGAGACGAGGCGGCAGTCTGTAATGTGTACAACCGGTGGTCCACAGACGTCAGGAACTTTAGTATGCGGTGTAAGGTGTCACGCTGTTGCACCAGTTCCTGGCGTAGTTCGGCCAGCTCAGATGTTTGTGCTCCAGCGGGATCCATGGCCTGATCAATCTGTCAGGACCGGGAGGACTGGTAAGCCCAGGAGGTGGATCCACTGGACCGAGTACACCACCAGGTGGCAGAGTACACGGCAGCCGGAGCACTGACGTGGCCGGGACGGTTATAACCGGGTCAGCAGGATCACGGAGTTCTATGGGATAATGCAGGAAACAGGCACAGGTACCCGGTAGCAACAGACAAACAGTCACAGGAGAGAGCACAAGGGGACCTGAGCATCTAGCTCTAAAGACAAGCTAAAGGACACGTTGATCAGGCCACGCCCCTATGGAAAGGCAAGTCTTATATACCCAGCACAGCCTCATGACATTTCCTGCTGCAGGTGTGCTGGGCCTATAAGACCAGGAGAGTGGGCGCGGCCCGGTCCTATACAGAATCCTGAGGCCAATACTCAAAGTCAGACTCCTGAGACCAGGAGCAGGACTCAGGGGAGCAGGAGCGGGAGCGGCAGCCATGACTGGTGGACACATGGATTGGATCAGTGGGTAAGGAGTGGTGCTGGGACACGGGGAGCGTGACACATCCCTAGACAGGTTTTTTCACCCCATGCAGCGATCACGTACCTATCCCTGTCTTTCCCTTGACAAAGCCCTTTCTAGTGAGCATGACAATGGGAAAGCTAGTTCCGCTCTAGGTTAAAGACACAGAGTGGATAAGACAGACAAGGCCAAAATAAACATCAGTCATGCAAGGCACCCCAAACGACAAGAGGGGAAGGAGTAATGAGGAATGGATCAGTGAGGCAAATCAAAAAGAAAGGTAACACTGTAACACATCTTTCAAACAGTAAACCCCAGCAGTGGATCTAAGAGTGACTTCCTTGTCCACAGCTCAAAGATTCACTGTAAAGGCAAACTTAGCAGAAGCTATCACTGGCAATAACCTGGACTGGGAGACGAGTCTTTAAAGCAGAGGTAATTAGAAGATTAGCACAGCTACTTAAACTTAGCAGCACAGTATAAAGGAGATTCTGCACAACCATCAGTAGTAACCTAAGCAATAGTGTATGTAGCCCTGTGCTGCAATCTCCTGACCCAAGAAATAAAAGGGACCACACTCTGTTGTGGTACTCTTGTGACACTCGTACTACGCATCACATGTTGTAAGGATTCTGCCAGGTAGAGTACGTGCTGAACCTGTGTGTCAATAGCATACTCCCACTTAAGGTTTGCACCGTTCATGTATGGCGAATGTTGTGAAGAGGTTAAAGTGAACTTCTTGACATACCTGAGTGAGGGCTGGATTTGTGCCAGATAAGTTAGGGTTTTGATTGGTAACATTTTGGGTTAGATTGGATCACATTCTTGTGTTCTACACTGAGGACTTACAACAGGGTTTAAAAGTAAATCTCACAAAATGCGATTCAGAGGGAATTCCCCACAGAATCACTTACTATAATGAGGCAGATAGAGACACTTTGGCACCTGTTTCCCTGGTGTCCATCTTTTTAGGCGTGCATAGACCTGTGGTCATCTACACTATGCTAAAAAGACTCCTAAAATGATGGGATATGACCGGAACAGAGACCATATGGAGTCTGAAGTTTATCCATCGGCCTCATTATAGTGAGTGGTTTTATTAAGGTTTTTGTCTGAGCCATGATTTTTGGGATTTTGGGATCTACCCGAAAACCCAGACTAAGTGCTCAGCAGAGAGCACAGGATAAATGTGGACTGAGGCTTATTACGATATATGCAGGGGTGGGATTCAAATTTTTAACAACAGGTTCTCTGTAAACCCCGCCCATTTCAAAACCACACCCATTCTGTAACCACACCCACTTTGTTAGCCACACCCATTTTCACGCACTTTCCTCAACCAAAAATACATGTAATTTAAAGTATCATCTCTTTCCCCTTCTTCCCCTCCTCTACCGTCACTCTCCTGTCCAGTACAAGTTGTTCCCGTCACTGTCAGTCATATTGTATTAAATGGTTTTTCTACAGTTTTTAAAAATTATTACTAAAAATTATTGCTAAATTGGAACGGACAACTTTCCCCATACAGATCTCATCCCATGTGGTCTCTCCCCCCCTGCAGATCCCATCCCATTATGGCCTCTTTCCCCTGCAGATCCCATCCCATTATGGCCTCTTTCCCCTGCAGATCCCATCCCATTATGGCCTCTTTCCCCCTGCAGATCCCATCCCATTATGGCCTCTTTCCCCTGCAGATCCCATCCCATTATGGCCTCTTTCCCCCTGCAGATCCCATCCCATTATGGCCTCTTTCCCCCTGCAGATCCCATCCAATTATGGTCTCCTCTCCCACTGCAGATCCCATCCTATTATGGCCTCTTCTCCCCCTGCAGATCCCATCCTATTATGGCCTCTTCTCCCCCTGCAGATCCCATCCTAATATGGCCTCCTCTCCCCCTGCAAATCCCATCCTATTATGGCCTCCTCTCCTCCTGCAGATCCCATCCTATTATGGCCTCTTCTCCCCATGCAAATCCCATCCTATTATGGCCTCATCTCCCCCTGCAGATCCCATCCTATTATGGCCTCCTCTCCCCCTGCAGATCCCATCCTATTATGGCCTCTTCTCCCCCTGCAGATCCCATCCTATTATGGCCTCTTATACCCCTGCAGATCCCATCCTATTATGGCCTCTTCTCCCCCTGCAGATCCCATCCTATTATGCCCTCCTCTCCCCCTGCAGATCCCATCCTATTATGGCCTCCTCTCCCCCTGCAGATCCCATCCTATTATGGCCTCCTCTCCCCATATAGCCACATATAGTAACAGTTCCCATCTTATGCGGCCCCTCTCCCTGCAGCTTCGGCTCACTGAGCAGCTTACCTGATCCAAGCAGCACCAGCCTCTCCTGTGTCTCCCGTCCTCCTCCGCGGCTCTCTGCAGTCAAAGTGACGCTGACAGACGGCAGGAGAAGGAGCTCCCTCCTCTCACTGCCGTGACCTGTGCCTGCAGCGTCAGCGCGTCACTGCACGCCGGGTCAGAGCCAACAGGCTGCACAGAACCAGGAAGTGCGGCACGGAGGTATGCAGATTCATTTGTGCTAGAGTCTTAAAGAGACACTAACACAAATGAATACAGCAGGGAACCGGATCTCCAGAGCTGTTTCTTGCCGGTTCTGGGAACCGGCTGCTATTTTAACAACCGGTTCTCCAGAACCGGACAGAATTGGCTGAATCCCACCCCTGGATATATGGGAGGAAGAGTGAACAAATAGCAGTATAAGAATAGTTCTTGTTTTCACTTTTCGTGGTTCTCAATGTAGTATTAGTTAAAAGACAACTTCATTCCTCGGGTCGGTGCAATTACAGCAATACCAGATTGATATTGTTTATTTTATGTTTTGCTGCTTTCATATGGTAAAAATGCTTTTTTATAATAAAAAAAATATCAATTTTCTGTCCCCATATTCTGAGATCTGAAAGAGTTATACATTTACATGGTTCATCTAATCTGCATTGCTTAATCCTCTAATGCTGTCAGTTACAGCAACTATCACCCAGCACTGCGTCTCTTACATCGCATCTGTCAGTGTACGTTTGAGAAAGGTCATTGAGACTGAAACTTCACATGCAGTACATTTTTTTTTTTTTTCATTTTGGACCACAATTAAAAAATTCACCTTTACCAAATTATCTGAGATTCTTTTGTAAAAGCTCTAACTGGCCACCATACACTGGGGTACACACTGGGGTACCTTTTGTGCTAGATCTGTCATGCTGGGCCAATCACAGTTTTGTCATCTTACCTTCCTGATCTCTGCTTTTCACCGTCCTGTGACTTCTGCCTATGCCTCTCTTAAGTCGACACTAGGGACAGCTCTGCTCTGAGTGAGGATGATGCAATGTACAGAACTCAACTTCCTTTTCGTTGGGCAGCTCAATGCATCTCCCCACAGTTAAGGAAATCATAGACTAGGGACAGGAAACATTGCACAAAGTAATTTTCACCTGATTTGTTATCGCTCCCATTGCAGTCTGGTGGCCGGCGCCTGATGTGATAGGTCGCACCTAGAAGGCCGGCCATATTCCTAAGTGCGGTAATCTCGAGTAGGAGAATTTATCACCATGTTTCCAGAGGACCAATCTATTACATTGAGCAGGCTGTGTTGATTAAAAATAACCTGTTTACATCATGGCACAAATAGACTAGGAAATACGACACTCTATCAGCGCATGAAATGGCAACACTTGCTCATGTAGGTAAAGCAATGTGGCCAGCAAATACAAAAGGCTCAAGCTGTCCTCCTTCTCTTTGTGCTAGTCTTTCTAGTAACCATTACTCAAGTAATGTCTTGTTGTCATAAACCATAACAACATCCTCATCTACTGCTTTCCATATTCTTCATTTTCCCTCTCCATCGTGTTGTCAGTTAGCTTTCTGTGCACCCAAGAAGCGTGTGTAGGCATTTGTTTCTGTGGAAACTGAACTCTCACATGTCCAATTTCACCACAACCAATGCCAAATTACCGGCATTATACTGCCTTTTGGCAAAGAATTGTGTGCATTCAGCCTCAACAGAAAATATCTGGTAGAGATGAGCAGTTCTATCCACAGAAAATCAAGTTCGAATTCGGCAACGTTAGACATATCGTAGCGTGTGACAGCTACGAACGATGGTGAACGAGCAAAAATACTCACCTTATCGTTGCTCGTTGACACATCGTTCATTTTCAAAATGTCGGTCCTCCTTCTGCGCGCCGGTTGTTCGTCGTTCCCGTGGCAGCACACATCGCTTCGTGTGACACCCCGGGAACGACGAACACAGCTTACCCGCGTCCTGCCGGCAGCGCGGAAGGAAGGAGGTGGGCGGGATGTTACGTCCCGCTCATCTCCGCCCCTCCGCTTCTATTGGCCGGCTGCTGTGTGACGTCGCTGTGACACCGAACGTCCCTCCCTCTTCAGGAAGAGGATGTTTGCCGCCCGCAGCGACATCGTCCGGGAGGTAAGTACGTGTGACAGGGAGTTAACGACTTTGTGCGCTACGGGCAACTAATTGCCTGTGATGCACAAACGATGGGGGGGAGTGCGATCGCTCATGTGATCGCATGATAGATCATCCCGTGTGACGCCAGCGTAAGTCTCTCTTCTGTAGAGTCGTTGCTTTTATGGTCAGTTGGTGTCTTCCCCCTCTCACATGTTCTTATAGTAAGCATGGTCCTCTCTCTCATCTCCCCATGTATATTTTCTGAGCAAATACAAGCTTTCTAGTATTGAGAGGATTTGCATGAGTTTATTTCTAGTTAATCAAATTTTGGGGTTAAATTGTCAAAATTGTCAGATTTCAATTTCAAAAGATCTGTTCAACTCTACTTGCTGCCACAGGGTGGGACACAAGGGGCAAAATTGTTGGCAGGGGATAAGACTGGCAGTTGAGTGAAAATTATTATGATGATGATGATGATGATGATGATGATGATGATGATGATGATGATGATGATGTTGGCTATTAAAACCAAACGTTGCAGAGGGATGATGAAAATGAACCAACGTAGCTCTTGGTCATGCTGGCAAGCATTTCTGTATGTATGCTATCCACACCATCAAGCAAAGGGATGATTGTCAAACAACCATATTTGTGGCTACTCACTATAAATTCAAAATGGCTGAATTTTTTCTGCCTTCCAAAATTAAGCCCAAAATGGTATATTACCAGGAGAAAATGTGTTCCCTGCTTGGTGATGTTTTCATAGAGCAGAATCCTGCCGACCAGTAGACCATTCTCCACTCCTTGCAGAGTCAACACTCCACTTATGTCAGCACTACAGCTACAATAAGCAACCAAGAAAGTACCAACATCGATTAAAGTATATATGACATGATGGACCAGATGTCCACTACACCAACCTGATACACATCAGATAATAGAGTCACACCGCCTGAGAACAAAGTTCAGTCATACCTGTACTGTGTCCTTTTTCCAGCAGATACTCTGAGTCCCCTACCCATGGTTGGTTAGAAGATAGGAACAATAACAAGAACTGTCCCAGTTTGCTATGAGTATACTGCCATGTCCAGCCTCCAGAGTTCTGTCCGTGAGGAGTTTCAGTGGAGCTCACACTCATGAGTATCAGGTTTTCCTCGGTAAGCATGGAAAACAATATTTGTCAAAGTAAATCAGGCATTGATCAGTGCAGACTTCAATTCACCCTAGGCTGATGCTAATGATTTCCTTGGCTATACTATCTGTCTTTTTGTCTGTTGTCTGTCTTCTATATTGCTCTGCTGCAGGCACAATATCAGCCGGACATCTACTCCTTGTCCATCATGTCACCTATATTGTAGTATTGCTACTGCTGGGGCTGACATTGCTGGCCCTACACTTAAAAGACATCTCCTTATCTGCCATGTCCCTTTTTTCTGCCTTGGACTTTAGCCAATGTCACTGTACGGCCATGTCAGCCACTCATAATCTAGTAAGACATGGTGTTTTATAGTGCTATATTGTATAGGTGCCGCCATTCTGCCATTACTGGACCTATACTGCTAGACATCTACTTGGCCACCAGGCATTTTGTTACCATAATGTGTTCACTGCCACTGCCAAGCCATGCCTTCCACACATCTCCTCCTGGCTGCCTATTGTGTTTTATAGCTATACTGTACTGCTGCTAGGAAGTGTACTATATAGAAACAGAAAACAGATTTATATAAACATAAAACAGCTCCCAATACAGGGCAATTTTTTGGGAAAGTGTTTGAGAAACCAATGTTTTTTCCACTTTGAAAACATCTAACATGTTCTTGTTCTCTAAAAGGTGATAATTTTTGGACTGCTTGCTAAATAGACATTGTAATTGTTTCTCAATTTGAGAATGGGAACCATGGTGTCTGTGTAAAAAATAAAGTGTAACACTCACTAAAATTTTGTTGTTTTTTTATGTAAGACTCATGTATGAAACCTAATGAACTTGTCAGTATGATAACAGTATGATGTCCACATTTAATCGATCCATTTCTAAGATTTATACATTTAAACGTTTATATTTGTGAATGTAAAAAAGCATGTCAAATAAATGTCAAAAACGGACATGGGTATGACATATAAGGATTTCCAACATGAAAGCATAATGATTCAGGATACATCAGCATTCTATCATTGTTGTCAGTACTTGCATTAATTGTTGGGCAAACGCATTTATGTTTTGGACAATACAATGTACAACATAATATCAATGCATGCAAATCTGAATGTAAATAATGATGGATTACTGATGCATCTGTACAGTCCCTGACAAAAGTTCTGTCACTTATCCATGTTATGTAAATAAAAGCTTATAACCTGACTTTAAATTCATCCATTGGTTTCATAAATTACTCTTTTAAAAGCTGAAACCCTCCCAAATTTGGTTTAGGTTATGAAAATAAAGATGCTGCAAAGCTGAAATATTGATCATTTAATAAACACAGAAAGGGCAGATTTTATCAAGACAAAAGTTTTGTCGCCTTGTCATATAATGCACCCAATCCTAGTTTACATCCTCACCTGTGCTCACTAAATGATCGGTTAATTAGTGTGTGGGTATAAAAAGAAACCCAGGACCCCAGACCTTCAGTTGGACTGCAACTTGACCTCTGATAACATGCCAAAAATCCACCCTGCGACCAAAGCCTTAATTATCAAGAAGCTGAAGAACAGATTCACTGCAGAGGTGGCTGGCACCTTTAATGTGTCTCAGCGTCTAGTACAAAGAATTAGAAAAAGATTTGAAGAGACTGGAGATGTTTTTGACAAGCCCAGGTCCGGCAGACCCCGCAAAACAACTGCTCAGGAGGAACGTTTGTTGGTTAGAAAATCCAAAGCCAGCCCCTCTTCCACTGCAGCAGAGCTCCAACAGGCCTGCTAACCTCAAGTCCCTGTGTCAACTAGAACAGTTTGTAGGATTCTGTAGGATTCTGTCTCAAAATTGCCTTCATGGTCGAATCAGTGCCCAGAATCCAGCACTAAACAAAAGGCAATTAAATAACCATGTGGCATTTGCCAAGTCCCACAACCTGCTAAACAGATGTACAGTGGAAAAGCGGGGTTACATTTAGTATGGGGGTGTGCAAAACATTTCCAAGGTGGAAGGCAATATGAATAGCCTAAAATATCAAGAAGTATTAGCTACCTCTTACATTCCCAATCATAAAAGGGGTCAAATTCTGCAGCAGGATGGTGCTCCATCGCATACATCCATCTCTGCAACAAAGTTACTCCTGGTAAAGAAGATCAAGGTGCTCAAGGACTGGCTAGCCCAGTCACCAGACATGAACATCATTGAGCATGTTTGGGGTAGGATGAAAGAGGAAGCTTGGAAGACAAAACCAAAGAATCTAGATGAACTCTGGGAGGCATGTAAGACTGCATTTTTTTCTATTCCTTATGACGTCATCAATAAATTGTATGAATCATTGTTGAATCGCATGGATGCAGTCCTTCAAGCTCATGGAAGTCACACAAAATATTAAATATGGCTCTAATAGCACCACAACTTCCTTCACCAATGTTATGCAACATATCTTTGTATTAGACGTTAATTATTTGTTTGAATTTCACTGAATTTCACATTACTTTTGGTAGCCAACAAAACTTTTGTCTTGCCAAAATCTGACCTTTCTATGTTCATTAAATGATCAATATTTCAGCTTTGCAGCAACTTTATTTTCATAACCTAAACCAAATTTGGGAGGGTTTCAGCTTTCAAAAGAGTAATTTATAAAACCAATGGATGAATTTAAAGTCAGGTTATAAGCTTTTATTTACATAACATGGATAAGAGACAGAACTTTTGTCAGGGACTCTACATCAGACATTCTCCGTACATTTGAATGCATGAATAATATGTATGTACATATACAAAAATATTGATTTAAATACTGCTATATGAAATAATCCTTAGTATTTTATGTGGATTAATTCAGTAATTAATGTGTATTTAAGCTGCATTTACTTTTATGGCTATAATTCTCTACTGAACAAAAATGGGTCAATTTTTGCCAAATGGAAATAATATAATCATTGCTAGTCACCTTTAAATAAATCCACAAAAAAAATCTAAATCACTGACCAGGTAGAATAGGCACTTTCTTAATTCTCATTCAAAAATAAATAAAAAAAATAAATAAAATAAAATACAAAAAACATAAATGGGTTTAATAACCTTTAATAATGATGCAACTAGTTACCCTCAATAAATTGGGGAACACCCAATTTCCCCAACCTCTTAGTGTTAAATCATTAGTAGTGTAGCACCTCTTCGGTACCAGGTGCCACAAATATAACCAGTAGAAACCCAAACCCCGGAATATCCGTCCCGGCCAGTACACCAGCGACCCAAGGCCACATACACAACCCCAACACCAGACTGGAAGACTGCCTATCAACAGGTAAAAGGGAAGAGCACTGACTGGATAGTAGCCACCCAATCTGTAGGGAGAGACCCAACGAGGGGGAGGGGCCAGTGGTCAGTTGGGAAGTTGGCGGGAGGAAGTAGTGAGTTGAGTTCAAGGGAGACTGAAGAGAGTAGTAGTCTAGTGGAGGAAAGTGAAGGAGAGAGAAGTGAAGTAGAGGAGTTGTGAGGAAAAAAGAGCAAAAAGTACAGAAAAGACCTGAAGCAACACTGGAGTGCTGTAAAAGGAGTGAGGGACTGTTGAGTACAGAACCAGGACTCCAGGCACCATAGGTTATCTGTGGAAGTGAAAGACTCCAGGAACCACGGGACGCCTGTGGAAGTCTGGAACCAAGGCTCACAGGACTCAGCACTAGGCAGGGTGCAGACCCAGGACAGTGGGACACTTTATGGTCAGCTGTTAACTCTGCCGTGCAAGAAGATCTCCAGGGTCCATCACCAACCCAAAAAGTCCAAAGCACAAGCAGTGAAGAGGAGACCGGGGACTGAACCCCTTAAATAATCCAGGCGGCTGCCTGAATAAGGACCCAGACTGAAGAGAAGGGACTCTTAAGTAACTCCAGGCCACGGGAGTCCAACCACAAGTGTGCACGGAGGACAGTCAACCCAGGTCACAGCTGGCATGGAGAACAAGGGGAGCAGGGACACCTGGAACTGGCACCAGCGGGTTCCAGTACCACCAGTAGAGGCAAGGCAAGTTGAAACTGCAATACTGGTGTGTACTGTATATTATCACCCCATGCAGTCACACAGATGGTTACAATCCCCATCACTCACTGCTGGGGCCTCTCCCTGCTTATGGAGGCCTCAAACACCTAAGCTGCAGCACTCCATCAGCCCCAACAGGACCCTGCAGCAGCGGCCCCAAATAACCTGGCCACACACCGCAAGTGGCGTAGTCGAGAACTCTTTCACTTTTAATTTTATTTCCCCTTTTATTTTTAACCCATTTTTATCGGACCAACCCCCAGGGTCATGGAACCGGGCATCGGCCTCAACCACGACTCCCTCTGAGTGTCACATACACCCGGGACCGAGTACCCCACAGCCCTGGGATGTCACAGTAGCAACATTTACTGGCTGGATAGCAATTATAAATTGTCTAACAAAATCAACCTATCAGATAAAAAAGTATTCCCCACAGTCCTTAGGGTTTATGGAAAACCTTAATTCCACCGCATGCACTTTCTTTATGGAGTCACAGACATTGTTTTTTTGCTTGCTTAGTCTACTAAAATTATCTTTGCCTATCACTGGATGATACCAATAAATGCAAAGCCATATAGAAAACTGAACATATGCTGAAGGAGTACTGAATCTGATGAAAAACTGTTACATGCTGTTTTACTATGGTTCAGTATTACTGATGTATACCAATAAATTTGTCTGAAAAGGGTGAAATTGGGAAAAGTAACACAAAGGACATAAAACAATGATCATAAACATAGACTATTAAATTTACATTATTACTGCCTTTTCTGAAAGAAATCAAACACTACATACAGGCCCGAACAGGCCATCTGGCCAACCAGTCAGACTCTTGGTGGGTTGCAGGTCTTGAGCTCACAGTGGGCAGCCCACTCCCACTCATATTTTTTCTGAGATCAGTAATGGCCAGTAGAAAAAAACACCATCTGTGTTTTTTAAACTTTTTTCCATAGTTGATACTGCATATGCATTAAAAGTTCAAATCAACCCCCTTTCTCCCCATTGAAAACTGAAGGGTTAAAAAAAAATATACACATATTTGGTATCGCCGCATTCAGAAATGCCCAATCTATCAAAATATAACATCAATTAATCTAATCAGTAAATGACATAGAGTATAAAAAAAATTCCAAACGCCAAAATTACGTTTTTGGTCAACACAAATTTTGCGAAAAATGCAATAATAGGCGATCAAAAAGTAGCATCTGCGCAAAAATGGTACCGTTAAAAACATCAGTTCGAGATGCAAAAAATAAGTCATCAGTGAGCCATAAATCCAGACAAGTGAGAACACTAAGGGTTTCGGAAAATAGCCCAAAACGTGCTCCACTTTTTTTGGACAAACCTGTGAATTTTTTTAACCCCTTAGATATAAGTAAACCTATTCATGTTTGGTATATACAAACTCGCACCAACCTCAGGCATCACAGCGACACATCAGTTATACCATATAATGAACATGGTGAATAAAATATCCCAAAAACTATTGTGCGATTACACTTTTTTTGCAGTTTTTCCACACTTGGAATTTTCCTGTTTTCTAGTACACTATATGGTAAAACTTATGGTTTCATTTAAAACTACAACTCATCCCACAAAAAACAAGCCCTTATATGGCAAGATTGATGAAAAGATAAAAAAAGCTACGGCTCTCGGAAGAAAGAGGAAAAACATCCCCAGAAAAACGCAAAACGCCCAGGGGCATAAGGGGTTAATAAGACTTCATAATCCAGAATAAAAATAAAACAAACTAACACAGCCTGTTCGGCATAAAGAAAACAGACAGCGCTTAACATTCCATACAATGCGGGGACTACCCGCCAAGGAAAAGGTTGAGTTCCATAAGTATGAATACAGCTCTAGGAGGTCTGCTCACCTCCATACACAGACCCTGAGTGAATCCAGAGACCTTCATTTTACCTCCTGGACCACACCCTTGGGTGGAGATATGTGAACAGCCATACCACCCAACATTTGAGCTATTCACAAACCTGGTCCTTATCATGGCCAATTAACCCTCTCAACATCTAACATGTTGTAGCATTTCCCCAGGTTCACATCCCTATGGCTGACAACCTCAGAGAAACAAAATTTCACCAGTGACCATGTACAATGACTTGGAGTAAGAATAGAAAAAAGTGAATGCAAAAACTAAAAACTGTCTTGAGAAGTTAATATATACAGTCATGGCCAAGAGTGTTGGCACCATTGAAATTGTTCTAGATATTGAAGTTTTTCTCAACTGGAATTTTGGATCACTGTTCTTTTGAAAACTGCTCCGGGTCTCTGATATTTGAAGGGTGCCTTCTCCCAACAGCAATTTTAAGATCTCTTAATAGGTGCTCAATGGGATTTAGATCCGGACTCATTGCTGACAACTTCAGAACTCTCCAGCACTTTGCTTCTATCCATTTCTGGGCGCTTATTAAAATAGGATTGGGGGTCATTGACCTGCTGGAAGATCCATGACCTATGACGCAAACCTAGCTTTCTGATATTCTGCACTAGATTGTGACCCAAAATCCTTTGGTAATCTTCAAATTTCATGGTGCCTTGCACACAGTCAAAACACTCGGTATTAGAGGCAGCAACACAACTCCAAAACATCTTTGAACCTCCACTGTATTTGACTGTACGTGATGTGCTCCTTTACTGGTAGGCCCCATTCTGTTTTTGGTAAACAGTGAAGTGATGTGGTTTAGAAAAAAAGCCCTATCTTGGTTTCATCTGTCCAAAAAACACTTTTCCAGAAGGATTTTGGCTTACTTATGTACATTTTGGCAAACTGCAGTCTAGATTTTAATATGTTTATGTCTAGGTCAATGGATAGTTTGCACTGACATTGATGCACTCTGAGCCTGCAGGATAGCTTGACTTTTTTTGGAACTTAATTGGGGCTGCTTATCCACCATCCGGACATCCAGACTATCCTGCATTGCAACCTTTCATTATTTTTTTCCCATCACCACATCCAGGGAGATTAGCTACAGAACCATTGGTTGTAAACTTTTTAATTATGTTACCCACCATGGGCAAAGGAACATCAAGATCTCAACATTTCTATTTGTAACTCTGAACCATAAGATTGTTGATGTTTTTCAGCAATTATGGTTCTCCATGCATAATGTGGCATACACAGACACTTTGCAAAGACTGAGTCAATTTCTCTCTTTTTATCTGGTTTCAAGTGCAATTTTCATATTGCCCACACCTGTTACTTGCCAGAGGTGAGTTTTAATAAGCAACATCTGTCTGAGGCCCCCTTCACACGTCCGTGAAAATCACGCATGTGTTTCACGGAGGTGTCAAAGGTGCGTTTTCCCCTCCATGTGCCGTGTTTATGGCACTACGTGTGTTCTCCGTGATAACACACGGAGAACGAGAACTTTCAACTCACCTGTCCCTGTCGTCGTTGTCTGTGGTGCTGATCTTCGGTCTCTGGTCCTGCCGACTCCCCGCTGCTGCAGCTTCCGCCGCAGTGAAGTGAATATTAAATGAGCATAATGAGCGGCGGTCAGCAGCAAGTGAAAGCAGCGGCAGAGACAGGAGGGCTGGAGAAGATGAGTAAAGATTTCTTATTTTTTTCTCTGACACGTGTGCTTCCCCGGCGCGTGTCACACGGGACTGCATCCACACTACATCCGTGTGGTCCATATGCGGGCCGTGTGACACCCGTGCTGCCGGAGAAAAACGGACATGCATCCATGTGGAGCACACGGGCACACGTATGCTCCACACGGTGGCACGGGCCAATGGCTGCACACGTGCGTGCACATAAACCCTTTGATTTTAATGGGTTTACGTGTGCACGTGTCTCCAGTACATGCGGGCATGGACCTAACATGTACCGGAGACACGTGCATTTGAAGGGGGCCTGAAAGAAAGTTGTGTACCCACATTTTTGGAAAGGTGCCAATAATTTTTTTCATCCACTTTTTTTGAGTTTTGGAAATAAATAGGTGTACAACAAAACTTGCAATTACAATTATTTTCTGGGAGCGATGTTTCCTCTATCAAGGGTGCCAACACTTTCAGCCATGACTATCATTTTTATATATTTTTTTTTCTTATTGTTATGCTTGTTGACAGTTTCCAGAGATTTGTAGACCATATTAAAGATAACATATCTCCTATAATTAATGATTACACATTTGAAGAACAGTGATAATCTGGTTTATAAATTGCCATTTTTGATAATGGTGAAAGGAAGGTTGGCTTGTGTGACTCGTATTTATAGATGAATTTACAGGATTTTGTCATCAACACAACACACATTTCCAAATCTGCTAAAACGTTTCCAAAACAACATGGATATTTCAGTTTGATGGTAGCAGCTGAATTAGCATAAATGTGATGTTTTCTGAAACAATTACTGCCCCAGAGATGGAGTAGTAAAAAATAATAGACCTTCGTAGTGTAGTTATAAATTGAGGCTCTACAACATAAGTGAGCTATGTACTATTACATAGGAAAAAGAACCATATTTGTCTTAATTAAGTCATCTTCTTCTGAAGTACGGGGATGGTTGACATACATGACTATTGTGAAAAGCTTCTTTGTTTCATCCAATGCCTTCAATTCCGATTATATCCTTTATGTTTCAAATGTGCTTTGGCCAAGCTCATTTCTATTTCAATGTACTGTACTAGCTAGTGAGATTTGGGTTTCCTAGAATTTCATCTTTGATCTTTTTATCACAAAGCCAACAGTGGGTGAACATCAGAAGAATTGGGAAATGTGACGTTTTCCAATCATTTATTGACTGTTTTCAAAGTTCTCATTTTATGTTTGTCTTTACTCCTTACTAATGGTTCTAGTTTTTATTCTCTATCCATGGTGTTATCTGTGAAAGCCCAGCTGCCTCACTTCTTTTTTAAATCAGATGTTATTTCGAAGTCGCCAGTACCTTTATTACCCTTGTGATATTCTATTCCCATACTCTCTTTATCCTCATATCATAGGCTGGTCTTTAATTATTCGTCCTGCTCCCGGTGCTGGATCTAAAGCTGACCCAAAGTATTTGGCATTCCTCTCTCATACATTGTAATCGAACATACAATCTTTTTGAGTCTCTTGCATTGCTCTGAACACTAATTTACTATTATAACTGAAATTCTGTTGATGTAATGCTGATATAAATAAATGTATCACAGTAAAGCAGAAATTGAATCTTTATGTGAGCTGTCGCCAAAGAGTACAGAGGCTAATTCAGAGTTTAAAAGTTGCAGCAGTAGCTATAAAACTTTATATGCTCGTATCGCTGCTCATTCTGTATGTAAACTTTGGGATTACTCTGAAGATCTAATAACGTGAACTACAAAAGGTAATATGACAATCAAAATGGACGGCAATGTGTGTAATTAAGATTCATTAACTAAAGATGTTACCTGACCTTCAAATCAATATTTTATTCTTGAATACAAGTGTTGTGTTACTGAACAGAAATATGCATGCTAATATGTTAAAGGGTAACTAGCCATACCATTTTAGTGATATATTTTCTGTCCAATAGAAAAGAAAATTACACTGATCTATAGCAAGATAAAATGCAAATTGCCACCACAATCTTTGTTGGTTACATCTTAGCTTCTAGTAAACTGCAATTGGGGTAATTCCTTTTTTGCCTATTGTCCCCTGATGAATCATTTATGAAGAACCATGTCGAGACGCATTAAGGTCAATCAGTGGAAGAGGAGAAATAGGTTGTCATACCACGCTGCCAGATGGATTCGGGAGAACAAGTGATGTATTCAGCAGATTTTATTGTTCTAGTTCTACGCATTTTGGAGCTAGCATGCTCCTTCTTCAGGATCTAACAATGGCAATGTTCTGATTGATGTCTCACCTCGTGGGTCTGCAGCAGCTGATTTTTGTGTTAACAAACGTTTCATCGGAGTTGTGACTTGAACACCCAGGTGAGTGATTCCCTGCACCCCCTTATACTGGTTCCCATCAGGATAAGACACTAGGCTTGCACCTTTTGTCTTTTCAGCCTCATTGTTTCAATTCCCGGGACACATTACGGAACAGAGCATGGTATCCTTTAGGGCTAGTTGTGGACTGCCCTTGTAAGGGCAGTAGCAAATGGGGCAACAAGGGAGATCTACACCCCTAAAATAGGTGACAATATGGAGAAATATATGACATCACCAGGACTGGATGCTTCTACATCTTGATTAATCGTCCTTCATTCTGGTGAGATTGTTTCCTGCCTCCAATATTGGCTAGCCAAAAACTGACCATGTATGGGGAATGCATATTTAAGTAGAAATATCTAACCACTGCCATTTTCATTACTATTTTTCCCCGTACTTGGTTAAGGGTGATGTATAGGTTCCAGGATCACTGTCAGGTGAATCTATTTTAAAGAGATAGCAGTCTCCTCTGAACTATATGCATTTAATACTATTGCATCTATGATCTTCCTATGCTCCTTAAATGGAGTAGGGGAATACTGTTTTTTCTACTCCAGTGTTTAGATGACTCTATCTAATTGAAATTGTCTCTTCAGGGAGGAAGGAGATGAATTCTAGTGCCACCTACTTCCAATAGGTGGCACTAGAGTTTGTCTCCTTCCTCCCTAAAGAGACAGACTATTTCTCAGAGGTGCATTGCAGCTATAAGACTCCTCACCGTCAGCCAGATTTGTTTTTCAGTCTCCGCAAGGAGAAAAGTTTTCCCTTTAGATCTATCTAATTGACTAACTGGAGTGTATAATTGTTGTTCTCCAGGAGGACATGTTTAAAAGTGTTTAATAAAAACAGCTTGAACTGGTCCTCTGTCTTTTTAAACTAGCACTTTAGCACTTGCACTTAACAGTAGACTTTTAAAAGTCAAGTTTTATTCTACTATTTTTTTCACCATGCTGTGTTTATCTACATTTTAGTTGCCAATGGATGATAAGAATATGAATAAAAACAAGGCTGTCCTCACATGCAATGTCCAGTCCCTTATAAGCTTATTTTGGAAAGGCTTATTTTTTTCCATAAAGCCAGCTTTACACGTTGCAATTTCGCTTACGATATCGTATGCGATTTGCAACGCCCCCATCGTATGTGTGGCACGTTCAATTTGTTGAACGTGCCGCACAAACGATTAACCCCCGTCACATGCACTTACCCGTCAATACGACTTCGATGTGGGTGGCGAACGTCCACTTCCTGGAGTGGGAGGGACGTTCGGCGTCACATCGACGTCACGTGGCAGCCGGCCAATAGAAGCGGAGGGGCAGAGATGAGCGGGACGTAAACATCCCGCCTACCTCTTTCCTTACGCATTGGCGGCTGGAGCCGTGGGACGCAGGTAAGATCTGTTCAATGTTCCTGGGGTGTCACACACTGCGATGTGTGCTGCCTCGGGAGCATTGCACAACCGCACCTTCAATTCATGAGGAATGAACGATGTGTATGTGATGAACGGATTTTCGTTCAATCGCAATCGCACGTACCTGTCACACACTACAAAGTACCTTACAATGCCGGATGTGCGTCACTTACGACGTGACCACGCCGACACATCGTAAGATATATTGTAGTGTGTAAAGCCAGCTTAAGAATGCCCCATCTTTGCTTTATGAGGCTATCACTAGTTTATCTTTATAGTCTACCTTAAAGCACCCTCCTGTATGACTGGATGTTAAATCAGGTTTTCAATATAAGTCTATGAGAGCCTTGATCTGGCTCTTTTAGGGTTACATTGAGATGTGACTTCTGGTCCACCCAGAAACTTGGCTAGTTACAACACATAGAACAGGACCAAAGTGGTGCCAAGAACAGCAGAAGACACTGGCTTATAACACAGGCAGGGAACACATACATAAGAGAAACCACTCCAAGCGTAAATAAATCATTGCATTGTGCTTTAAGAAACAAAGTTTAAACAAGTTATATATTTTTTGTATAGATTTTTACAGAAACCTGCATCATCACAGAATATGCTTAGTTCTAATTCTGACATTTAAAGTGTGAAACAACAGAGATCAGTGGTTTCTCTGATCCCTGATGTTAGGAGTCCTACTGCAGCCTTTGCCCTGCTCCTGTTCACATTAATACAGTACCTATTGCCTGCCACTCAAGAATACTAATTGGTTACTCTTCGAGCAATAAAAAATAAAATAAAATGTCCAGCTTATTTAATTATCTATTAATCGCACAGTGGAACAGATAGTAAGGTACACTTTTTTTTCAAGTCTGCATTCCCGCTTTATAAAAGGAAAAAAATTGAATTCAGCCTACCCCTTAGTTTGTCCACAGCTCCACTGATGCATGGCCTGAAAACGGAGATCACTTCCGGACAATGGCAAGTAAAAAGGGAAAAACAGCCAGCACCAAAACTCTCAAGAATTATGCATATGACTAAGGACCCTGTGAGGTCGGAAACATGTAAGGGTACTGGCATGCTTTTTATTCCTCTTTTGCACACTCTTTTTTAAAATGAAGAAACAAAGAAAAGTTTTTTTATTCTTGAGAATTTTGGTGCTGGCTGTTTTTCTCTTTTTTCTTGCCATTCCCGCTTTATACTTTACGTATAGATGCTATGTAGCAAAATCAAACACTTCTTTATTGTCCCATTTTCATTGAACAACAGGTAGCGATCTATATGCAAGTTTTTTGGTGTTCATTTAGCGGCCTCTTTACATAGGCTGATTAAGTATGATGGAAACAGAAAAATCAATACTATAATTACCATATAAAATTCATGTTATCGGCAGCACATCCCCTGTCTAAGCCGTATTCCCTGATGTGTGAGCATTTTGCTCGTACGTCAGGTCATTTTTGTAAACCCTTGGCTTGTGTACCTTGTGTATATGTGGCGCCCCTGAGTGTCAGGAGCCACAGGGTACTACAACTAATCCCGGATTCATGGAAGACCAGTGCTGGTAAACACCACAACACACACAGAACTCCACCCCCTTTTCCTTTTCCCCAGATTGGGTGACAGGCTAGAGACAGAACTAATGGATGGCTACCTATTGGTGGGAACTTATCCAATCCACTAGTCAGAAACCTGGGAGGAGCAGGGGCTAGTCAGTGGAGTGATGGGAAATAGACATTTTGCCAGATATTCAGTCAGTAGACGTGAAGTGAGTAAGACGTTCTGTCAGAAGTCAGTACACTGACAGGAAAGTGTGAAGTGACTACTGAGTAAAAGGGAGTACGGTTGCCAGGGAGAGTACGGAGCAAGTACTCACTGGACCGCACACCGACGGGGTACAGATCCCTAGTTCAGGAAGACACTTCAGGCTCACCTGATAACAGTCTGCCCGGTGAGGGGACCATCAAGAACCTTACCGACATCAGTGTCCGGGGCACAGCAGCAAAGAGGGAACCTGGGAACGGGGACAGAGGTCCGTCCCAAGAGAAGTTCAAGCTGCCTGCCATACAGGGCAGGACTGTGAAACCGGAGGGAACCCAAAAATGCTCCAAGCCATGGGGACCCACCAACTACTACAGGTGCATGGAAGTAAAATATACCAGTTTACTATACTGGCACTGGAACAAAGAGAATACCGGATTGGTAAAGACCAGCACAAACCGGGTTGCAGCAACTCCAAACTCGTGAGTAAAGCACAAGTTAAACCACAGCCCCTGTGTTGTCTGAATTCTTCCTACACCTCTGCACCTATAAACTACAACCACCATCATTCTCCCCTGGGGAGGAGAGCCGTTGTACCTAAGCTGCCCAATACCACCAGCCCCAGCAGTGAGAGACTTTGCAGTGGCGGCTTTCCCCATAAAGCCGCATACCGCAAGTGGTGTCATGAAAATCATTTTATTTTTATTTTTCCCTTGTACAAATCCCCCTTTTAAACGACCCCCAGGGTCACGAAACCGGGCAACGGCCACCCAGTGAACTTCCCCAGTAATATACCGCCCGGGACCAACTACTTCAAAGCCCTGGAGTGCGTCATATACAACGCTTCCTTTACATGTTGTTTGATGTTGTATACCTTTTGTCGCAATCGCATACTTTCCCCTTTTATCACCCATCAACTCTCCCATTTATTTCACCTCATTTATTCCTTCTTCATTTCTCTTCCCCATCACCCACTTTGTCTGAGTCTCTCTACCTTTAATATTTTTGATCATACATTACATATTCATTTTTTATCTATATGCCATTATACATAATTCAGTTTGGAACACGCATTAATTCTTCCCTCATTTCCTTTTTTTCTTAACCTATGATAATTATTAATGGTAAGTATTATGTATATGATTTTGATATCTACACCGTTATGAATGTTCACAACTTTTAACATTTAACATCTGCTTTCTTCCATGTCCTTTATGTAACTCTTCTTCTTTATTATCATTGTTAAACATCCATTTAGATCTTATAACTCGCCAACAGATGCTGTTAATACACCCAATATTGTTATCCCATTACACCCTCCACTAAGTCGTATGGGGTTAACTATCAGACACTCTTTTCTATCATCTAGCTATGCATCGGGTTCACTATTAGACCCTCCTTCTTGTCCAGCTATGCAGGTAACCCAACATCTTCTTTTCACTGTGCATATGTCTAGCTGGTGGCCGGGAAACCCTTTGCTCTGTACGATACTGTGCAATGCAGGCACATGCGAGGTCACAGAGGTACTGAGTTGCCATAGTGCCCACCCATCACTTGTGCACCATGATCCAGAATAGGGAAGCGCATATTACATCCTCCCATATCTGCCAGCCAGCCATGCACCTTTATAGTGAAGAGCAGTCATGTCATAGAAACAGGTTTCCTACATCCTTAAATTTTAATCACATTATCTAATTGGAGCATCCGTTACACATCCCCATGAGAAAGCAGGGTGAAACACACATCTGTCACCAGTGTCTATGGGACATAGAATGACCTATGCTGGCCCTAAGACTGGGAACCATGCACTCACCCTCACTTAAATGAAGGGAGCTCCAGGTCACCGACCTGGCCCTATCTCCTACCAGGCCCTGACCTAAGACCCTCGCATTAACGACCCCAGGGTGAGCAGGACACAAAGTATTAAGCCTCCCACAAGGTAAAGACAAGGGGGTAAAACTGAAACTCAGGCACACCGCAAATATCCACAGTGGGGAGACATAAAAACACCGGAGGGGACAAACCAAAGGGGAAGGAGAAAGTCACACCAAGGAACTTGCATACAGCACAGACAACAAATCACTAGTCATCCAATGGAGGTTCTCCATGAACACCAGGATGTCGCAAAAGCTAAGAAGAAGCTATCTTCTGTAGTATCCTACTATACTCCCCAGTCTTAGGAGGAGACCAGCTATGGAAAGTAATCAGCAACCTGGCTCTCAGAAAAGTAGCACACTGCTCCAAAAAGGATTAACTCCTGCATGGCTGAGAGCAGTGAAATAACTCAGTCAACATTCAGCCGAGCTGAGCACTTAAGGTTGCCTGTCAGACTTTGCAATGTGAGCAGTCTGACGCTTTAGTAGAAATCTGGGTGTGTGGATTTGGACAGCACATGACAGCGTCTCAGCGTAGCACGCTAATCAGGTTGGCTCATTACACCTTATTTGATATTTAATACCAGACTCTAATGGCTTGTACTATATTATAAGCATACCAGGCTTGGTCACTTTTCACTATGAGTGGTTTCTTTATTTTAAGGCCCCTCTTTGTTTGCTATTTAGTCTTTTTACTATGGACCTTTAACACTATCATTATATCTAGAATTATTGCGCTGATAATATTACTAATACAATGTTTGGTTCTGGCCCCTGCAGCTACTAGCCATGGTTATGCCATTCTATGTAATATTTTACAATTATTTTCAATACAAAATTCTATTTTAACAATTTAGGGCTTCATTGCACTGCATATGGTCCCCTGGTGTTTTACATCAGGAGACTTGTTTGATAAATCCAAATATACAGTACACAATACACAGAGAAGAAAGAGGGTCAAGAGAGAGAAAGCAAAGGGCTGGTAGACACCAATACATAGCAAAAATAATAACCATGTGGAAGAGGTGACAATTAGAGTCTAGAGTTTTTTTTCCAAGCCTTACTGAAAAAATATAAAGTGCATTTTGAGGCAGTTTTGATACATGAGGCCAATTGGAACAAGTACAGTTTTCAAAAATCTCTGGAAAGTCTTCGAAAGAGTAATGGTTATGAAACTAGGGGAGGCTTGGGGCCTGTTAATATGTATATATGATTACACTCCAGTCAAGCATCCTCGCTGAGGTGTTTTCTATTTTTTAATATATTTGTGTATTGATATTTCTCTCAACAAAAGAAAAATAATGTCCCCGAGAGAAGTCTTATTTTTCTCTTTACAAACAGTAGATTTATACAGCTTATATGGTATTTGTTAAACGCAATAAAAAATAAATACTGCTGCAATGCTTCTACCGGGGGTCTCTAGAGAGGAAACAAAAAAGATTTCACAAAGCTGGATGTTTTTATGTTTATTTTCATATTCTTTGTAAAGGGAAAAATCAATAGGTGAATGGTATAAAAATGGTCAGTTATGGAATTTAGAGATTACTCCTAATCCCATACTGTGTTCCTTACACAAGTCCTACACGTTGACAAATTTAATAGCCAGAGTGAAGATTATTCTGTTTATCCACTTTTATATTTTCCATTGAACATTTCTATTCGTACCACACTTAAAACATTTATGACTTACAATATTCTATAAAAACTAGGAATATCTGAAACAGCAATACAGTAATTGCATCCTGATGTATAAAGTATGGTTGTTTCATGAAAGTTTATTTGTAATGTCATAGCATTTACTTGGAAATAGTCAACTCTTATGTCAAAAATAAGAGCAAGGCCTTAGATTGACATTCTTATATCCACCATTAATGGGGTCAGATACGTGGAGAATAATCAGAGGATCTAAATGATTAAATAATAATGGAGCTTGATTTTAACAAAGAATTAGTATTTGCCCGAATATGAATTGGTTTGCCATTAGTTTCAAATGAACCCCTCAAAATGGCAGCTAGTTCAATTCTGCTGCATCTTTATGGGTCAGTGAAAAAAAAGTATACTCACCTCATTGCTCACTGGTTTTGCTGCAGCAGCTCTCTGATTGGTTATTCAATCTCTCCCGGCAGTTTCGGTGTCTTCTTCAAGTGTGGCAACTGACATCTTCTTCTAGGTCATCATTTGCCAGCATTTCTCTTGCCAACTAGCTTTCTACAATGCATTATGTGACCTCAAAATGTCGGAATGTTACAACATGAGTCACCCAAGGCATTGACTAAACCACCGGCTCTGTATGTCATGACATCAAAAGGAAGTAACATCACAAATAGTGATTGGCAGACGGAGGGTTCAACCTGGTTAAAAAACACCCTGGTTCAGGCCCATAATTGATCTTGGATATTTGGCCAGATGTGGAGACCCAAATCCGGGGCTTTAAAATGATGGTAGAAAGGATAGGACGACTGGAGCAGTCTTGTTATATTTACAGAGTCTATGGAAAAAGAACAAATTGCTGATAGACTGTTAACCCTTCTAACTTAAAAACAACAAAAATAGTTTCCAAAAATTGTGCTGGTGTAAAGTAGACACATGGGAAATGTTTTTTATGAACTATTTTTTGTGATATAACTATCTGGTTTAATTGCATAAAAATTCATGTGAAAACCACATGCCTTAACTTGAAATTTTATGTAACAGAGACTTGGGTCACCAAGAGGACTTAGTTTAAGAATAAATAATTTAAGTTAACTATTATCATTATCAATTAAATTGATTATTTTGAAAAATCTAGTTTAACTCTTATGACTTTCATTGAAACATGAAAGAATAAATATAAGCCATCAATGTATGAAGATTCTTTCTCAATAACTAAGTAGCCTTGCAGTGTAAATGTTTATGTTGTGTTTAACTACAATGTATGTGTAATTGTTTTATATGAAAAGTAAAATATAGGGCCAATTATGCTGTTTACTATACTATTTGAATCATAAAATACCACCAATTTGTAATAATTATGGGACCACCATTATGTTAAAAGGTTTTGCCATTTTAGTAGTTATAAAGATACCATAGATCATGGTTTTGACCTTTAATGGAATTGTCTGGTTTCATTAGTCCAATTTTAGAAACGTTTATAGGCAACTATAGATATGTCGAGAGTAGAACCCGTTCTTCAGGGATATTATCATCAATAAACTAGAACACAAAAGTGGCTATAAGCGCCTCTCGCTCTGCTTATTGAAAAATTACTCACATTTTTTAATGCAACCTATCAGATGTAGTATTCCTACAAGTCAATATCGACCAATTAACAAACCTTGTGATGTAACTTAAGATAGGAAGCCGAGCTAGAAATTCCAATTCCAAATGTGTTTCAGACTGTTGTATTTCCTACATGAAAAGCAGGAGATCTGATTTGGCTAAGTAGTAGAACTTTAACTAAAAATTAGTCTTCAGCGAGTAGTTAACTATTCGTACTCACTATGCTTTTAGCGAGTACTGTCCGCTGCTCGCATATTCGTCAAAGTCAAAGGGAAATACTCGCTAAGTAATGAGTAACCCAAAAGCCGTACTATTTGCTACTTGCACGAAAAGTACGGGTTTTGGGTTACTCGTTACTTAGCGAGTATTTCCCATTGACTTACATTGTGCCCGCTACTTGTAACGAATATGCGAGTAGCGGACAGTACTCTCTAACAGCAAAGCGAGTACGAATAGTTAATTACTCGCTCAACACTACTAAAAATCTAAAGGGGAACATTTTTCCTTGTGGAGAATGCCAAGGAGACTGATAGGTCATACAATGCTTCTCTGGAAATTTAAATATGCTAATGCCGTCTTCAGTAGAGTTGAGCGCGGTTCGCGGTTCTCCAGTTCGCGGCTCTAGTAATTTTGGGGGCTGTTCTAGATCGAACTAGAACCCGAGCTTTTTGCTAAAGCTCGATAGTTCTAGATACGTTCGAGAACGGTTCTAGCAGCAAAAAGACAAGCTAATTACTAGCTGGCTTTCCGCTGTAATAGTGTAAGTCACTCTGTAACTCACACTATTATGAAATTTCAGTGTATAGTGTGCGGGAACAGCGCATTCAGATCACTGCTGTTTGGATAATGGCGACACACACACAGCTAAGTGGACTTTTAGCCAGAGAAGCAACGGCATGTGTGATAGGATGTCCATGTCACATGTCTCTGCATTATAAAAAGGAGTATCTGCCCGTCCAGACGCCATTATCTCTTCTGCGTCTGGGTGTCAGTCACCGCTGGCGTAGCTCCTGTCTCCGATACTGCTGTGTACGCTCCATACACAGCGCTGTACAGAATAGGGATAGAAGTTTCTATTAGTCCTTTTAAGGGCTAATACCAGCAGGGTCAGAGCCATAGGTGACAGTCAGGGCCGTGAAAACAGATTTTAACAGCTACACAAGATGACAGCGTCTGTGTAGCTAAGGTCAGGGATTTCCTCGCTGCATTTCCCCATTAGGAGGGATAGAAAGGGAGGCTTCCTTTCCTGTACCCAGACCCACAACCCTGCCACTGTACCCTCCTGCCCTTTGCCCACTCAAACTCATTGTTACTAAGCCATTATACTAGCAAGCACTGAGGAAACTTAGTGGCACCCTAAACGTGGCTGTTGGACTTCTGTATTGTCCCACTAGTGCAAAGATATTTGCAGCACGTCTGCCTGCATTGCACACTCAAACTCATTGTTACTAAGCCATTATACTAGCAAATACTGAAGAAACTTAGTGGCATCCTAAAAGTGACTGTTGGACTTCTGTATTGTCCCACTAGTGCAAAGATATTTGCAGCACGTCTGCCTGCATTGCACACTCAAACTCATTGTTACTAAGCCATTATACTAGCAAACACTGAGGAAACTTAGTGGCATCCTAAAAGTGGCTGTTGGACTTCTGTATTGTCCCACTAGTGCAAAGATATTTGCAGCACGTCTGCCTGCATTGCACACTCCAACTCATTGTTACTAAGCCATTATACTAGCAAACACTGAGGAAACTTAGTGGCATCCTAAAAGTGGCTGTTGGACTTCTGTATTGTCCCACTAGTGCAAAGATATTTGCAGCACGTCTGCCTGCATTGCACACTCAAACTCATTTGTTACTAAGCCATTATACTAGCAAACACTGAGGAAACTTAGTGGCATCCTAAACGTGGCTGTTGGACTTCTGTATTGTCCCACTAGTGCAAAGATATTTTCAGCACGTCTGCCTGCATTGCACACTCAAACTCATTGTTACTAAGCCATTATACTAGCAAACTATGCTGCCAGTTTAAGGGCCGTAGTTGCATTGTCTGGGATAATTATTGTTGTTTATTCTGCTGTTAATAAAGCTAGACCACCGCTGAAATCTACACCACCTCTCAATTTTTACTACCACATTTTAAGTGCACAATCTTGTCGCAATCAAAATGAGTGGCAAAATGACAGATGCTGGTGGAAAGGGGAAGAGGCGTGTTTTAAAAGGAAAAAAAGGGTTTGTCCGTGGGGAAGGTGGCAAAGCTCCATTAACATCTGCTGAAGATAGACCATCTTCCAGCAAAAGTAAGATGTCTACTACTTACCGTGGACAATCCGATGTGCTCCCTTTTTTACGGACACGAACAACTGGAACAAAGGTAGATGATGGCCAAAAAAGGAAAATGCTTGAATGGATCTCAAGTGGTCCAACAAGTGCCCTCTCCGCCACCTCAACTACTGCATCCAAAAAACACCAGTCCTCTGAGTTGTCAGCCCAATCACACTTGCATTCTCCCAGCTCTGAAGTCTCCATCAGCCCTGCACAGTATGGTGGAACTGAGATGGCTGAGTCTGCAGAGCTGTTCAGTCACACTATAGCCTGGGAATCAGAAGTCTGCTCCCAAGCTACAGTGAGTACAGGCCAGGAAATGGTCTGCAGTGATGCCCAGAACCTTTGTGACTCTGATTCAGGCCGTGAGGACCAAGTTTCTGAGCATAATGTTGACCCTTTTTCACAAACTGTAACACCTGTTGTTATAGACAATGAGGAACATACTGATGACGATGAGACGCAGATACCAGATTGGGATGATAACTTAATTATTCGGTCAGGGCAAAAAGAGGCTCGGTCTGAGGGTGAGGGGAGTGCAAACACAACAATTGATGAGGAAGTTCTAGATCCCACCTACTGTCAACCCACAGTCAGGCACTCGAGGAGGTCAACAGAGGCGGTGGAGGAGGATGCAACTGACGACAAAGTTACCTTGCGCTTTCCTGGACAGAGTCGGAGCACTGGTAGCACGTCTACAACTGCATCCTCAGCCACCACTTTGCCTCTGAGCACTAGTCGGGGGGGGCTCAGCAGGTCGCATACCCTCTAAGCCTTGCCTAGCTTGGTCCTTTTTTGACATAGCAAAAGATCGCCGAAATTATGTGATCTGTAAAATTTGTCGTGATTCTGTTAGTAGAGGGCAAAACCTCAGCAGTTTGACAACTTCTTCCATGAATCGTCACATGAATAAATATCATATGTCCCAGTGGGAAGCTCACCGTGCTGCAATGCGGACTAGCCGAGCGAACCATCCACCGCCTGCCCCTTCCAGTGCATCCGCGCGCTCTTCATCTTCTAGGACTGTGGGGACAGCTGTCACACCTGGTTTTCCACGCACAACTTCCACCACTGTAACCACAACAGGCAGTTTGCTTGGTAGGTCGTCAGTTGGTTTGGAAGGGGAAACAAGTGAGTGTGTACAGCTCTCTCAGACATCGATAGCACCAACGTTGGATGAAGGCGACATCATGTCTACGCCTGCACTTTCCTCACAAACCTGCATTTTTCCAGGGACACCCTACTCAACACCGTCTACACACAGCAGCCAGATCTCTGTCCCTCAGATGTGGACAAATAAAAGGCCATTTCCTGCGACCCATGACAAAGCTAAGACGTTGACTTTATCCCTCTGTAAGCTCTTCGCTACCGAAATGCTGCTTTCCGCCTGGTGGACACACAGGGTTTTAGAGACCTTATGTCTGTCGCTGTGCCCCAGTACCAGATGCCCAGTCGCCACTACTTCTCTAAGAAAGGTGTGCCCGCACTACACCAGCATGTCGCACACAACATCACCGCTTCCTTGAGAAACTCTGTGTGTGAACGGGTGCATTTCACCACCGATACTTGGACCAGTAAGCATGGACAGGGACGTTACATGTCGCTGACTGGGCACTGGGTAACTATGGTGATAGATGGTGAAGGGTCTGCTGCACAAGTCTTGCCGTCCCCACGACTTGTTTGTCAATCCTCTGTCTGTCAAAGTTCCGCCACTGCTTCTGCCTCCTCCACCTCATCTGGGTCCTCCACCTCTGCCCCAAACCTGCCTGGTCAGGCCACCAGCATTCTCACTGCGCAGAAGGAATCACGCACCCCTCATTACTATGCTGGCAGCAGAGCGCAACGGTATCAGGCGGTCTTTAGCTTGACATGTCTTGGAAATAGGAGTCACACAGCGGCTGAGTTGTGGGCAGCTCTGGAGACTGAGTTTAATAAATGGTTGTCTCCACTCAACCTGCAGCCTGGTAAGGCCATGTGCGACAATGCTGCAAACCTGGGTACGGCCCTTCGCCTGGGCAAGGTGACACACGTGCCTTGTATGGCTCACGTGTTGAACCTTGTTGTCCAGCAATTTTTAACACACTATCCCGGCCTAGATGGCCTTCTGACCAGGGCACGAAAACTGTCTGCTCACTTCCGCCGTTCAACCGCCGCAGCTGAGCGACTTGCATTGCTCCAGAAGTCTTTCGGCCTGCCGGTTCATTGCCTGAAATGCGATGTGGCGACACGCTGGAATTCGACTCTCCACATGTTACAGCGACTGTGGCAGCACCGCCGAGCCCTGGTGCAATACGTCATGACGTATAGCCTGGGCCAACGAGATGCAGAGGTGGGGCAGATCACCCTGATGGAGTGGTCTCAGATAAAGGACCTATGCACCCTTCTGCACAGTTTTGACATGGCGACAAATATGTTTAGCGCTGACAATGCCATTATCAGCATGACAATTCCAGTCATTTACATGCTGGAGCACACGCTAAACACTATTCGGAGTCAGGGGGTGGGACAACAGGAAGGGGAGGAACTACAGGAGGATTCATATGTGCAAGACACAGCAACATCACCAAGGTCCAGATGTTCATCATCACCAACGCGGCAGGCATGGGGCCATGGGGGACAGGGATCAACAAGGGCGCATGGTAGCAGGCGAAATGTTGAGGAAGGTGCAGGAGAACACGAAGAAATGGAGGACGAACTGTCCATGGACATGGAAGACTCAGCGGATGAGGGAGACCTTGGTCAAATTTCAGTTGAAAGAGGTTGGGGGGAGATGTCAGAGGAAGAAAGAACGGTTAGCACCTCTATGCCACAAACACAGCGTGGACTTGGTCCGCATGGCTGCGCAAGACACATGAGCGCCTTCTTGCTGTACTACCTCCAACATGACCCTTGTATTGTCAAAATTAGAAGTGATGATGACTACTGGCTTGCCACACTATTAGATCCCTGGTACAAGTCCAAATTTTGTGACATAATTCCAGCCATAGAAAGGGACGCACTTATGAAGGAGTATCAGCAGAAGCTGTTACTCGATCTTAGCTCGGCTTTTCCACCAAACAACCATGCAGGTGCAGGGAGTGAATCTCCCAGTTGTAACTTGACAAACATGGGACAGTCTCGTCATCTTCAACAGTCTACCCGTACCAGTAGCACCGTATCTGGTGCTGGTAACAGCAATTTTATGGAATCTTTTCATAATTTTTTTAGACCGTCCTTTGCAAGGCCACCAGAGACAACAAGTCTTACACATAGTCAACGGCTGGAGAGGATGATACAGGAGTATCTCCAAATGAACATCGATGCCATGACTTTGCAAATGGAGCCTTGCTCATTTTGGGCTTCAAATCTTAAAAAATGGGCAGAGCTCTCAACTTACGCCTTGGAGATTTTGTCATGTCCAGCTGCCAGCGTTGTCTCTGAACGTGTCTTCAGTGCTGCTGGGTGTGTGCTGACAGATAAGCGCACGCGTCTGTCCAGTGACAATGTGGACAGACTAACGTTCATCAAAATGAACAAGTCATGGATTCACAAGGAATTTACTACCCCTGTGTCTTCCTGGGGAGAGCAAATGCTTGTGGATTTGGAATGTGCTTGATGCAAATCAAAACATCCTGTTTGCAACTAGGGCACAAGTGCTGCCACTGATGGGGTGTCTGTGTGGCCCAATTTTTGGAAAAAAAGGGAGACTCCGCTTGGAGTAACCCTTGCTTGCTGTGTTTTTTAAAAGGAGCCAAGATGAACAAGTCATGGTTCAGCAAAGACTTTGCTACCTACCCCGGGGTCATCCTGGGGACGGTTAAGTATGGCGTATTTTTGAATGTGCTTGATGCAAATGTACCTGTGAAGTGAACAACTGGGGCACAAGTGCTGCCACTGAAGGGGTGGGTGTGTGTGTGTGGCCCAATTTTTGGAAAAAAGGGAGACTCCGCTTGGAGTAACCCTTGCTTGCTGTGTTTTTTAAAAGGAGCCAAGATGAACAAGTCATGGTTCAGCAAAGACTTTGCTACCTACCACGGGGTCATCCTGGGAACGGTTAAGTATGGCCTATTTTTGAATGTGCTTGATGCAAATGTACCTGTGAAGTGAACAACTGGGGCACAACTGCTGCCACTGAATGGGTGGGTGTGTGTGGGGCCCAATTTTTGGAAAAAAGGGAGACTCCGCTTGGAGTAACCCTTGCTTATATTGTTTTTTAAAAGGAGCCAAGATGAACAAGTCATGGTTCAGCAAAGACTTTGCTACCTACCCCGGGGTCATCCTGGGAACGGTTAAGTATGGCGTATTTTTTAATGTGCTTGATGCAAATCTAGCTGTGAAGTGTACAACTGGGGCACAAGTGCTGCCACTGAAGGGGTGGGTGTGTGTGCTGCCCAATTTTTGGAAAAAAGGGAGACTCCGCTTGGAGTAACCCTTGCTTGCTGTGTTTTTTAAAAGGAGCCAAGATGAACAAGTCATGGTTCAGCAAAGACTTTGCTACCTACCCCGGGGTCATCCTGGGGACGGTTAAGTGTGGCGTATTTTTGAATGTGCTTGATGCAAATGTACCTGTGAAGTGAACAACTGGGGCACAAGTGCTGCCACTGAAGGGGTGGGTGTGTGTGTGTGGCCCAATTTTTGGAAAAAAAGGGAGACTCCGCTTGGAGTAACCCTTGCTTGCTGTGTTTTTTAAAAGGAGCCAAAATGAACAAGTCATGGTTCAGCAAAGACTTTGCTACCTACCCCGGGGTCATCCTGGGGACGGTTAAGTATGGCGTATTTTTGAATGTGCTTGATGCAAATGTACCTGTGAAGTGAACAACTGGGGCACAAGTGCTGCCACTGAAGGGGTGGGTGTGTGTGTGTGGCCCAATTTTTGGAAAAAAGGGAGACTCCGCTTGGAGTAACCCTTGCTTGCTGTGTTTTTTAAAAGGAGCCCAGATGAACAAGTCATGGTTCAGCAAAGACTTTGCTACCTACCACGGGGACATCCTGGGAACGGTTAAGTATGGCCTATTTTTGAATGTGCTTGATGCAAATGTACCTGTGAAGTGAACAACTGGGGCACAACTGCTGCCACTGAATGGGTGGGTGTGTGTGGGGCCCAATTTTTGGAAAAAAGGGAGACTCCGCTTGGAGTAACCCTTGCTTACATTGTTTTTTAAAAGGAGCCAAGATGAACAAGTCATGGTTCAGAAAAGACTTTGCTACCTACCCCGGGGTCATCCTGGGAACGGTTAAGTATGGCGTATTTTTGAATGTGCTTGATGCAAATCTAGCTGTGAAGTGTACAACTGGGGCACAAGTGCTGCCACTGAATGGGTGGGTGTGTGTGGGGCCCAATTTTTGGAAAAAAGGGAGACTCCGCTTATAGTAACCCTTGTTTACATTGTTTTTTAAAAGGAGCCAAGATGAACAAGTCATGGTTCAGCAAAGACTTTGCTACCTACCCCGGGGTCATCCTGGGAACGGTTAAGTATGGCGTATTTTTGAATGTGCTTGATGCAAATCTAGCTGTGAAGTGTAAAACTGGGGCACAAGTGCTGCCACTGAAGGGGTGGGTGTGTGTGCGGCCCGATTTTTGGAAAAAAGGGAGACTCCGCTTGGAGTAACCCTTGCTTATATTGTTTTTTAAAAGGAGCCAAGATGAACAAGTCATGGTTCAGCAAAGACTTTGCTACCTACCCCGGGGTCATCCTGGGAACGGTTAAGTATGGCGTATTTTTGAATGTGCTTGATGCAAATCTAGCTGTGAAGTGTAAAACTGGGGCACAAGTGCTGCCACTGAAGGGGTGGGTGTGTGTGCGGCCCAATTTTTGGAAAAAAGGGAGACTCCACTTGGAGTAACCCTTGCTTACATTGTTTTTTAAAAGGAGCCAAGATGAACAAGTCATGGTTCAGCAAAGACTTTGCTACCAACCCCGGGGTCATCCTGGGAACGGTTAAGTATGTCGTATTTTTGAATGTGCTTGATGCAAATCTAGCTGTGAAGTGTACAACTGGGGCACAAGTGCTGCCACTGAATGGGTGGGTGTGTGTGGGGCCCAATTTTTGGAAAAAAGGGAGACTCCGCTTGGAGTAACCCTTGCTTACATTGTTTTTTAAAAGGAACCAAGATGAACAAGTCATGGTTCAGCAAAGACTTTGCTACCCACCCCGGGGTCATCTTGGGAACGGTTAAGTATGGCGTATTTTTGAATGTGCTTGATGCAAATCTAGCTGTGAAGTGTACAACTGGGGCACAAGTGCTGCCACTGAATGGGTGGGTGTGTGTGGGGCCCAATTTTTGGAAAAAAAAAGGAGACTCCGCTTGGAGTAACCCTTGCTTGCTGTGTTTTTTAAAAGGAGCCAAGATGAACAAGTCATGGTTCAGCAAAGACTTTGCTACCCACCCCGGGGTCATCCTGGGAACGGTTAAGTATGGCGTATTTTTGAATGTGCTTGATGCAAATCTAGCTGTGAAGTGTACAACTGGGGCACAAGTGCTGCAACTGAAGGGGTGGGTGTGTGTGTGGCCCAATTTTTGTAAAAAAGGGAGACTCCGCTTGGAGTAACCCTTGCTTGCTGTGTTTTTTAAAAGGAGCCAAGATGAACAGAGCTGGGATCAGGAAAGACTTAGCTACCTACCCCGGTGTCCTCCTGGGGACGGTTAAGTATGGCGTATTTTTGAATGTGCTTGATGCAAATCTAGCTGTGAAGTGTACAACTGGGGCACAAGTGCTGCCACTGAAGGGGTGAGTGTCTGTGTGGCCCAATTTTTGGAAAAAAGGAAGACTCCGCTTGGAGTAACCCTTGCTTACATTGTTTTTAAGAATGATCCAAGATGCACAGAGCTGGGATCAGGAAAGACTTTGCTACCTACCCCGGGGTCATCCTGGGGACGGTTAAGTATGGCGTATTTTTGAATGTGCTTGATGCAAATCTAGCTGTGAAGTGTACAACTGGGGCACAAGTGCTGCCACTGAAGGGGTGGGTGTGTGTGTGTGTGGCCCAATTTTTGGAAAAAAGAGAGAACTCCGCTTGGAGTCACCTTGTGGTGTTTTACCTGATTTTAGAAGGGCGTGCCATGCCTATATGTGTGTCTCCTCCTCTTTTTCCTTGTCCTGCTCTTTTGTTTCCGCATGAGTATATGTCCTTGTCACTTTCCCATGTGTTTGTGTTGTGAGTTGTTTGTCACCTTTTGGACACCTTTGAGGGTGTTTTCTAGGTGTTTTTATGTGTTTGTGATTGCCTGCCATTGTTTCCTATGCGGTTCGAGTTCGGTTCGTCGAACGTTCGCCGAACTGAACTCGAACGAGACCTCCGTTCGACGAACCGAACTCGAGCCGAACCACGGCCGGTTCGCTCATCTCTAGTCTTCAGAATAGATGAGACTTTATTTCTATTGGTGCTTTTCAAAAACCACCCCAAAACAAATGACTGCAAATGGAGTTTCTAGTTTGGCTTCTTATCCTTTCTTGAAGTATGCCTTGTTAAAGGGTTAATATTGACTTTTAGAATTACTACATCAAATAGGTGGCGCTAGAAATAAAGTCCTCTCCATTCTGAAGAGGCTGTTTGTATATTTAAGTTACCAGAGGAGCATTGCATGGCCTATAAGTCTCCTTAGGCTGACTTAGCACTCTCTGCAAGTAGAACGCTCCCCTTTCGACCCTCACATTTAGTGACTAATTTGACGACTCATTTCAGTGTGAACAGTATAATGCTTTATTGCCCTGTGGTGACTTTAAACATTTACAAACGGAATATTTTGGATACTTCTTATACCTTGAAATCTTGTTAAAGAATTAGATTTTCTCTATGTGTAAGGAAGGATATCTGCAAATGATATCAAGAAAGAACAAAACTTGCTACTGTCATTCCTCCCTCTGTACCGCCTATAATGAGCCCACAATGGAATACTGGGACTTAATATTTTATACGTCTTTATGTTGTTTTTCTCACCAATGAAAGATGGTTCTCACATATTGGCAAGGACTATTTTTTCTTAAAGGGGTAGGAAAATTAGCACCTAAATTTACAATCCGGATACTAGTCAACACCATAACTGAAATATTTAATCAATAATAATTAAGATTTTGCTCTCTTAGGTTCTAATAAATATGTGATAATATTTCCATTTAAATCTTGGCAAGTGAAGGAGCTCATATTGAGATTTTATCTTAGGAGTTGATATGTATCTTAATCGCTGCTTGGTTTAGACTGTTAGCCAGCGCCAAATATCTTTCATGTCTTATAAACTATTAGTCTATTACACTTTGATGTAAAATTGCAGGAAGATGCCAATTATTGTAATATGTTTGGTAGCATTTTCTCAACGTGTTTAATAGTCAGATTCTGATAAATACATGGCTAATGGATTTAATATACTTTTTCTCAATTTTGTAATTCTAAATTTAGGATTTAGGCTAAAGTTTGGAAATTTTCATGGCAGCAAAAATGTAAAAATTTAATACAGTCTAGTAAACTTTCATATTAAGAGAGAGCTTTTTATTTTAAAGGTTATGGACACCTTTTTAAATGTAGAACGAAGTTTATTTTAACATATTAGTGGTGTCTTTAGGGTTTCATTGACTTCTTTGAATAATGTACACATTGTAGCCATGCTTTTCAAAGATTAAAAACATACACATTAAATTGTTTGATGCTATTCACTTGGCCGTGCTTTGTTTTGAGACATAGTTTAAGATTACCCATATATAATCAATAGAGGGGTCATTGGTGGGGTATTTACCCAGGCGTACCCAGCAAGTGGGTGCAGTGAGGCTTTGTAATGTATGTCTCCCAGGCAGCATTTTGCTGTCGTTTGAGAGCTGGATTTAATCACTCTCCAAGTTAGCTGTTAAAGTGACAGCCAGATCAGAGTACATGGGAAATGCTGCCTCCCTGTATTCAATTGTACTTGCATCTCTCAGAAGAGGAGGATAATAATAAGGAAAGTGCTCCAATAGAGCTGCAAGAAGCAAGGAGTTTTATTGTGGGGGAATGGTTTAAGTGGACATTATGAAGGAGAAAAGTGTGAAGGGACAGTGTGGGGTGTAATGCAAAAGGACAGTATGGGTGGTAATTTGAGGAGACAATATCAGGCAAAATCAAGGGGACAATGTGGGAGAGTGTAAAGAGATAGTATGTGGAGAATAGTTTGAGTAGACACTATGGAGGGAAAAATCTGAGGGAACAGTTTGGGAGGAAAATGAGGGAATAGTTTAGTGGGTGGAATGTCAGTATGAGAGAGAAGTGTGAGGAGATAGTATGGGGCAATTTGAGGGGACAGTATGGGGGAATAGTGTAAGGGGACAGTATGGTGGAGAAAAGTGTGAGGAGACATTAGGGGGGTGAGTGAGAGGAAACCGTTTACATGGAGGTGTGAGGGGACACTATGAGCGGGACGTGTGAGGGGACAGTATGGGGGAACTGTGAGGGGATAGCATTTTAGAGAATAGTATAATGGGACAGTTTAACGTCAGCACCACCACACTGTCCCACTTCACCTGCCCGGCAGGGATGCTGGCGCACTCACCTTCCTGACCGCTCGCTTTCCTCATCACTACTTCCTATACCCAGGGCCTGGGAACACCACACAAGTCTCCAAGGAGCACGCTTAGGGTCCGCATCTGCCTCCCCTCTTAACGGCCCAGCAGAAGTGCTTCCAAGCCTTTGGCTGAGAGACACTAACTTTTTAAGGTATCCTCCTGCTATGGGAGGGGCCTGAGCAACGTGGTTATTCAGATAGATTCATGTTTGCTGGTTGTCAGGTCCTGTGTCCTGTGCCTGCTAATGTGTACATGTGTTCCAGGGAAACCCTGTGTCTTTTGAGGTAGTTTTGTCACAAGGAGATTTTGCAAACATTGCTGACTATCATGGTGGCATGAGGATCTGTGGAGACTATATATTGTGGCACTCTGCCTGCTGACTTCTCTGATGTCTGTGATCAGCGTAGGCAGACTTAAGCATTGACCCACAGATTTGTGCAGGCTAGCAAGAGTTAATCCCTGCTGGGCTGCTTGTTAGTCTGCTTTGATCACATGCTATGGGGAAGCCAGTCACATTTGCTCTCCTGCTGGCTGCACTCTTCCTTTAATGCAAGCTATAGCTTCCCTATACTGATCTGGTGAGGTGTTGTGATCCAAACTAGTGGTTATAGTACTTTATTGCTGTAAGTGGTTGTGTGTTAACTCTTATTGTCCTTTTGTTGCTGACTTACTTCTCTTGCTTTTCTCATTAGTTTCTTACTTTGTTCTTGTTAATTTGCAGCGTGTCTGAGTTTAGTTTTTTCCCTTTCTGTCTTAATCTGTGTTGCAAGCACACTCATGCCCTTTCCTTCCTAGAGGGGGAACAGATTAGCTCTGGTCAGGAAAATATTAAGGCATTGTACTCTGATATCTCCACTATCAGGGGTAATCCAGAGGTTAGGGATGGAATAGAGTCCCATACCAGGAGGGACATTATCGGAGCCCCCTGTCGCTCACTATCAGCTTTTTTATGGCTGGTGTTAGTTTTACATCAAGAATTTGTTGAAATGTCATTTAATCCATTATTCCTTCTACTCGTGACATGTTCCCCGTACCATTGGTTGTAACACAACGCCAAACATGATTGATCCACGCATACATGAAATATTGTGCCCTTTTTTTCTCCACACATACCTTTGATCACAGAGGGAGTCCATGTGTCCTGAAGTCCGTGAATGAAGTGAGCCGCAGGTGGAGGACTCACATGAGTGATATCACAGCTGATCCCGTGGCTCACTTCAGTCGTGGCCTGAACCTCACAGCAGGTAGTCTTGTTCTATGTCACTTGCTGTGAGAATCAGATGTAGCAGAGTGTTACGGGTCGTCGGTGAGGCTCTTGCAGCTGAGGCTAAGTCCTGTAGTGGGGTTTCTGAGCATGTCTGAGCTTGCAAGCAGGCTTTTTGTTCTAAGTCACCTTTTGCCCTTTCTGAGCCTGCTCACCACGTGGCGATCGTCGATTGGTCGTGAACTGGAATCACATGACTATGAAGTGTCGGCTTCTGATTGGCCGTGAGTGACATCTTCGCTGATGCGTGATCACATGATGATGACATACTGTCTGGTGATTGGCCACGGGTGACGCCATCGCTGACACGGGCTCCCATGACCATGACATGTTGGCTGCTGTTGACGGGTGACGTCATTCTTGACGAACTTGTTGATGATTGGTGGATTAAACTCGGAGCTCCTCCTTCTTGTGGGAGGTGCTTCATCTATAAAGGTTCCTTCAGCACTCTGTTCAGGGCTCAGTCGTTCTTGGTGCATGCATGGGGTAGACGCCTCATGTGTGTCCAATTAGGTAGGGTCTTAGTACCACCTAGTATTATACTACAGCCCGCTTCCATCTACATTAGAGGATCAGGGTTAGGCAGGGCCATCACTCACTGCTCTCAGTGTCTTTCTAATTCATCTGTTAGCATAGAGAGCACACTGACTCCCTCTGTGTGGTTAGCACAACGAGTGCAGGAAGCAGTACGGATAGTACTGTTTGCACACACATCAGTGTGAAGTAACACTGGTCTTAGTTAGTGGACTGCGGTTGGGCTACTATCCGCTTATGTTTTGTAGTTCCTGTAATTGGGCAGGAGCTACAGGTCCACTCTTCATATTAATCGCATTCACACACTTGCGGCATTATTAGTTACATCTCCTCTGTGAGGTAACAGAGGTGTCGGTTAGTGGGCAGCAGTTGGGGTAACCATCTGGGTATGCTTTGTAGTTTCTGTAATTGTGTGCCGCCCCCGTGCCAGCAGCCGGTGCTGCTCAGATCCGGAACTACGGTGCGGCTCGAGGGGTTCTCCAGACTTGGGGGTCGCGCAGACACTCCGAAAAAAAGGGGATGTATTTATACGGGATTGGTTGTAAAATGTCTGTGACGCCACCCACGGTGTGTGGTGAGAGGTAGCACCACTGCTTCCATTGCGGGGGCTCCTGGGGACATTTGGCAGACAGCTGAATGTTAATCCCTCCATGGGTAGGGATGAATGTCTCGGGACCCGGTGTCTCTATGCTGAAGATAGTGAGTGCAGTGGCCGGCACACCCGGCCAGGCCGGGGATGTTACTCACGGTCGAATAAAGCACACAAGTCCTGTGGTAAACCAAGGTGATGGTGGCCGGCTGCCGCAGACGGGTGTATCTGATCCCACACCCGGGTTGGTATTCAAAGTCTCTTTCCTCTGCACTCAGTGTGTTGTAGGTAGGAGTTCCCTGTGTGAAACGTGGGAGTCCGCTCCCGGTCCTTTGGTTGGGAGCCGTGCCCGTCTGACGCTGACCCTTGGGATCTACGGGCCCTGGCGGTTGCCCTATCCCTCTCTGTGGGTGGTTGTCTACTTTTCGGGACTTAGATTGGGACAGGACCTAAAATCCTGCCCTCAATCGATTAATTAGCTAGGCCGTTGGTTCCAGTCCTGGCTTCAGGGTTCAAGTACCCCCTCTATGCACACGGTTTCCAGGTCGGTTCTCTGGTGTCGGTACCGGCGGTCTCCAACCCTGCCCCGGTCCACCTCGGATCTCCACAGCCATCTTCCCGTCTCCTGCAGACTCTGGCTACCATCTGCCACCTAACCAAGGTGTCAGGGCTCTGACCCTGGCACCTATCAGCTTGCACCTCCACTCCAAACTTCACCTTCAACTCATCTGCACTGAACTCAACTCAACTCAACTCGACTCCACTCAACTGACTCTTTTTCTCGCCCCGGGCTCTCCAGACCCGTAGGTGGGCGTTCCCTATCTGCCTGGTCCCGCCCACTGGTGTGTCCGTCCTTCCCTGAGGGGGGGTGACTAGGGTTTCAGGTCAGTTGATTTAACCCTTCATGGGATAGGTGTTGTGCGGGGGCCTACATGTACATCTACCTGGTTTTCCAGGGCGCTAGAATTGGGCAGGAGCTACAAGTCCACTCTCCATATTATTCGCATTGACAGGGGGTTGATCCAGGGAACTAGTCTGATTGGTGTATGTGGAGTCAGGAAGGAATTTTTTTCCCCATTGGAGCTTATTTGACACATTGGGGTTTTTTGCCTTCCTCTGGATCAACATGTTAGGCTACGGGTTGAACTAGATGGACTTAAAGTCTCCCTTCAACCTTAAAAACTATGAAACTATGAAACACACGTGCTGCACTATTAGTTACATTTCCTCTGTGAGGTAACAGAGGAGTTGTTTGGTGGACAGCGGTTGGGGCACCATCCGCATATTCTTTGTAGTTCCTGTAATTGGGCAGGAGCTACAGGTCCACCCTTCTTATCATTTTGGCATTTGCCGTGTCTCTGTGAGTTAACAGTAGAGATGAGCGATGTTCGAGGTTCGCCAATTTCATTTTCTAGTGATTTTGGGGGGTATTTGAGACGTTGGACGAACTCCAGCCTTTTGCTAAAAGTTCGGCAGTTCGAGTTACGTTCGAGAACGGTTCGATCACCAAAAGCGTGGCTTTTTACAGTTACAGTGTGCAGGGAGCCATCGCTGGTTACCTGCAGTAAGCTGAAAACCAAGGTAAATATCAGGTATCCAAGCAAAGCACTTTGCTTAGTAACACGATGTTTACCCTGGCTACGTGTGCAAAAATCCCCGAAAGCCACACAGAAGCACTTCCGTGTGACTTCCGTCGGATGCCGCTGCAGTCTGTGTCCCGCTCCAGCCCCAGCCCCGCGGCTGCCCGCACAGCAGTGTCTGCAGCTGCCGGAACTGTAAAGTGTCCACAGCTGCCCACACTGCAGTGACAGCAGCTGCGGGGATGACAAGCGCTGCCGTCAGGAGGTTAGTGATTTCCTTACCTGCGGTGATGAACTCCTGCCCTCCCGACATCAGCGCTGTCACTGTCCTCCATGGCCGCTGCTTGTCACATCTCCTCTCGCTGCCGACCCGAGACTGTCACTAGCGGTGACGTCACAGACTCCCGGGATACTTGATTGTGAAGGCGGCAGTCATTAAACTCAGTAACAGCTCTGCTATCAGGAGTGCAGCAATCACCGCAGGTAATATACCTCGCTATCCTCCTGACAGCAGCACTTGTCATGCCCTGCAGTGACAGCTTTGCTATCAGGAGTGCAGCGATGACCGCAGGTAATGTACCTCGCTATCCTCCTGACACCAGCACTTGTCATGCCCTGCAGTGACCTGGGCTGACCTATTGACGTTAGATCAGGTCACTGCATTGCTCTCCCAGCCAATATGGACCATTCTGTTCTTCATTGACTGGGACATTGACTATGGTATGGATCGTCCTGGGAACCTCTTGGATTACACCAGACCTGGATTGGTTTTTCTTTCTAATAAATTGGTGAAAGAGGGAATGTTTTGGGGAGTGATTTTTCAAATAAAAATGTGATTGTCGTCTATTTTTTTTTTATTACTGACTGGGTTGGTAATGTCAGGTATCTGATAGGCGCCTGACATCATGAACCCCAGGGCTTGATGCCAGGTGACATTATACATCTGGTATTAACCCCATATATTACCCCGTTTTCCACCGCACCAGGGCAATGGGATGAGCTGGAGCGAAGCACCAGGATTGGTGCATCTAATGGATGCGCCACTTCTGGGGCGCCTGCGGCCTGCTATTTTTAGGCTGGGGAGAGTCCAATTACCATGGACCTCCCTAGTTTGAGAATACCAGACCCTAGCTGCCCACTTTACCTTGGCTGGTGATCCAATTTTGGGGGGACCCCCACGTGTTTTTTTTTTTAATTATTTATTTAATTTAAATAACAGCGTGGGGTGCCCTCAGATTTGGATTACCTGCCAAGGTGAAGCTGCCAGCAGGCTGCAGCCGTCTGCTTTACACTAGCTGGCTATCAAAAATCGGGGGAACCCCACGTCATTTTTTTTTTTTTTAAAATGTATTAATTTTTTTGGCTAAATACAAGGCTAGTCACCCCTTAGTGCCACATAAAAGGCACCAAAGGATGCAAAATTACAAAATGCAGGAGAGTGGGACATTATGTGTCTTTCTGCCATTATAATGACAGAAAAGTGTACAAGCACAGGAAAATCACCAGAGTGCTCTACGCTGTGAAAAGCAGTAGAAAATGGCACTGGAGTGAACATGTGACCGCCTCATGTAGGTTGAAGCTATGGATCCTGGGTAAATTTATGTATTTTCCCTCCTTCAGTTTTTTTGCAGTACGCAAAAAAATGGAAGGCACACGGATGACAAACGGATGACATACGGACTGTATACGGAATGGAAACGGATGCCTCATGGATGCACCTGTAAAAAAAACAGACCGTTTTTTGCGGACCGCAAAACGGATCGGTCATGTGAATGTAGCCTTATTCTGATCTGCTGTTTATAAACAGCAGGCAGAAATAATTGAATAGCGCCCCGCAGCGTCAGAAAATCTCCGGGGTTTAAGGGGGTAGCTGAGACCCTGGAGATCATGATTCAGGTTTTTCCGGTCCCCGGTCACGTGATCACCGGTATACACCGTATACCGATAATCACATTACAGTAAATGACAGCGCCGGTAAACAATTATTTATCTCCCATCTGGCATGAACAAACATGCCAGATGGGAGATAAATCTCCTCCTCGGTCCCCTCCGGTCCCCCGGTGTCACCAAAGTGCCCCCCCGACCACCTCCCGGAAATCCAAGATGGTCGCGCGCACAGTAGTGCACCGGCCGCATTCACCCTACTCCTCTGATTTCTGTCGCATGTGCCATGACACATGCGACAGAAAACTCCTCCCCAGGCCTTGCCCTATAACCGCACCGGTGTTCCCCAGTGTCCCACGGTACCTGTGCAGTGTTGATCCCCCGCGTCCCCCTCCTTCACAATAGACGCTGCCGCATGCACGGAGCGGCTGTCAGCTCAGCTTCCTGTATTCAGACACAGTGAGTGGTGGTAACCATGCATCTGTAAGCTACTGCAATGCCCTGCTTATGAGGTAAGGAACATAGTTGATCAGGAGAGCTATACTACATTTCCAAATGGAGGTATTTGATTTTATAGTTGCCCTGCTAAATGACTACCAAACATGAGAGTCCGTTATACGCCACAAAAAAAAACACATCTAAATAGCGAGCTCTGTTGTTTAGTATTCATTCAGCAGGATAACTGTACTTAAAGGGGTATTCCATCTCCAAGATCCTATCCCCAATATATAGTAGGTGGAATAGCAATAATATCAGCAAATACCAATATTTGGAAATGTAGAATAGTTCTCCTGATTAGGCATGCCCTTACCTCATGAGCAGGGCATTGCAGCTTTGGTAGCAACAGTTAAGACATGGACTCTGCTGCTGTGGACCCGGGGAGAGTGGGTGCAGATTCATTGCACCCACACTCCTGACATGGAAGGTCTGCACTCCTAGAAAATGGGGGATACATTCCCTGACCGTGTCCCCCCATATTCTAGATTGTCCAGAGTCATCGTGGGACCCCCTTATTTTTTTTTCCTTACAATAAATTGGTGAAAGAGGGAATGCTTTGGGGAGTGTTTTTTCAAATAAACTTGTTTTTGTCTATTTTTTTGTTAGTACTGACAGTTTGTCATGTCGGGTATCTGATAGACGCCATGACATCACAAACTGCTGGGCTTGATATCAGGTGACCTTACAGCTAGTATCAACCCCATTTACTACCCCGTTTGCCACTGCACCAGGGCAAGGGATGAACTGGGGTGAAGCGCCAGGATTGGCACATCTAGTGGCCTGCTATTTTTAGGCTGTGAAGGGCCAATAACTATGGACCTTCCCACCCTGAGAATACCAGACCACAACTGTCCGCTTTACCTTGGCTGGTGATCCAATTTGGGGAGGACCCTACTTTTTTTTGTAATTATTAATATTTATAAAATAATTATAAAAAAAAGAGCCTGGGATGACCTCCACATTGGATCACCAACCTTGGTAAAGTTGCCAGCTGTGGTTTTCAGGCTACAGCCGTCTGCTTTACCCTAGATGGCTAACAAAAATCGGGGATCCCACGTCATTTTTTTTTTTTAAAACTATTTTTTTTAAATAAAAAAAAAATTAATGGGCTTCGCTATATTTTGATTGCCAGCCAAGGTAATGCCAGGTAGATGGGGGTGGCAACCCGTAGCTGTCTGCTTTATCTGCGCTGAGAATCAAAAATACCGCGGAGCGCTACGACATTTTTTTGAATGATTTATTTTTATAGTACTGTGATGTCAGGCAATCAAAAAACAGGGAAGCCCATTTTTTTTTAATTTAATTAAATAATTAAAAAAATATATATGGGCTGCCGCTGCATTTTTTGTATTGGTAGCTAAGGGTGATCCAAGCAGCTACTGGCTGCTTACCCCCACTGCTTGGTGTTACCTTCACTCGCAATGGAAAATCCAGGGAAGCATTTTTTATTTTTTTTGCCAAAAAACTAAAAACAAAATGACGTAAGCTTCGCCATATTTTTGTATGCTAGCCAGGTACAGCAGACAGGTACGGGCTGCCCCCAACCCCCAGTTTCCTATTTGTATCCAGCTGGGAACTAAAAATATAGGTAAGCCCTTTTTTTAATTATTTCATGAATTTCATTTCCCCATTTTTGTGTCCAGCCAGGTACAACTAGGCAGCTGGGGATTGGAATCTGCAGCAAAGGTTAGCCCGAACTTTCTGGGCCCCTCTGCTGCGAATTGCAGTCCACAGCCACCCCAGAAAATGGCGCTTTCATAGAGGTGCCATCATCTGGCGCTGTATCCAACTCTTCCAGCTGCCATGAAGCCGGGATGGCTTGCTGGGTAATAATGAGTTAATACTAGCTTTGTTTTACTAGCTAGTATTAAGCCAGAGATTCTTAATGTCAGGCAAGTTTAACCCAGCCATTAAGAATCTTCAATAAAGGGTTAAAAAAAAGGCACCACACAGAGAAAAAATACTTTAAAAGAAATAAATACACAGACACATTAGAGACTCCATGTTTATTACTCCCTGTCACCCCACCATGATCCTGTTCTTCTGTCTTCTTTCTCCTTCAACCCATGCAGCTCTGCTACATCAGACAGCACTGCATGGGAGGAAGACGCTGCTGCTTCCCGTGCAGTTTATTCACTCAGTGACTGAGCAGAGTCTGCAGGCTGTAAGCGGTGACGTCACCGCTGGCAGACGGGTTACTATAGCAACGGTGCTCCGATCACGTGATTCCCTGTGCTGCAATTCACCGGCTGTGGCAGCCAGTCCTTGCATGTGGCTGACTCTGTAAAGAGCGCCCACATGCAAGAACGGGGAAGCCAACCGTGTGCCAGAGCATTTCACCGGTACACGGAGATACACAAATGAGCACCGCGTACCAGAGAGATGCACTGACAGGTCCTAGCATGACGTCATAGCCATGTGACCAGTCTGTAGCCAATGAAATAATAGACACGTGACTGGTCACATGCTTTTTTTGAGGTCACGGAAGGTCCTATTATCAGTGCTGGTTACCGAGAGGACGCAGCGATTATCAAGGAAAAGCGGCGGGAGACAGAGTGCAGGACGCGTCGTGGGGACCTGTAAGTGTAATGGCAATGTTTATTAACTGTATGTGTACATGTATAATTATTTTTTTATGTGTTTGTGTTTGCCTCCCATTGTTTTCAATGGGGCTCAAGAGGTTCGTCGAACCGAACTCAAACGGAGCTTCCGTTCGACGAACCGAACCGAACTCGAGCTTTCCGAGGCTCGCTCATCTCTAGTTAACAGTGAACACTGCACTTAGTCTTAGGGGTACTTTGCACACTACGACATCGCAGGTGCGATGTTGGTGGGGTCATGTCGAAAGTGACGCACTTCCTGCGTCGCTCTCGACATCGTAGTGTGTAAATCCTAGATGATACGATTAACGAGCGCAAAAGCGTCATAATCGTATCATCGGTGTAGCGTCGGCGAATTCCATAATTACGCTAACGCGACAGTCCGTTGTTGTTCCTCGCTCCTGCGGCAGCACACATCGCTGTGTATGAAGTCGCAGGAGCGAGGAACATCTCCTACCTGCGTCACCGCGGCTCCCGTCGGCTATGAGGAAGGAAGGAGGTGGGCAGGATGTTTCCTATTGGCCGCCTGCCGTGTTACATCGCAGTGATGCCGCACGACCCGCCCCCTTAATAAGGCGGCGGGTCGCCGGCCAGAGCGACGTCGCAGGTCAGGTGAGTGCATGTGAAGCTGCCGTAGCGATAATGTTCGCTACGGCAGCTATCACAATGATATCGCAGCTGCGACGGGGGCGGGGACTATCGCGTTCTGCATCGCAGCATCTGCTTGCGATGTCGCAGCGTGCAAAGTACCCCTTAGTGTCACTATGAGGTAACAGTGATAGTACCACTCTTGTGGTACAGTATCCCTTACCTTGCCTTCGCCAGCCGCACATTATTCTGCACGGTGGGCCCTGATTGCTAGATAGCCTACCTATTCCCTACCAATTGGCAGTCCCATAACACAGAGCTGAAAGTGTCGTGGGACTTTGTGTGGATTATGTTGGATCTGGAGTGTCTTTTTTGTCTTTTATTTCAAATAAAGGATTTTTTCGGTGTTTGTGATTATTTACTTTCACATTAGTGATTAGGGTGTCTCATAGACAACTGCAAAGACTAATCTAGGATTTAGTGGCAGCTATGGGCTGCCATTAACCCCTTATTACCCCGATTGCCACCCCACCAGGGAAATCGGGCAGAGCTGTGTAAAGTACCGGGACTGTCGCATCTAATTTATGCAGCAATTCCGGATGACTTCTGGCTGATATTTTAGGCTGGAGAGAGCCTAATAACAATAGGACTCCCCAGTCTGAGAATACCAGCCCCCAGCTGTGGGGCTTTATCTTGGCTGGGTATCAAAATTGATGGAACCGCACACCATTTTTTTTTAAGTATTTGTTTATTTACTTTACTGTAGGATATAGAATACCCACTGGCATCTGTGATTGGTTGCAGTCAGATAGCTGTCACTCAGCGTGGGGCGCTTCTGACTTCTACCAATCACAGACGCCGGTGGGCGGGGGAAGCAGTGCATATGTATGAGCCTAATGAGTGCCCCCAAAAGAAGAATGAGAGGCTGTGGGAGTAATAATCATATTTATTCATTTATATAGCGCTATTGATTCCACAGCACTTTACATACATTGGACACACTGTCCCCATTGGGGCTCACAATCTAATTTCCCTATCTGTATGTTTTTGGAGTGTGGGAGGAAACCGGAGTACCCGGAGGAAACCCACACAAACACGGGGAGAACATACAAGCTTCTTGGTGGGATTTGAACCCAGGACCCCAGCACTGCAAGACTGCAGTGCTAACCACTGAGCCACCGTGCCGCCCCTGGAGTAGTGTGACAGCTGTGCCACGCCAGTGATAGGTGAGTATGAAGCACTTGTAGAGGGAGAGACAGATAGAGAGAGAGAGAATTCTGGAACAATTTGGGTGACCTGCCTTTAAGGTGACAAAAACGCAAGTAAAACTCATTCAAAACGCACAAATTTGGTAGCATGCATTTTCTTGCATTTTTCATCCCCTTATTGATTTCAATGGGTGACAAAACATGACAAAACCACAAGAATAAAGTTACCTCTTTTTTGTCAAACAGTTTTGACAAACTGTAGACAAAAACAGTGCAACGTGTGTACAGAAAGTCTGAATTCTCATAGACATTGCTGGGAAGTCAAAAGTCAGAACTTGCTAGCAACAAAACTGCACAAATAAATGCAACAAAAACGTGACAAAAAATGCAGCATGCGCATGTACTGTAGCTTAATGATGCTGAATTTTATGATGAGGAGGCCATGAAGGCCATATTTGTGCTGATGTCTTTGAACAGTAGAACAATGAATCACAACTCCAGAGTCTACTAAATCTTCCTGAAGGTCTGTGACAGTTAAGTGGGGGTCCTGATTTATGTTTCTAGCAATCCAATGAGCAGCTCTCACAGAAATTTTGCTTGGTCTTCAGGACCTTATCTTGACCTGAAATATTCCTAGTAACTGCCATTTCCTAATTACATGTTGAACCGAGGAAAGGGCAACTTTAAAACGATATGCCATTTTCTCATAGCCTTCTCCTGCTTTGTGAGCTTCCATCATTTTCATTTTCAGAGTGCTAGACAGCTGCTTAGAAAAAGCCATTGCGCCTGTTTTTTGACACAAAGTTAGAGGAGGCTGTTCTTTTATAAAGCTATTACATTTACATCACCTGGCTTTTTTAATGATGATAGTGAATAAGCCATAACTCTAACAGGCTAAGGTTTGAAACCTTGGTCAAAGTTATCTGAGCACACAAATCTCCAATGGTGATCAAACCTTTGCATTGGCCCATTTTCCTTTTTGTAATTTTTAAAATGTAAAAGATTAAATTGTATTATTTCTTTTGCTTAAAATGCAAAGGAAATGTGTAAGCTTTAACTTTATGCCTTTTAGAGATCATTTAATCTTTAACTTGCTTAACTGTTCAAAAAAACAGTACTTTTGCAAGGGGTGCCCAAACCTTTACATGCTACTGTACTTTATACTGTATATATGCTAACACATACAAACACACATTTAAAATATATATATATATATATATATATATATATATATATATATATATATATGTGACGCCCTGACAAAATCAGGTTGTCACAGGAGACTGCATCCATCTTCCAGATGCAGGACTCCCTCCTCCTTAGCCTTCCCACACAACCCCACACCAGCCACAAAGCCTAATGTGACGCCCTGGGCAAGCCAGGGGTCACAGGTCATCACACCACCACACCCTACACCCCAGTTAGGAACACCAAGGCTACCAAAATCCTTGTTGCCTTCCTCTAGGGGCTGATGTGCACACCAGGGGATGGGCCAGGCGGTTGGTTCTGCCCACCGAGGAGTACACAGCCCTGGGGGCGGGAGAACCAGGCAGTTGAAGCCAGACTAGAGTCTGAGGAAGAGTTCGGTTAGGGAGGTGAAGGAGTAAACAGTGAAGTTGAGTGAGGGAAGTGAAAGTGAGAGGAAGTGGTAGTGGAGCTAAAGAGGAAAGCTGAAGTAACAGAAAAGGAGTAAAAGTGAGAGTAAGAAAGCCTGAAGTTGGTCCGGCTGTGTGCCTGGACAGGGTCAGCAAGGTCAGCAACGGCAGTGACAGTCTGGAGGGGGACTGCTCGGAGGTTGCTGGAAGGACCGCGGACGGGTAGTGGCCCGGCAGTCTGGAGCAGTATACGAAGAACAGTCAGCACCAAGGCAGGGGTCTCTCGGACCCCGGCAAGGCTAGGAGTCACCGTAAATTTGCCAAATCCGTCAGTGAAGGGGACGTCTGTCTCCAAACAACCAAGTCCTGATTGAAGGCAACAGTCCAACCATTGAGGAGAAACACCGCCACCGCCAGGGCACCAGTTTCTCAGGGCCAGCGCCTGCGGGCAAAGTCGGGCTCCTTCGGTCCAGCTTGAAGCCGGGGAGCGGGTTACCAGTGGGAACCCATCGCAACCATTGTAAACTTAGGTGCAGGACAGAGGGACCGTCACCTACTGAGGAAAGAAAGTGCAGCCGTCCGTGGGAACCATCTTTCCAGCCGTGTGTTTTACCGAGAACTGTGTCATCATCTCAGGCTGAGTGAGTACCACAGTGCCGAAAGGCACAGCGCTGCCCCCGCGTCCCTGCGCCCACCAAGCCCTGCATCTCCCACCTCATCACTGGGCCCCGGGATCACCAACCCCTACCCACGGAGGGGCAACACAACAACTGGCTGCTCCATACCATCCTTCCCGGGATCCCCATACAGAGCAGCGGTGGTGCTAACAAATCACCACAACCGTGGGTGGCGTCACGGACAATAAACAAACCCCAACACCCAAAAACAAACCCCCTTTCACTCACGGGCGAGGAGCGCCGCTCGAGTCCCCGGGATCCGGCCCATCGCTCGAGCCACCGAGCAGCGGCAGCAGCAGGCCGCAGTGCCAGCCGGACCCGAGCAGCAGAAGGGAGAGCGCGGCGTCCCCTCCTCCGCCCGCGACAACTTGGCGTCACGAACAGGATCTTACCGCTCTGCCGTTGGGTAGAGGTGCGCCTTGTGACCGCCGGAGGTGTCCGGCCGGAAAATTTCAGAAGTCGCCATCTTTGGCGCGAAAAGTTCCCGCTCGAGCGTCTTCTCGAGTAGCAGAGGCGCGAAGGCCAAAACCCCGCCCCGATAGAGGAGGGGCCGGAAAGAAGCTAAGGGGGACGGAAACAAGATGTCTGCGCCCGACGGAGCCGCTGGAGGAGCGGTGGTCGCAGCCGCAGTGGCACCCGCGGATGGGAATGGGCCTGCCCAGGTCCCAGCCACGCTGGCGGGAGGTGCCACGGCCCCCACGCTCGCTCAGGTGATGCCGTTCTCCTTGCCCTATGCGCCCGGAGCTGCCTGGCTACCGCAGTATGACGGGAAACCGGACGCCTTACAGGTCTTCCGGAAAAAGCTTAACCCGTTGCTAGAACTGTACCCCCTGACCGATAAGCAACGTGCAGCGATAGTGCTAGGCCAGTTAACCGGTGCGGCTGAGCAGGAGGCGGAGACCTGGGCCTAGGGGGACCGGCTCTCTGTAGCCACCATCTTTGAGAAGCTACAGACTGCCTTTGAAACCCGGACCGAAGCTGAGCTGAGGATGCAGTTTTACCAGTGCCGGCAACGGGCTGTGGATAGCATTCGGGACTATGCTATACGTCTGCAAACCGCCCTCCGCACGCTAAAGCGGGTGAATCCTATCAATGAGGCGAACAGCAACAAGATGCTAGTAGAGCAATTTGTGCAGGGGATGACATCCCCTGAGGATCGCAAACAACTCCGGCTGTGGGCCCTAGAACACCCTGATGTGGACTTTGCTGTGTTAAAAGAACGGGCCATTAAAGCACTACAGCCCCCAGCCTCAGAAGTCCTGGAGCCAGCCCCGTGGCCCATTGAGACAGCCCCCGTGGTGGTGGCCCCTGCCCTACCAACCTTTCCAAAACCTGCAGCCCCAAGCAGCACTATAGAGGAACTGGCAGCACAGGTCCGTCGCATGGACGGAGACCTCGCCAAGATTCTTGCTCCACTCCAACCTTTGACCCAATCTCAGCCTTCAGCACAGATACAGCTTGCGAACAGCCCTGAGGATGTCCCTTGGATGCAGTGGAGAAGTAATAACAACCCGCGGAGCAGACCTCCCACCTGCTACAAGTGCCGTAAGCCTGGGCATTACATCCGAGAGTGCCCGTTAAACGAGCAACCCCTGGGGCCCCGGGCCAACAATCAGGAGTAGAACCCCGTGGCCCCTCGGACTGGAGGGACCGGTATATCGGGGCCCGGCCCATCATCCCCGTGGCTGTGGACGGCATACCGGTGATGGCTCTGTTGGACACTGGATCGCAGGTAACCACTATACCATACACATTGTACCAGCGGTATTGGGGGATAGACGAGCTGGCACCCCCAGACACTAGTATAACACTAATTGCTGCCAATGGACTCCCATTGACCCAAGTGGGGTATAAACAGGTGGCTATGACAGTAGGGCAAGCTGAACTGCAACACCAGGGTATGATTGTGATCATGAATGAACCCAGTGATCATAACCCGAAGATAGTGCTAGGAACCAATGTGATGGAGCACTGTATGGGTGATGTGTTGGCCCTACTGCAGCAGCTGGCCGCCACGGCGGCGGGGAGCCGACAGAGAGCTGTGCAGCGTGAGATCCGAGCCTTGATGTACCGCCAGCATGTAAACTCAACAGGAGGAGAGATTGGTGGAGTGAGAGTGATGGATGTTGCTCCGTTGCTTGTGCCCCCTAGGAGTGAGATGATGATTTGGTGTAGGGCAGCAGTAGGGCCTCAGGGGCGTGACTAGCCTGCCATGATGGAGCCCATACCCTCCGAGCACTGGCCCACTGTAATGGCCGCCCGAGGGGTGGTAGACGTGAAGAAGGGGAGAGTGCCCGTGAGGGTGCTGAACTGTGGGGAGGAAGAAGTCAGGCTTCCCCGGTATGCCACTATTGCCAAGCTACTCACCCTGGATCCCCACACCATCCACGAAGCCAGTCCCCCAGTCTCCCCACCTACTACCAGCACTTCCCCGCCTCAAGGGGAGGTAAATGAGTGGCACCAACAGCTACACGTGGGCACTGATGATACCCCTACACATCACAAAGCAGGGGGTATACAGGGTGGTGCGGGAGTATGAACAGGTTTTCAGCAAACATCCACTAGACTTTGGGCAGATCAAGGGAGTCCAACACCATATCCCCACCGGGGAACACCCCCCTATCAAAGAGAGGTACAGGCCTATTCCCCCTGCACATTACCAGTGTGCCAAAGATATGTTGAGGAATATGAAGGAGGCAGGGGTTATTCGGGACAGCTGTAGTCCCTGGGCCGCTCCGTTGGTACTGGTCAAGAAGAAAGATGGTACCATGCGGATGTGTGTGGACTACCGGAAGATTAATCAGATAACCCATAAAGATGCCTACCCACTGCCCCGTATTGAAGAGTCTTTGGCCGCACTGAGAACGGCAAATTACTTCTCTACCCTTGACCTCACCAGTGGGTACTGGCAAGTGGCCGTGGCCCCGGAAGACCGGGAGAAAACCGCCTTCACCACCCTGATGGGGCTCTGTGAATTCAATAGTATGCCGTTCGGGCTGTGCAATGCCCCGGGAACCTTCCAACGGCTGATGGAGTGCTGTCTGGGACACCTAAACTTCGAGACCGTCCTATTGTACTTGGATGATGTGATTGTTTACTCCCAGACGTATGAAGCCCATCTGGAGCACCTGGCCGAGGTGTTCGCGTCCCTTGCCAAATATGGGATGAAGCTGAAGCCCTCTAAGTGTCACCTGCTGAAACCCAGAGTGCAGTACCTGGGGCACGTGGTAAGTGCAGAAGGTGTCGCCCCCGACCCTGAGAAGATCACTGCCATCCAGGGCTGGCCGAGACCAACTACCGTGAGGGAAGTAAGGCAGTTTCTGGGTCTGGTGGGGTACTACCGGCGCTTTATCAAAGGGTACACGAAGATGGCTGCCCCCATGCAAGATCTCCTCGTGGGACAGACCAAAGGTGGTAGACCCATCGGAGCCCCACTGGTGTGGGAAGAAAAGCATGAGGAATCCTTCTGCTAGCTGAAAGCGGCCTTGACCGGGGACGAGGTCCTAGCGTATCCTGACTATGGCTGTCCGTTCATCCTCTACACCGACGCCAGCAATGTGGGACTAGGAGCAGTCCTGTCCCAGGTCCAGGATGGGAAGGAGAAAGTGATTGCTTACGCTAGCCGGAAGCTTCGGCCAACTGAAAGGAACCCTGAGAACTACAGCTCCTTCAAGCTCGAGCTCCTGGCATTGGTATGGGCTATCACAGAGAGGTTCCGCCACTACTTGGCTGCAGCAAAATTCACCGCTTTCACGGACAACAATCCGTTGACTCACCTGGACACGGCCAAGTTGGGCGCGTTGGAGCAGCGGTGGGTGGCCCGGCTAGCCAACTATGACTTCACCATCAAGTACCGTGCTGGTCGCGTCAACATCAATGCTGATGCACTCTCCCGAATGCCCCATTTGTCAGAGGAAGGGTGTGAGGATGACGACCTCAAGGAGATCGAGTTGCCTGCATTTCACCAGCCATCAACTGAGAGGGTACAGGTACACCAACAACGGGTGGACTTGGACCCACGGCCCAGTCAAGAGTGGCAGGAAGCTCAAAACCAGGCGCCGGCTGTCCGCCTCGTCAAGACCCTGGTGGAACAAGGTGCTGTTGGAATGGACCCTGCCGCCCCAGCTGAAGCCCAGCGCTTGTGGAAAGAACGGAAACGGCTGTACCTACATCAAGGGAAGCTGTACCGTGAGCTGATCAACCCGAAGACTCATGAGAAAATATGCCAGTTGGTTATTCCCCAAGCTGATGTAGCTACTGTTTTGCGGGCATACCATGATGGTGCCGGGCACTTCGGGTGGAAAAAGCTGGAGATGCTGTTGAGAGAGCGGTTCTACTGGAGTGGGATGCGGGAATCGGTAGAAGCCTGGTGCCGGGAGTGTGGCCCTTGCACGCTGAGGAGGAAGGACGAGACCAGCCAGAGGGCGCCCCTACACCCGATCATCACACATCAGCCGCTGGAACTGGTCGCCTTGGACCATGTCAAGCTCACCCCCAGCCGAAGTGGGTACGCCTACGCGTTGACCATCGTAGACCACTATTCAAGATTCATGGTGGTTGTCCCCGTCAAGGACTTAACTGGTCGAACAGCCGCTCGAGCGTTCCAGGCTTATTTCTGCCGACCGCATGGATATCCCGAAAAGGTGCTTACTGACCAAGGCCCGGCTTTTGAAGCAGAGGTGTTCCATGAGTTCTGCCAGTTGTACGGCTGTAAGAAGATCCGGACCACCCCTTACCATGCCCAGACCAACGGCATGTGTGAGAAGATGAACCACTTGGTCCTGGGACTCCTCAAGACGTTACCGCTGGAAGAGCGGAACCTGTGGCCAGAAAAGCTACCCGACCTGGTCGATATGTACAACAATATCCCGTCCAGTTCCAAAAAGTGCACCCCAGCATATCTGATGAGGGCTCGCCCCGGCCGCCTGCTGGTGGACCTGGAGATGGGGTTGGAGGCCCGGAAGCACTTCCTTCAACAGCTGAATGGGAAACTCGGCGGAGAGCCCAATACCGGCAGATTCAAGAATATGTCGAGAAGAACTTGAGTCGGAGTCGGGAACTGCAGGAGCAGCGCTTTAATCAAAAGGCGTCTGCTGGCCCTTTTCAGCCCGGAGATGTCGTCCTGAAGCGGAAGAGGAAAACCCACAAGCTGGATGATCAATGGGAACAGAACCCGTACGTCATACAGCCCACCGGATGGGAAGATGGGAAGGCCTACCAAATTAGTCGTGACCAAGGAGGCACTTTGGCCACAGTTTCCCGGGACCATCTGAAAAGGTGCCCACCAGCATTGAGGGCGATGGCTGAAGTACCAGTTCCTCCACCAGCAGAGAAGGCAGAAGGGGTGATCCACACTGTGATGAATGACTTCCCAGCAGACTGGCCTACACAGAACGGCGCGGTGATTCTTCCAGTGAGACTGTTCCCACAACCTGTGGATGAAGAAGTGGTGGAAGCGGTCAACCGTGAGCCAGAACCAGTGCCAGTGCCCAGGGATGAACCTGTGCCCAGTTCCCCTATGCCTCCGCCTGCCCCACATAATCACAGGGAGGAGGAACCGGTTGTTCCCTCTACCCCACTGCCCAGTCCCACTGACACCGGACCCCGGAGGTCCACCCGTCCCAACCTAGGTAGACCCCCACTTAGGTACAGAGAGACCGTCCTTTAAAGAGGGGATCAGGAAGTCAGTGTATGTTTGTTTAAAAGTTTGAAAAAGTTGAAAAATGATGATAAGCAGAAAATGGAACCGAAAAATAATCTGATTTACCGTGATAGAGAAAACCGGCCGTAGCCGGCACCGTTGTCCCCGTGGGGACCGTTTAAAAGTTTGGATGGAGAACTTTCCATGGACAAGCCCGTGAACTTGCAGGGCAACCACAAACGTTAGTGGCTTGTAAATAAGTTGTTTTACCTTTACCGTTTCCGCAGTTACCGCCTCCGGAGAGGCAGGTTGAAGGGAGGGCCCTCAGCAGAGCAGGCTGGGGCCCCGCCACCACAGGAACCGGTAGCTACCCTCTGGAGGGGAAGGACAGATCCCGCTCGGGTGACTTGTGCTGGACTTGGGTAAAGGGGTGCTGCTTGGGTTTTAGGGGCAGCATCAGGGCCAGTTTGCTTGGGTGGGAGAGAGCGGAAACCGTAACCGTAAACCGTTAGCAACGTTTAAGCACTGAACCTCCCGATGTGGGATGATGTTATGATTTGTAAATATGTTACCGTTTACCTTTTTCAGAAAATAAAACCGGTGTTGGACGGGCAGCCCACGGACGGTCTGCATTTTGCTCAGGGGGAATGTGACGCCCTGGGCAAGCCAGGGGTCACAGGTCATCACACCACCACACCCTACACCCCAGTTAGGAACACCAAGGCTACCAAAATCCTTGTTGCCTTCCTCCAGGGGCTGATGTTAACACCAGGGGGTGGGCCAGGCAGTTGGCTCCGCCCACTGAGGAGTACACAGCCCTGGGGGCGGGAGAACCAGGCAGTTGAAGCCAGACTAGAGTCTGAGGAAGAGTTCGGTTAGGGAGGTGAAGGAGTAAACAGTGAAGTTGAGTGAGGGAAGTGAAAGTGAGAGGAAGTGGTAGTGGAGCTAAAGAGGAAAGCTGAAGTAACAGAAAAGGAGTAAAAGTGAGAGTAAGACAGCCTGAAGTTGGTCCGGCTGTGTGCCTGGACAGGGTCAGCAAGGTCAGCAACGGCAGTGACAGTCTGGAGGAGGACTGCTCGGAGGTTGCTGGAAGGACCGCGGACGGGTAGTGGCCCGGCGGTCTGGAGCAGTATACGAACAACAGTCAGCACCAAGGCAGGGGCCTCTCGGACCCCGGCAAGGCTAGGAGTCGCCGTAAATTTGCCAAATCCATCAGTGAAGGGGACGTCTGTCTCCAAACAACCAAGTCCCGATTGAAGGCAACAGTCCAACCATTGAGGAGAGACACCGCCACCGCCAGGGCACCAGTTTCTCAGGGCCAGCGCCTGCGGGCAAAGTCGGGCTCCTTCGGTCCAGCTTGAAGGCGGGGAGCGGGTTACCGGTGGGAACCCATCGCAACCATTGTAAACTTAGGTGCAGGACAGAGGGACCCTCACCGTCACCTACTGGGGAAAGCAAGTCCAGCCGTCCGTGGGAACCGTCTTTCCAGCCGTGTGTTTTACCGAGAACTGTGTCATCGTCTCAGACTGAGTGAGTACCACAGTGCCGCAAGGCACAGCGCTGCCCCCGCGTCCCTGCGCCCACCAAGCCCTGCATCTCCCACCTCATCACTGGGCCCCGGGATCACCAACCCCTACACACGGAGGGGCAACACAACAACTGGCTGCTCCATACCATCCTTCCCGGGATCCCCATACAGAGCAGCGGTGGTGCTAACAAATCACCACAACCGTGGGTGGCGTCACAGACAATAAACAAACCCCAACACCCAAAAACAAACCCCCTTTCACTCACGGGCGAGGAGCGCCGCTCGAGTCCCCGGGATCCGGCCCATCGCTTGAGCCACCGAGCAGCGGCAGCAGCAGGCCGCAGTGCCAGCCGGACCCGAGCAGCAGAAGGGAGAGCGCGGCGTCCCCTCCTCCGCCCGCGACACTAGTCACCCCCCAAAGACAATAGGGACATACCAGTGGGTGGGGCCAGGCAGATGGTGACGCCCGCTTAGGGGTCCTGAGGTGTTTGGGGAGGGAACAAGACAGATTAGTCTGAGTAGTGGAACTGAGAGGAGTGAAGTGGTAGTCGGGGGTTGTAGCTCCCGGACTACCAAACTACCTGAGCTGACTAGGTGGCAGATGGCAGAGCAGGACCACAGGTGATGGAGATCCACTCGCGGGAGACCTTAAGTGGACCGGGGCAGGGTTGTAGCCCGCCGGTGTTGACAGCGGGAATCCGGTCTGGATGCTGTGCACAGTCGGGGTACCTGGACCCCAGGGCGAGGACATCTGCAAGCACCTTGTCAATTAGCCAGCAGGGGACAAGGTTCCAGATATTGTCCCACGAGTAGCCCAGATAGAGTGAGACGGGAGCCCAACGCGGGGGATAGGGCATCTGCAAGTGCCTGCAAAAATCCCAAGGGTCAGATCTCGCGGGCGACAGCTCCCACAGCAAAGACACCGGGAGTGGACTTTTCCCGTTCCATGCGGACTAGTCAACACACGAGACACCAAACTAGAGTGTAGTAGGAAGGGCCCTTGTTCTGTTCACCAGTGTGCGGGACTCGAGCACACCCCTCCAGAGGTTACCGGTATCCGGCACTTGTTTTACTACTTGGACTCTGTGTGACTTACTCAAAAACTGTGAGTACACCGGTATCATCCAGTCCAGCCTGCAGACTGTGCCCCAGCATTGCACTCCACCTACACCTGGGCCCCGGGACAACACCTCCCCTACCCGTGGAGGGGATACCATCCTGCTGCCCCGCTCCATCAGCCCCGGGTGCCCAATATCAAGGCAGCGGCGGTGTCTTGACTATCACCGCAACCTACGGGTGGCGTCACTGACAAACTCTGCCCTGTAAATAACCCCCTTTATTCAGTTGTGGGCGATGGGCTGCTGCACGAGCCTCGACTCCGGCTGCCACTCGAGCCACAGCTGCGATCCCGGATCTGAGTGTCTCGAGTAGCCTCCCCCCCCGCCGTGGTCTGCACCCCCGCCCGTGACATATATACTAACCTTCTTATTAGATCTGTTACTCCACTTGCCAGATCCTTGGGCAGATCCCAGGACAATGTTGGACAGGTCACACATTGTAATGGGGAGGGGGAAAGACACAGCAAAGACCGGATAGAGGCTGATTTCTGTCCCATCTGCACATTGCTGCACTGCTAATTGTTACTTAAAGGGAATCTGTCACCTCATTTGACAATTTTAAGCTCTTACTATAGGCATACAGGTAATAGGATGGTGAAAGTAGTCTTATCTGTATGCCACATAGCAGATGCCTTGTTCTAGAAATATTACTTTAGATTGCCATATGCAAATTAGCCTACCAGGCTACTGGGCCTTGTGCTTCGGCTACTGTGTGTTTAATCCCTGTAAGAAATCCCCTCTTCCGTGCTGCGTTATCCTTCCTGTCACCTCCTCTCAGCGTTACAGTGTGTCTGTGACATTTTTCTCAAGCTTCCAAATCCTGCGTGTGCGCAGTAGACTGTTCTTCAACCTGAGTTCATTCACCCCCCATTGAATCTACTGTGCATGCGCCGGTGTGTCAGCTTCGCTTCTGTTATCAGTGTGCTGTTCAAAGTTGTCCTTCCGACTTCCTGCCTGCAAGATCGTCCAGGTATGTGTGTGTCTGCCTGCCTTCCCGTCTACCCGCTCATGTGTATGTACGTGTGCCCGTGTCCATGCATATATGTGTGTGTGTCCCCATGCATGTGTATATATGTGTGTGTGTGAGTGTGTGTTTGTCCATGCATGCGTGTACGTGTGTGTCCATGCATGTTTATTTGTGTACTTACATATGTGTGTATATATGTGTGTTTACACGCATGTCTATATGTGTGTACATACGTGCATGTGTATATATATTTTTATATATATATATATATATATATATATATATATATATACTGTATATGTGTGTGCTTGCCCATGCATGTGTACATATGTGTGTGTTTGCCAATGCACGTTATATATATATACAGTATATATATATATGTATATATGTATATATATATATATATTTTATATATATATATATATATATATATATATATATATATATAAATAAATAAAAAAAAGTGTGTCCCCCCCATGCACGTATATACATGTGTGTGTGTCCATGTGTATGTATGTATGTATGTACTGTATATGTGTGTCTCTGTCCTGTGTATGTATATACTGTATGTGTATATAGGTGCCTTTTGTCTTTATTTATTTACTGATTTTCTCCTTTTATATCTTTTCAGGTTCGCTTTTCGGGAACGTTGTGGGACCTCGCTATGGATTACGGCGGACCTTTTTGTTTAAATAAATAAAGTACATGTTGGGCAGGTACAGTGCGTCGCGTCCCTGCCCTCCTTCCCTGCACCCTCCCACACATCCCATAGTGCAGGGGTCTTGCTGCCTGTTTGCGGATTGTAGCCCCCATGCTACTGGTGGCACACAGGCTAATGGCCCCCTTGCTGAACGCTGCTTGTGCTGGGGCTGTGCAGTCAGCACTGTATATCAGATGACTGCTTCACTGGTGCTGCGTAGATGGGCGTGCTGTATACAGCTATGATTAGCGGCCGGCCAATCAGAAGCCAGCAGCGGATCATTGTAGTAGCTTTATACAGAGCTTGGCTCTGCAGAGCGCCTGGGAATCTCTTATCTCATAGAAAGTGCTGTCAGCTGTGACCCCCAATGCTGCTTGTGGCACGCAGGCCCCTTGCTCATCACAGCCTCTGCAGGGGGCTGTGCAGTCAGCGCTTTATAACAGATGACAGATTCCCGGGCGCTCTGCAGAACCGAACTCTGTATACAGCTATGATCAGCCGCCAGCCAATCAGAAGCCAGCAATAGATCACTGGAAAGGCTGCATAGAGAGTGCGTCCCTGCACAGTGCCTGGAAATCAGTTCTCTGATATAAAACGCTGACTGCACAACCCCTGCACCAGCAGTGATCAGCAAGGAGGGGGCTGCAGCTGCAAGAGGCAGGACACAGGGCACCGAAGGAGCGAGGACAGGTAAGAAGGATTTGTGTTTGTTTTTTTTGTGTGTGTGACGAATGGCAGACCCTAGGGGGCAATTCTACAAGACAGAGCATTGCTACAAGATGAGGAGCCCAAGGGGACATTATTACAGGATGGGCACAAGAAAAGGGGACATTACTATATTATGGGGACAAGGATGGGCACATTACTACATTATATGTGCGGTGGATGTGAGGTGATTGTCCTTTCACAGATTAGAGAAGCAGGATCACTGCTCTGTACTACCAATGATTAAAAATACAGAGCAGTGATATCTCATCTGTGCAGCACAATCACCTCACATTCACCACACATATAATGTAGTTATGTGCCCATCTTCGCTGGAGCGATGAGAGGTCAGTACAGAGCCTATGAGTGTGCAGAAGGCGGGGCTGGACAGTGAGGCCGGGCGGTGCCAGCTCTGACTGTGAGGTTTGGCATAGGAAGATGTCATGTTTGGTTGAGCTGCATGTAAATAAACTGCAGAGAATAAAGGGATAATTCAAGAGGAACAAAAGTTAGAAAACAAAAAAAAATATAGGGATGTTTTATGACAATACAGCACAGATTAGCTTAACATTTTTTTTGGAGTTTATGTCGGAGAACTCTTTTAATGGATTAGTCATGTGGTGTCTGCTAGACACCCACCCATTACAAATACCATTGCTTGATGCCAATTGCGTCGTAGATTCAATGAGGGTGTCTGAACTGAGGCTGAAGAACACTCTACTGTGCATGTGCGGGATTTGCCAGCTTAAAAAAAGGGTACAGACACACTGGGACGCTGAGAGGAGGTGACAAGATGGATAATGAAGCAGGGAGGAGGGGATTTCTTACAGGGTAGCAAACGTCCAGTAGCCAAAGCACATCACACAGTAGCCGAAGCACAAACCCCAGTAGCCGAAGCACAATGCCCAGTAGCCTGGTAGACTAATTTGCATATGGTGATGTAAAGTAATATTTCTGAAACAAGGCATCTGCTATGAGGCATACAGAGGTGACAAATTCCCTTTAATGTGACATCTGTGGACCGCAGATTCGCAATTCAAATACATTCAGTATTGATGGCAATTCCTTGTATACATTATAGAATCTTTCCCTTAAATAAGATTGTTCCCATCTTGTATTGCATTCCATCCAGACTAACTGCCATAAATGCTGTAGTGAGTGAATGACAGTCTCACTTACTGAGAAACATTGTAGGTGAAATAATAATGTAATTGTTAACCTTTTTATTAGTGGAATTTTCACATTTTAAAGTTTGTTATGAACAAATTTTGATTTAATAATGTTTTGAAAATTGGAGCTATATTGAATGCCATAATTTTTTACCACTTTAAAAGGTGACAAGTTGACACTGAAAACTGCGGAGAGATTATAGTGCCGAGATGTCTTAATAGGTCCCTGCTCAAAGGCTACACAATGCCTACATTGTTTACCCTTAAGAAAGAAAAGTTTATTAGTTAAGACACGTCTGTTTCACAAAAGCAGCTACTTTCTTAGTTTCACAATAACTATATTCATGAAGGGTAATTGTACTCAGTGTGAAGTAAGAATTAAATTTGTGGTCTGTAATTTTGAAAAGAAAAGGTTTGTAATAAGTTTTTATTAAATATTATAATGCATTTTAAGAAAAACATGAGCCACATTTGAAAGAAAACTTACATTGCAGGATTTCAAATGCATTAGGTGAACAAGAGAACATTTCTAGACAAGGATGGGTTGGGCTGGGGGGCAGAGTGGTATATGCCCCCCCCCCCCAAAAAAAAACCCCAAACCAAAACAAAAAAAAAACAGGTTGCAAATAGTTGTTCATGGCCAGTAGGGGACAGGTATTGTACCTTTTATTGAGTTTAGACGTTGTCCCTTCCACATTGTAGTGATGCAGACACACCTACACAGTATGCTGTATTGTCTGCATCTTCTGAAATCATGTAACCTAAAGCGCCTGGTTCTGTTTCTATAGATGAGCTTATGGGAAGATGGGAACATAAACCTTAGTGGATTGTAGTAAGCATGAGGTTATGATAGTGATGGAGCAGGAGGTCACCAGTAAAGGGATTGCAGCAAGATGTTACTCACCTCCTGATAAATTCACAAAGGGTTCTCCGACACCACAGTGATGTGAACATAATCCATGAAGCACCCAGAAGTAAATATAACCCCTTAATTATGGAGCCAATTTTGACCTTAAGGCCTAAGCCACACGGCATGAAAATCGGACCAAGTGGATGCGATAATACATCGGATTATACTCGGACCAATATTAACCTATGTCCCAGCACCGATGAGCGATGTTTTTAGACCAAGAAAACAATCGCAGCATGCTGCGATTTTAATGCAAGACTCTTTCTCTCGCACCCATTTAAGTCTATGGGGTGACAGAAAGATTGCACTGCGCTCGCAGTACACCTGTGACGCCTTGGCCTATCAGGTCGTCACAGGGTATTGTGCAATCTGCCCTTCTGCACGGTATCCACCCTCCTTGGTTACGGATCTTGGTCTTTTGGTGTTGCTAACAGCTTAGCCAATCAAAATCCTAGGAACACTTCCAACTTTAACCTACCAGACACACCATTGGGGGGCCTGAAGGGAATAGGGCCGACTACATTGGGGGTTGGTGAGGGAACAGTGAGGAAAGTGACAGTTGAGCAGTAACAGTAGAGCTGAGAGGAGAGGAGGTGAAGTGACTCTCTGGGAGGGAGAGGTCACAGAGCAGGGCTCCTGAGTACAAGGTGGCAGACATTGGTCTGGGCCTGGTAGGAGCTGGAACCCGGTCGCAGGGGACAGTGTCAAGGGGCACGGACTGCCGAGGAGGGCAGCCGGCGGCCTTGAGCTATCACCAGGCAGGGACCTGGGCACGACGGGATACGTGGACCCCAGGCCGGAAAGTAGCTTCATGCGTTCCGGTAATTTACCCGATGGGGTGAAGACTTCAAGTGTCATCCCCAACCCACTCCAAAATTGGGGTACTAGTGCACCGATGGGATAGGACTTTTCCACTACAATCCAAAGAAATCCTACATGTGAATCCTGAAAGCAACCTCACTCCGTTAGCCATACGGGTGAGCGGGACCCGAAGAGTTTTATACCCACGGGTCCAGCAGAGATGAAGATGCAAAGGACAGGGCCACAGGCTAACAGCAACACCAAGGGCACGGATCCAAGTGTGCTCCCCGCAGGCTGCAGTGGTGCTCAGAATTCTGGTTTACAAGCTGTCGGTGTAGTTATTCCAGGACTGAGTGAGTACATTGGAAACCCCTGTTCCTATCCCCCACGGCACCCAAATACCATCCCAACCATCAACGGGCCCCGGGACACAAACCCCCTACCCACGGAGGTGTTAAACACCTGGCTGCCATTCCATTGCCACTGGGCGCTCCCAACAGCAGCTGTGGTATTCCACCTTACCACACACCGTGGGTGGTGTCACAAACTGTCTATACCATCCCCTGTACATAATTCCCCTTTATTTGAGTGGCCGCACGACCCCCGGGTCCGGAGACCCTCGATCCACTGCGGTTCCGGATCCGAGCGGCTTAGCCGCTGCCATGGGGGCGGCACACACCGGTCTACCGCGAGTGCAGGGCGAGAATGGCAATAGCTGGCTATGGAGTTGAGAGGGAGGTAAATCCCTCCCTCTCCTCCTCCGTGCTGGCCCGCCCCTCCTCACCGCTGGTCCACCCCTCATCAGTGCCCATCCCCGCAGCTGAAGTCCAATCACATGATTGGACCTCATTCACAGTGACACTCGCATGACACTCGGCTCCTGTTGTGCTGCCAGCGTGAGCCGAGTGTCATGCGAGGATCGCATTAGCCCCCGTGTGGCCCCGGCCTTATGACCAGGCCAAATTTTAGAATTCTGACCAGTGTCACTTTAAGAGGTAAGAACTCTGAAACACTTCAATGGATCCCAGTGATTCTCAGGTTTTGAAACATATTTTTTATTAATAGGTTTAAAAGTTTATCAGCAATTTCTCATTTTTCCAACACAATTTACAAAACCATTTTTTTAGGGACTGCATGAAATTTTAAGTGACTTTGAGAGGTCTATATGACAGAAAATACCCAAAAGTGACACCATTCTATAAATTGCATCCCTCAAAGTACTCAAAACCACATCCAAGAAGTTTATTAACCCTTCAGATGCTTCACAGCAAAGTGAAATAAAAAAAAATACATTTTACCTAAAAATATTGCTTTAGTCACTGTTTCTTCACTTTTACAAGATATTGCAGGACAAAATGGACTCTAAAATTTCTTACCCAGTTTCTTCTGAGCACGTTGATACCCCACATGTGGTCATAAACATCTGTTTGGACAAGCAACCAGGCTCAAAAAGGAAGAGCAGCATTTGATTTTTTTTAACACAAATTTTGCTGAAATAGATTGCGAGCACCTTGTTGCATTTGCAATGCCTGTATGGTACATAAACACCAGAAAGTGATTCCAGGTCTGCTACACACTGTGACTTGAATATGTAGCAGAGCTGGAATTGTTGTGGGACCTCTTCTGGATTACGTTGGAACTGGATGTTTTGGGGGTTAATAAAGGGAAGAAAGAGGTTGTTTTTTATATTTTATTTCAAATAAAGCATTTTTTGTATATGCTTTGTGTCTTACTGCTTCTCACTTACAGATTAGTAATGGGGTGTTTCATATACACCTCCCATTACAAATTTAGGGCTTAGTGGCAGCTGTAAGCTGTCATTACAGCCTGCTTTACACCTTACGATCCAGCATACGATATCGTATGCAATCGTAACCGCCACCATCGTATGTGTGGCACGTTCAATTTGTTGAATGTGCCGCACAAATGATTAACCCCCGTCACACTTACTTATCCGTCCATACGACTTCGATGTGGGCGGCGAATGTCCACTTTCTGGAGTGGGAGGGACGCTCGGCGTCACAGCGACGTCACGCGGCAGCCAGCCAATAGGGGCGGAGCTGAGTGGGACGTAAACATCCCACCCACCTCCTTCCTTCTGCATTACCGTCCGGGAGCCGCAGGACGCAGGTAAATCGTTCCCGGGGTGTCACACACTGCGATGTGTGCTACCCCGGGTACGATGAACAATCTGACGTTCAATTCATGAGGAATGAACGACGTGCATGCGATGAACGTTTTACCGTTCAATCGCAATCGCACATAGCTGTTACACACTGCAATGTACCTTACAATGCCGGATGTGCGTCACTTACGACGTGACCCCGCCGACACATTGTAAGATACATTGCAGCGTGTAAAGCGGGCTTAACCCCTTAATACCCCGATTTCCACACCACCAGGGCAATCGGGATGAGCTTGGTAAAGTTCTGGGATTGTCGCATCTAATGGATGCATCAATTCTGGGTGATTGCAGGCTGCTATTTTTAGGCTGGGGGCCCAATAACCATGGGTCTCCCCAGCTTCAGAATGCCAGCCCCCAGCTGTTGGATTTATCATGACTGGGTATCAATGTTCGGGGGGGACCGCACACTGTTTTTTTTAATTATTTATTTAAATAATTTTTGAAAAGCCACATGGGGGTCCCTCTTATTTTGATACACAGCCAAGATAGGCACACAGCTGGGGGCTGTAGCCTGTAGCCATATGCTTTATCTGCGCTTGGTATCACAATAAGGGGAGACTCTACGCCAATTTTTGCATTTATTTATTTATTTTTACACCTCTATAGATACACACACAGCATGTGTGATTCCAAGCAGTCAAACATGCTTTTGTCACACAGGGTGAAGGTTAGAGATGAGCGAACCGGTCCCGGTTCGGCTCGAGGCGGTTCGCCGAACGGGGGGTCTGGCTCGAGTTCGGCTCGTCGAACGTTCGACGAACCGAACTCGAGCCCATAGGAAACAATGGCAGGCAATCACAAACACAGTAAAACACCTAGAAAACACCCTCAAAGGTGTCCAAAAGGTGACAAACAACTCACAACACAACACAAACACATGGGAAAGTGACAAGGACATGTACTCATGCGAAAACAAAACAGCTGGACAAGGAAAAAGAGGAGGACACACAGATATAGGCATGGCACGCCCTTCTAAAGTCATGTAAAACACCGCAAGGTGACTCCAAGCGGAGTCTCCCTTTTTTCCAAAAATTGGGCCCCACACACCCACCCCTTCAGTGGCAGCAGTTGTGCCCCAGTTGTACACTTCACAGCTAGATTTGCATCAAGCACATTCAAAAATACGCCATTCTTATCCGTCCCCAGGATGACACCGGGGTAGGTAGCAAAGTCTTTCCTGATCCCAGCTCTGTTCATCTTGGCTTCTTTTAAAAACACAGCAAGCAAGGGTTACTCCAAGCGGAGTCTCCCTTTTTTCCAAAAATTGGGCCACACAGACACCCACCCCATCAGTGGCAGCACTTGGGCCCTAGTTGCAAACAGGATGTTTTGATTTGCATCAAGCACATTCAAAAATACGCTATTCTTAGCCGTCCCCAGGATGACACTGGGGTAGGTAGCAAAGTCTTTGCTGACCCATGACTTGTTCATCTTGGCTTCTTTTAAAAACAATGTAAGCAAGGGTTACTCCAAGCGGAGTCTCCCCTTTTTTCCAAAAATTGGGCCCCACACACACCCACCCATTCAGTGGCAGCAGTTGTGCCCCAGTTGTACACTTCACAGCTAGATTTGCATCAAGCACATTCAAAAATACGCCATTCTTATCCGTCCCCAGGATGACACCGGGGTAGGTAGCAAAGTCTTTCCTGATCCCAGCTCTGTTCATCTTGGCTTCTTTTAAAAACACAGCAAGCAAGGGTTACTCCAAGCGGAGTCTCCCTTTTTTCCAAAAATTGGGCCACACAGACACCCACCCCATCAGTGGCAGCACTTGGGCCCTAGTTGCAAACAGGATGTTTTGATTTGCATCAAGCACATTCAAAAATACGCTATTCTTAGCCGTCCCCAGGATGACACTGGGGTAGGTAGCAAAGTCTTTGCTGACCCATGACTTGTTCATCTTGGCTTCTTTTAAAAACAATGTAAGCAAGGGTTACTCCAAGCGGAGTCTCCCCTTTTTTCCAAAAATTGGGCCCCACACACACCCACCCATTCAGTGGCAGCAGTTGTGCCCCAGTTGTACACTTCACAGCTAGATTTGCATCAAGCACATTCAAAAATACGCCATTCTTATCCGTCCCCAGGATGACACCGGGGTAGGTAGCAAAGTCTTTCCTGATCCCAGCTCTGTTCATCTTGGCTTCTTTTAAAAACACAGCAAGCAAGGGTTACTCCAAGCGGAGTCTCCCTTTTTTCCAAAAATTGGGCCACACAGACACCCACCCCATCAGTGGCAGCACTTGGGCCCTAGTTGCAAACAGGATGTTTTGATTTGCATCAAGCACATTCAAAAATACGCTATTCTTAGCCGTCCCCAGGATGACACTGGGGTAGGTAGCAAAGTCTTTGCTGACCCATGACTTGTTCATCTTGGCTTCTTTTAAAAACAATGTAAGCAAGGGTTACTCCAAGCGGAGTCTCCCCTTTTTTCCAAAAATTGGGCCCCACACACACCCACCCATTCAGTGGCAGCAGTTGTGCCCCAGTTGTACACTTCACAGCTAGATTTGCATCAAGCACATTCAAAAATACGCCATTCTTATCCGTCCCCAGGATGACACCGGGGTAGGTAGCAAAGTCTTTCCTGATCCCAGCTCTGTTCATCTTGGCTTCTTTTAAAAACACAGCAAGCAAGGGTTACTCCAAGCGGAGTCTCCCTTTTTTCCAAAAATTGGGCCACACAGACACCCACCCCATCAGTGGCAGCACTTGGGCCCTAGTTGCAAACAGGATGTTTTGATTTGCATCAAGCACATTCAAAAATACGCTATTCTTAGCCGTCCCCAGGATGACACTGGGGTAGGTAGCAAAGTCTTTGCTGACCCATGACTTGTTCATCTTGGCTTCTTTTAAAAACAATGTAAGCAAGGGTTACTCCAAGCGGAGTCTCCCCTTTTTTCCAAAAATTGGGCCCCACACACACCCACCCATTCAGTGGCAGCAGTTGTGCCCCAGTTGTACACTTCACAGCTAGATTTGCATCAAGCACATTCAAAAATACGCCATTCTTATCCGTCCCCAGGATGACACCGGGGTAGGTAGCAAAGTCTTTCCTGATCCCAGCTCTGTTCATCTTGGCTTCTTTTAAAAACACAGCAAGCAAGGGTTACTCCAAGCGGAGTCTCCCTTTTTTCCAAAAATTGGGCCACACAGACACCCACCCCATCAGTGGCAGCACTTGGGCCCTAGTTGCAAACAGGATGTTTTGATTTGCATCAAGCACATTCAAAAATACGCTATTCTTAGCCGTCCCCAGGATGACACTGGGGTAGGTAGCAAAGTCTTTGCTGACCCATGACTTGTTCATCTTGGCTTCTTTTAAAAACAATGTAAGCAAGGGTTACTCCAAGCGGAGTCTCCCCTTTTTTCCAAAAATTGGGCCCCACACACACCCACCCATTCAGTGGCAGCAGTTGTGCCCCAGTTGTACACTTCACAGCTAGATTTGCATCAAGCACATTCAAAAATACGCCATTCTTATCCGTCCCCAGGATGACACCGGGGTAGGTAGCAAAGTCTTTCCTGATCCCAGCTCTGTTCATCTTGGCTTCTTTTAAAAACACAGCAAGCAAGGGTTACTCCAAGCGGAGTCTCCCTTTTTTCCAAAAATTGGGCCACACAGACACCCACCCCATCAGTGGCAGCACTTGGGCCCTAGTTGCAAACAGGATGTTTTGATTTGCATCAAGCACATTCAAAAATACGCTATTCTTAGCCGTCCCCAGGATGACACTGGGGTAGGTAGCAAAGTCTTTGCTGACCCATGACTTGTTCATCTTGGCTTCTTTTAAAAACAATGTAAGCAAGGGTTACTCCAAGCGGAGTCTCCCCTTTTTTCCAAAAATTGGGCCCCACACACACCCACCCATTCAGTGGCAGCAGTTGTGCCCCAGTTGTACACTTCACAGCTAGATTTGCATCAAGCACATTCAAAAATACGCCATTCTTATCCGTCCCCAGGATGACACCGGGGTAGGTAGCAAAGTCTTTCCTGATCCCAGCTCTGTTCATCTTGGCTTCTTTTAAAAACACAGCAAGCAAGGGTTACTCCAAGCGGAGTCTCCCTTTTTTCCAAAAATTGGGCCACACAGACACCCACCCCATCAGTGGCAGCACTTGGGCCCTAGTTGCAAACAGGATGTTTTGATTTGCATCAAGCACATTCAAAAATACGCTATTCTTAGCCGTCCCCAGGATGACACTGGGGTAGGTAGCAAAGTCTTTGCTGACCCATGACTTGTTCATCTTGGCTTCTTTTAAAAACAATGTAAGCAAGGGTTACTCCAAGCGGAGTCTCCCCTTTTTTCCAAAAATTGGGCCCCACACACACCCACCCATTCAGTGGCAGCAGTTGTGCCCCAGTTGTACACTTCACAGCTAGATTTGCATCAAGCACATTCAAAAATACGCCATTCTTATCCGTCCCCAGGATGACACCGGGGTAGGTAGCAAAGTCTTTCCTGATCCCAGCTCTGTTCATCTTGGCTTCTTTTAAAAACACAGCAAGCAAGGGTTACTCCAAGCGGAGTCTCCCTTTTTTCCAAAAATTGGGCCACACAGACACCCACCCCATCAGTGGCAGCACTTGGGCCCTAGTTGCAAACAGGATGTTTTGATTTGCATCAAGCACATTCAAAAATACGCTATTCTTAGCCGTCCCCAGGATGACACTGGGGTAGGTAGCAAAGTCTTTGCTGACCCATGACTTGTTCATCTTGGCTTCTTTTAAAAACAATGTAAGCAAGGGTTACTCCAAGCGGAGTCTCCCCTTTTTTCCAAAAATTGGGCCCCACACACACCCACCCATTCAGTGGCAGCAGTTGTGCCCCAGTTGTACACTTCACAGCTAGATTTGCATCAAGCACATTCAAAAATACGCCATTCTTATCCGTCCCCAGGATGACACCGGGGTAGGTAGCAAAGTCTTTCCTGATCCCAGCTCTGTTCATCTTGGCTTCTTTTAAAAACACAGCAAGCAAGGGTTACTCCAAGCGGAGTCTCCCTTTTTTCCAAAAATTGGGCCACACAGACACCCACCACATCAGTGGCAGCACTTGGGCCCTAGTTGCAAACAGGATGTTTTGATTTGCATCAAGCACATTCAAAAATACGCTATTCTTAGCCGTCCCCAGGATGACACTGGGGTAGGTAGCAAAGTCTTTGCTGACCCATGACTTGTTCATCTTGGCTTCTTTTAAAAACAATGTAAGCAAGGGTTACTCCAAGCGGAGTCTCCCCTTTTTTCCAAAAATTGGGCCCCACACACACCCACCCATTCAGTGGCAGCAGTTGTGCCCCAGTTGTACACTTCACAGCTAGATTTGCATCAAGCACATTCAAAAATACGCCATTCTTATCCGTCCCCAGGATGACACCGGGGTAGGTAGCAAAGTCTTTCCTGATCCCAGCTCTGTTCATCTTGGCTTCTTTTAAAAACACAGCAAGCAAGGGTTACTCCAAGCGGAGTCTCCCTTTTTTCCAAAAATTGGGCCACACAGACACCCACCACATCAGTGGCAGCACTTGGGCCCTAGTTGCAAACAGGATGTTTTGATTTGCATCAAGCACATTCAAAAATACGCTATTCTTAGCCGTCCCCAGGATGACACCGGGGTAGGTAGCAAAGTCTTTCCTGATCCCAGCTCTGTTCATCTTGGCTTCTTTTAAAAACACAGCAAGCAAGGGTTACTCCAAGCGGAGTCTCCCTTTTTTCCAAAAATTGGGCCACACAGACACCCACCCCATCAGTGGCAGCACTTGGGCCCTAGTTGCAAACAGGATGTTTTGATTTGCATCAAGCACATTCCAAATCCACAAGCATTTACTCTCCCCAGGATGACACAGGGGTAGTAAATTCCTTCTGGATCCATGACTTGTTCATTTTGATGAACGTCAGTCTGTCCACATTGTCACTGGACAGACGCGTGCGCTTATCTGTCAGCACACACCCAGCAGCACTGAATACACGTTCAGAGACAACGCTGGCAGCTGGACACGACAAAATCTCCAAGGCGTAACTGGAGAGCTCTGGCCATTTTTCTATGTTTGAAGCCCAAAAGGAGCAAGGCTCCAGTTGCACAGTCATGGCATCGATGTTCATTTGGAGATACTCCTGTATCATCCTCTCCAGCCGTTGAGTATGTGTCAGACTTGTTGTCTCTGGTGGCCTTGCAAAAGAGGGTCTAAAAAAATTATGAAAAGATTCCATAAAATTGCTGTTACCGGCACCAGAAAAGGTCCTACTGGTACGGGTAGACTGTTGAAGATGACGAGACCGTCCCATGTTTGTCAAGTTACAACTGGGAGATTCACTCCCTGCACCTGCACGGTTGTTTGGTGGAAAAGCCGAGCTAAGATCTAGTAACAGCTTCTGCTGATACTCCTGCATACGTGCGTCCCTTTCTATGGCTGGAATTATGTCACAAAATTTGGACTTGTACCGGGGATCTAATAGTGTGGCAATCCAGTAGTCATCATCACTTCTAATTTTGACAATACGACTGTCATGTTGGAGGTAGTGCAACAAAAAGGCACTCATGTGTCTTGCGCAGCCATGCGGACCAAGTCCATGCTGTGTTTGTGGCATAGAGGTGCTACCCGTTCTTTCTTCCTCTGACATCTGACCCCAACCTCTTTCAACTGAAATTTGACCAAGGTCTCCCTCATCCGCTGAGTCTTCCATGTCCATGGACAGTTCGTCCTCCATTTCTTCATGTTCTCCTGCACCTTGCTCAACATTTCGCCTGCTACTATGCGCCCTTGTCGATCCCTGTCCCCCATGGTCCCATGCCTGCTGCGTTGGTGATGATGAACGTCTGGACCTTCGTGATGTTGTTGTCCCTTGCGCATATGAATCCTCCTGTAGTTCCTCCCCTTCATGTTGTCCCACCCCCTGACTCCGAATAGTGTTTAGCGTGTGCTCCAGCATGTAAATGACTGGAATCGTCATGCTGATAATGGCATTGTCAGAGCTAAACATATTCGTCGCCATGTCGAAACTGTGCAGAAGGGTGCATAGGTCCTTGATCTGAGACCACTCCATCAGGGTGATCTGCCCCACCTCTGCATCTCGTTGGCCCAGGCTATACGTCATGACGTATTGCACCAGGGCTCTGCGGTGCTGCCACAGTCGCTGTAACATGTGGAGAGTTGAATTCCAGCGTGTCGCCACATCGCATTTCAGGCGATGAACCGGCAGGCCGAAAGACTTCTGGAGCGATGCAAGTCGCTCTGCTGCGGCGCTTGAACGGCGGAAGTGAGCTGACAGTTTTCGTGCCCTGTTCAGAAGGCCATCTAGGCCGGGATAGTGTGTTAAAAATTGCTGCACGACAAGGTTCAACACGTGAGCCATACAAGGTACGTGTGTCACCTTGCCCAGGCGAAGTGCCGCACCCAGGTTTGCAGCATTGTCGCACACGGCCTTACCAGGCTGCAGTTTGAGTGGAGACAACCATTTATTAAACTCGGACCGCAAAGCTGACCACAACTCCTCAGCTGTGTGACTCTTATTACCAAGACATGTCAAGCTAAAGACCGCCTGATGCCGTTGCGCTCTGCTGCCAGCATAGTAATGAGGGGTGCGTGATTCCTTCTGCGCAGTGAGAACGCTGGTGGCCTGACCAGGCAGGCTTGGGGCGGAGGTGGAGGACCCAGATGAGGTGGAGGATGCAGAAGCAGTGGCGGAACTTGGACAGACAGAGGATTGACACACAAGTCGTGGGGACGGCAAGACTTGTGCAGCAGACCCTTCACCATCTATCACCATAGTTACCCAGTGCCCAGTCAGCGACATGTAACGTCCCTGTCCATGCTTACTGGTCCAAGTATCGGTGGTGAAATGCACCCGTTCACACACAGAGTTTCTCAAGGAAGCGGTGATGTTGTGTGCGACATGCTGGTGTAGCGCGGGCACACCTTTCTTAGAGAAGTAGTGGCGACTAGGCATCTGGTACTGGGGCACAGCGACAGACATAAGGTCTCTAAAATCCTGTGTGTCCACTAGGCGGAAAGGCAGCATTTCGGTAGCCAACAGCTTACAGAGGGATAGAGTCAACCTCTTAGCTTTGTCATGGGTCGGAGGAAGTGGCCTTTTATTTGACCACATCTGAGGGACAGAGATCTGGCTGCTGTGTGTAGACGGTGTTGAGTAGGGTGTCCCTTGAAAAATGCAGGTTTGTGAGGAAAGTGCAGGCGGAGACATGATGTTGCCTTCATCCAACGTTGGTGCTATCGATGTCTGAGAGAGCTGTACACACTCACTTGTTTCCCCTTCCAAACCAACTGACGACCTTACAAGCAAACTGCCTGTTGCGGTTACAGTGGTGGAAGTTTTGCGTGGAAAAACAGGTGTGGCAGCTGTCCCCACAGTCCTAGAAGATGAAGAGCGCGCGGATGCAGTGGAAGGGGCGGGCGGTGGATGGTTCGCTCCACTAGGCCGCATTGCAGCACGGTGAGCTTCCCACCGGGACTTATGATATTTAGTCATGTGACGATTCATGGAAGAAGTTGTCAAACTGCTGAGGTTTTGACCTCTACTAACAGAATCATGACAAATGTTACATATCACATGAGTTGGGCGATCTTTTTCGATGTGAAAAAAGGACCAGGCTAGGCAAGGCTTAGAGGCCATGCGACCTGTTGATCCACCCCGAATAATGCTCATAGGCAGAGTGGTGGCTGAGGATGCAGTTGTAGACGTGCTACCAGTGCTCCGACTCTGTCCAGGAAGGCGCAAGGTAACTTCGTCGTCGGTTGCATCCTCCTCCACCGCCTCTGTTGACCTCCTCGAGTGCCTGACTGGGGGGTTGACAGTAGGTGGGATCTAGAACGTCATCATCAATTGTTGTGTTTGCACTCCCCTCCCCCTCAGACCGAGCCTCTTCTTGCCCTGACCGAATATTTAAGTTGTCATCCCAATCGGGTATCTGCGTCTCATCTTCATCAGTATGTTCCTCATTGTCTATAACCACAGGTGTTACAGTTTGTGACAAAGGGTCAACATTATGCTCAGAAACTTGGTCCTCACGGCCTGAATCTGAGTCACAAAGGTTCTGGGCATCACTGCAGACCATTTCCTGTTCTGTACTCACTGTAGCTTGGGAGCAGACCTCTGATTCCCAGGCTATAGTGTGACTGAACAGCTCTGCAGACTCAGCCATCTCAGTTCCACCATACTGTGCAGGGCTGATGGAGACTTCAGAGCTGGGAGAAAGCAAGTTTGATTGGGATGACAACTCAGAGGACTGGTGTTTTTTGGATGCGGTACTTGAAGTGGCAGAGAGGGCACTTGTTGGACCACTTGAGATCCATTCAAGCATTTTCCTTTTTTGCCCATCATCTACCTTTGTTCCTGTTGTTCGTGTCCGTAACAAAGGGAGCACATCGGATTGTCCACGGTAAGTAGTAGACATCTTACTTTTGCTGGTAGATGGTCTATCTTCAGCAGATGATAATGGAGCTTTGCCACCTTCCCCACGGACAAAACCTTTTTTGCCTTTTCCACCACGCCTCTTCCCCTTTCCACCAGCATCTGTCATTTTGCCACTCATGTTGATTGCGACAAGATTGTGGACTGAAAATGTGGTAGTAAAAATTGAGAGGTGGTGAAGATTGCAGTGGTGGTCTAGCTTTATTAACAGCAGAATAATAAAGAATAAATATCCCTGACAATGCAACTTAGTTATAATTAGTTGGAGTGTGCAACGCAGGCAGACGTGCTGCAAATGTCTTTGCACTAGTGGGACTATAGCAAAGTCCAATAGCCACGTATAGGATGCCACTAGGTACACTGAGTGTTTGCTAGTATAATGGCTTGGTTAGAATGAGTTGTAGTGTGCAACGCAGGCAGACGCGCTCTGCAAATGTCTTTGCACTAGTGGGACTATAGCAAAGTCCAATAGCCACGTATAGGATGCCACTAGGTACACTGAGTGTTTGCTAGTATAATGGCTTGGTTAGAATGAGTTGTAGTGTGCAACGCAGGCAGACGCGCTCTGCAAATGTCTTTGCACTAGTGGGACTATAGCAAAGTCCAATAGCCACGTATAGGATGCCACTAGGTACACTGAGTGTTTGCTAGTATAATGGCTTGGTTAGAATGAGTTGTAGTGTGCAACGCAGGCAGACGCGCTCTGCAAATGTCTTTGCACTAGTGGGACTATAGCAAAGTCCAATAGCCACGTATAGGATGCCACTAGGTACACTGAGTGTTTGCTAGTATAATGGCTTGGTTAGAATGAGTTGTAGTGTGCAACGCAGGCAGACGCGCTCTGCAAATGTCTTTGCACTAGTGGGACTATAGCAAAGTCCAATAGCCACGTATAGGATGCCACTAGGTACACTGAGTGTTTGCTAGTATAATGGCTTGGTTAGAATGAGTTGTAGTGTGCAACGCAGGCAGACGCGCTCTGCAAATGTCTTTGCACTAGTGGGACTATAGCAAAGTCCAATAGCCACGTATAGGATGCCACTAGGTACACTGAGTGTTTGCTAGTATAATGGCTTGGTTAGAATGAGTTGTAGTGTGCAACGCAGGCAGACGCGCTCTGCAAATGTCTTTGCACTAGTGGGACTATAGCAAAGTCCAATAGCCACGTATAGGATGCCACTAGGTACACTGAGTGTTTGCTAGTATAATGGCTTGGTTAGAATGAGTTGTAGTGTGCAACGCAGGCAGACGCGCTCTGCAAATGTCTTTGCACTAGTGGGACTATAGCAAAGTCCAATAGCCACGTATAGGATGCCACTAGGTACACTGAGTGTTTGCTAGTATAATGGCTTGGTTAGAATGAGTTGTAGTGTGCAACGCAGGCAGACGCGCTCTGCAAATGTCTTTGCACTAGTGGGACTATAGCAAAGTCCAATAGCCACGTATAGGATGCCACTAGGTACACTGAGTGTTTGCTAGTATAATGGCTTGGTTAGAATGAGTTGTAGTGTGCAACGCAGGCAGACGCGCTCTGCAAATGTCTTTGCACTAGTGGGACTATAGCAAAGTCCAATAGCCACGTATAGGATGCCACTAGGTACACTGAGTGTTTGCTAGTATAATGGCTTGGTTAGAATGAGTTGTAGTGTGCAACGCAGGCAGACGCGCTCTGCAAATGTCTTTGCACTAGTGGGACTATAGCAAAGTCCAATAGCCACGTATAGGATGCCACTAGGTACACTGAGTGTTTGCTAGTATAATGGCTTGGTTAGAATGAGTTGTAGTGTGCAACGCAGGCAGACGCGCTCTGCAAATGTCTTTGCACTAGTGGGACTATAGCAAAGTCCAATAGCCACGTATAGGATGCCACTAGGTACACTGAGTGTTTGCTAGTATAATGGCTTGGTTAGAATGAGTTGTAGTGTGCAACGCAGGCAGACGCGCTCTGCAAATGTCTTTGCACTAGTGGGACTATAGCAAAGTCCAATAGCCACGTATAGGATGCCACTAGGTACACTGAGTGTTTGCTAGTATAATGGCTTGGTTAGAATGAGTTGTAGTGTGCAACGCAGGCAGACGCGCTCTGCAAATGTCTTTGCACTAGTGGGACTATAGCAAAGTCCAATAGCCACGTATAGGATGCCACTAGGTACACTGAGTGTTTGCTAGTATAATGGCTTGGTTAGAATGAGTTGTAGTGTGCAACGCAGGCAGACGCGCTCTGCAAATGTCTTTGCACTAGTGGGACTATAGCAAAGTCCAATAGCCACGTATAGGATGCCACTAGGTACACTGAGTGTTTGCTAGTATAATGGCTTGGTTAGAATGAGTTGTAGTGTGCAACGCAGGCAGACGCGCTCTGCAAATGTCTTTGCACTAGTGGGACTATAGCAAAGTCCAATAGCCACGTATAGGATGCCACTAGGTACACTGAGTGTTTGCTAGTATAATGGCTTGGTTAGAATGAGTTGTAGTGTGCAACGCAGGCAGACGCGCTCTGCAAATGTCTTTGCACTAGTGGGACTATAGCAAAGTCCAATAGCCACGTATAGGATGCCACTAGGTACACTGAGTGTTTGCTAGTATAATGGCTTGGTTAGAATGAGTTGTAGTGTGCAACGCAGGCAGACGCGCTCTGCAAATGTCTTTGCACTAGTGGGACTATAGCAAAGTCCAATAGCCACGTATAGGATGCCACTAGGTACACTGAGTGTTTGCTAGTATAATGGCTTGGTTAGAATGAGTTGTAGTGTGCAACGCAGGCAGACGCGCTCTGCAAATGTCTTTGCACTAGTGGGACTATAGCAAAGTCCAATAGCCACGTATAGGATGCCACTAGGTACACTGAGTGTTTGCTAGTATAATGGCTTGGTTAGAATGAGTTGTAGTGTGCAACGCAGGCAGACGCGCTCTGCAAATGTCTTTGCACTAGTGGGACTATAGCAAAGTCCAATAGCCACGTATAGGATGCCACTAGGTACACTGAGTGTTTGCTAGTATAATGGCTTGGTTAGAATGAGTTGTAGTGTGCAACGCAGGCAGACGCGCTCTGCAAATGTCTTTGCACTAGTGGGACTATAGCAAAGTCCAATAGCCACGTATAGGATGCCACTAGGTACACTGAGTGTTTGCTAGTATAATGGCTTGGTTAGAATGAGTTGTAGTGTGCAACGCAGGCAGACGCGCTCTGCAAATGTCTTTGCACTAGTGGGACTATAGCAAAGTCCAATAGCCACGTATAGGATGCCACTAGGTACACTGAGTGTTTGCTAGTATAATGGCTTGGTTAGAATGAGTTGTAGTGTGCAACGCAGGCAGACGCGCTCTGCAAATGTCTTTGCACTAGTGGGACTATAGCAAAGTCCAATAGCCACGTATAGGATGCCACTAGGTACACTGAGTGTTTGCTAGTATAATGGCTTGGTTAGAATGAGTTGTAGTGTGCAACGCAGGCAGACGCGCTCTGCAAATGTCTTTGCACTAGTGGGACTATAGCAAAGTCCAATAGCCACGTATAGGATGCCACTAGGTACACTGAGTGTTTGCTAGTATAATGGCTTGGTTAGAATGAGTTGTAGTGTGCAACGCAGGCAGACGCGCTCTGCAAATGTCTTTGCACTAGTGGGACTATAGCAAAGTCCAATAGCCACGTATAGGATGCCACTAGGTACACTGAGTGTTTGCTAGTATAATGGCTTGGTTAGAATGAGTTGTAGTGTGCAACGCAGGCAGACGCGCTCTGCAAATGTCTTTGCACTAGTGGGACTATAGCAAAGTCCAATAGCCACGTATAGGATGCCACTAGGTACACTGAGTGTTTGCTAGTATAATGGCTTGGTTAGAATGAGTTGTAGTGTGCAACGCAGGCAGACGCGCTCTGCAAATGTCTTTGCACTAGTGGGACTATAGCAAAGTCCAATAGCCACGTATAGGATGCCACTAGGTACACTGAGTGTTTGCTAGTATAATGGCTTGGTTAGAATGAGTTGTAGTGTGCAACGCAGGCAGACGCGCTCTGCAAATGTCTTTGCACTAGTGGGACTATAGCAAAGTCCAATAGCCACGTATAGGATGCCACTAGGTACACTGAGTGTTTGCTAGTATAATGGCTTGGTTAGAATGAGTTGTAGTGTGCAACGCAGGCAGACGCGCTCTGCAAATGTCTTTGCACTAGTGGGACTATAGCAAAGTCCAATAGCCACGTATAGGATGCCACTAGGTACACTGAGTGTTTGCTAGTATAATGGCTTGGTTAGAATGAGTTGTAGTGTGCAACGCAGGCAGACGCGCTCTGCAAATGTCTTTGCACTAGTGGGACTATAGCAAAGTCCAATAGCCACGTATAGGATGCCACTAGGTACACTGAGTGTTTGCTAGTATAATGGCTTGGTTAGAATGAGTTGTAGTGTGCAACGCAGGCAGACGCGCTCTGCAAATGTCTTTGCACTAGTGGGACTATAGCAAAGTCCAATAGCCACGTATAGGATGCCACTAGGTACACTGAGTGTTTGCTAGTATAATGGCTTGGTTAGAATGAGTTGTAGTGTGCAACGCAGGCAGACGCGCTCTGCAAATGTCTTTGCACTAGTGGGACTATAGCAAAGTCCAATAGCCACGTATAGGATGCCACTAGGTACACTGAGTGTTTGCTAGTATAATGGCTTGGTTAGAATGAGTTGTAGTGTGCAACGCAGGCAGACGCGCTCTGCAAATGTCTTTGCACTAGTGGGACTATAGCAAAGTCCAATAGCCACGTATAGGATGCCACTAGGTACACTGAGTGTTTGCTAGTATAATGGCTTGGTTAGAATGAGTTGTAGTGTGCAACGCAGGCAGACGCGCTCTGCAAATGTCTTTGCACTAGTGGGACTATAGCAAAGTCCAATAGCCACGTATAGGATGCCACTAGGTACACTGAGTGTTTGCTAGTATAATGGCTTGGTTAGAATGAGTTGTAGTGTGCAACGCAGGCAGACGCGCTCTGCAAATGTCTTTGCACTAGTGGGACTATAGCAAAGTCCAATAGCCACGTATAGGATGCCACTAGGTACACTGAGTGTTTGCTAGTATAATGGCTTGGTTAGAATGAGTTGTAGTGTGCAACGCAGGCAGACGCGCTCTGCAAATGTCTTTGCACTAGTGGGACTATAGCAAAGTCCAATAGCCACGTATAGGATGCCACTAGGTACACTGAGTGTTTGCTAGTATAATGGCTTGGTTAGAATGAGTTGTAGTGTGCAACGCAGGCAGACGCGCTCTGCAAATGTCTTTGCACTAGTGGGACTATAGCAAAGTCCAATAGCCACGTATAGGATGCCACTAGGTACACTGAGTGTTTGCTAGTATAATGGCTTGGTTAGAATGAGTTGTAGTGTGCAACGCAGGCAGACGCGCTCTGCAAATGTCTTTGCACTAGTGGGACTATAGCAAAGTCCAATAGCCACGTATAGGATGCCACTAGGTACACTGAGTGTTTGCTAGTATAATGGCTTGGTTAGAATGAGTTGTAGTGTGCAACGCAGGCAGACGCGCTCTGCAAATGTCTTTGCACTAGTGGGACTATAGCAAAGTCCAATAGCCACGTATAGGATGCCACTAGGTACACTGAGTGTTTGCTAGTATAATGGCTTGGTTAGAATGAGTTGTAGTGTGCAACGCAGGCAGACGCGCTCTGCAAATGTCTTTGCACTAGTGGGACTATAGCAAAGTCCAATAGCCACGTATAGGATGCCACTAGGTACACTGAGTGTTTGCTAGTATAATGGCTTGGTTAGAATGAGTTGTAGTGTGCAACGCAGGCAGACGCGCTCTGCAAATGTCTTTGCACTAGTGGGACTATAGCAAAGTCCAATAGCCACGTATAGGATGCCACTAGGTACACTGAGTGTTTGCTAGTATAATGGCTTGGTTAGAATGAGTTGTAGTGTGCAACGCAGGCAGACGCGCTCTGCAAATGTCTTTGCACTAGTGGGACTATAGCAAAGTCCAATAGCCACGTATAGGATGCCACTAGGTACACTGAGTGTTTGCTAGTATAATGGCTTGGTTAGAATGAGTTGTAGTGTGCAACGCAGGCAGACGCGCTCTGCAAATGTCTTTGCACTAGTGGGACTATAGCAAAGTCCAATAGCCACGTATAGGATGCCACTAGGTACACTGAGTGTTTGCTAGTATAATGGCTTGGTTAGAATGAGTTGTAGTGTGCAACGCAGGCAGACGCGCTCTGCAAATGTCTTTGCACTAGTGGGACTATAGCAAAGTCCAATAGCCACGTATAGGATGCCACTAGGTACACTGAGTGTTTGCTAGTATAATGGCTTGGTTAGAATGAGTTGTAGTGTGCAACGCAGGCAGACGCGCTCTGCAAATGTCTTTGCACTAGTGGGACTATAGCAAAGTCCAATAGCCACGTATAGGATGCCACTAGGTACACTGAGTGTTTGCTAGTATAATGGCTTGGTTAGAATGAGTTGTAGTGTGCAACGCAGGCAGACGCGCTCTGCAAATGTCTTTGCACTAGTGGGACTATAGCAAAGTCCAATAGCCACGTATAGGATGCCACTAGGTACACTGAGTGTTTGCTAGTATAATGGCTTGGTTAGAATGAGTTGTAGTGTGCAACGCAGGCAGACGCGCTCTGCAAATGTCTTTGCACTAGTGGGACTATAGCAAAGTCCAATAGCCACGTATAGGATGCCACTAGGTACACTGAGTGTTTGCTAGTATAATGGCTTGGTTAGAATGAGTTGTAGTGTGCAACGCAGGCAGACGCGCTCTGCAAATGTCTTTGCACTAGTGGGACTATAGCAAAGTCCAATAGCCACGTATAGGATGCCACTAGGTACACTGAGTGTTTGCTAGTATAATGGCTTGGTTAGAATGAGTTGTAGTGTGCAACGCAGGCAGACGCGCTCTGCAAATGTCTTTGCACTAGTGGGACTATAGCAAAGTCCAATAGCCACGTATAGGATGCCACTAGGTACACTGAGTGTTTGCTAGTATAATGGCTTGGTTAGAATGAGTTTGTAGTGTGCAACGCAGGCAGACGCGCTCTGCAAATGTCTTTGCACTAGTGGGACTATAGCAAAGTCCAATAGCCACGTATAG